>NW_027187323.1:5372280-5403051 GCF_028583685.1 Petaurus breviceps papuanus
ATAAATTTTCTAGTTTATTTCCTCATATGGCAAACATGACGTATTTTCTAATGGATAATTATATCAGCATATTTGTAATCTCTATAGGCATTGTGAATATGGCATTGCTGATACACCTTGATAACTTTTGACACTGTTTTTAATAGCCTTGAATTTTAAAAGTAATATTCTTTAAATTTCCTTTTTTCCCTAATTTTTGATACTCTAGCTTTTCATACTGCTGTGCCAATGGCAACCCCTATTTCATAGAATTTGTTAGGGGTTTTTGTTCATTTGTTGTCCTTTTTTTTTTTTTGCTTTTCTTGTTTTCCAATTTTAAGAAGCCTATATTGCATTGTGTCGAAGTCTCAAGTGACTCTCCAGATTCCTCTGAAGGACTTTGTTTATTTTCTGAAAGCTAATTAGGTGGTGTAGCATCAATAATTCATTAGTTTGGGTTGTTCTTTTTATTTTTTACCCCATCTTCCAATAACTGTCAGTGTGAATGAACCTGTTTCATTGTGGACATGAACAATTCTTTAACTGCCTGACTCTTCCACACCAACCATCACTGAAATATCTCTAACAGTCATTGATTCCCAGGCACACTTTAAGAACAAAATCCTTTACATATTTCCTTGGACTAAAATATCCATTCTTAAATACCACAAAATTAAAAACACAATAAAAGAGAGCAATGAAACCCAAGTTTAAAGAATGAAATCTAGCAATCAATGGATAATGAACTGAAATATGGGGAAACTAGCTCCATCCAGTTTCCTTTGGTCAAGTTCAGACATTGTATATCAGTTTAATGTCATTAGAAGTACAGAAGCATAGTCATTGTTGTCACAAAATTAAACCATATAAATATTATTGATTGTCTAAGTAATGCACACACCACTACAGCTGTAATGCACAATGGAAAATCTGAATACCATTTTATCCATTAAAGGCAACCAAAAAGAAACAGTTTGTAATGGAATTAGGAAATATAATTCTACAAGTCATTCTTGATTCCTTTAACCAGTAATTAGTGTTGTTATGGGAATGGGAATTTAAGATCTTCCCTGCCCCTAGGCCCTTTGATATGCTTAAGTGCACCGAGCCTGTGGCCAAAAGGCTTGGCTTTCAGGAATGCTCACACTTTGGTGCTCTGTGATTGGGCAGTGGGTCAAGAGGGTTGTGACATTCTCTGAGCCAGGAAAAGGCTATATAAACCCATCATGTGAGGCTGTTCTTTGGGGCTCACTTTGAGAAGTGTTGTGTGATTTGACCAGATGAGACTCTGGGCAGCTGTTGATCCCCCTAATTGAACTGTTGAAAAACCCAGATGTTGATGTTTCCCTCTCTGGTAACTGACTAGGTATAGATGTAATGGTCGGACAGTTGGAGGCCTGTCTGCTGAAATGTTTCTCTGTCTTCTTGTAACTTCTGCTTGTAACCTGTCTGTATACTTTGAAGTTTGGGGTGCTGACTTTTTCCCCTGATCTAGGTAAATGATATGTTTGATTGATTAAAGAAATATTGTTAACCCATTTTGAGTTTATTTCCTTCAGAAAAGCAGATCTAGGAACCTGTGTTGGCAGCGACCCTGGGAATGCTGGGGTGCTTGCTGCTACAGGAAGTCAAAGTTAAAAAAATCATCAAATAATTCAATAAAAAATCAAATAATTCAATCTCACTTTCCCTAAATTCTAATGGGAGAAAGAAACAAATAATGGAGAATTAGAAGGGGGTGCTGGTACACACATGGCCACACTGTTTAGAAATGGTCAGAAAGCATTGTGAAGGATCCAGTTCCATGCAAGACAAAATTAAAATTCATCTTCTAGAATTTGTAGGCATAATCCTGGTTGTGGTGGGAAGGGGATGAGGATGATGATCATAGTCCAGGCAGTGTAATTTGGAATTGGAGAGGAATTGATATGGAGGCCTGGTTAAAAACTTAAAAGATTAAATCTCTTGTCAAGAGTGCATGCAAATTCTCTCATCTATTCCCCATACAACTTTTTTTTTTCCTTTATAGGAGGAGATGAGTTCATAAGATCTTCCTTATAGAGTACCATGTCAGAGAATGAAAACCCAGAATCCTTGGACTGGAGATACCTGGAACAAACCATCAGCATCAAACATATGTAAATGTTTGTTATAGAACAGCAGAAAACTTATCAGGTAGTTTTAACCAATACAAAGTTTTCTTTGAAGAAATATTGCCATATGATGTGAGATGATGATAATGATCATTATTTGATTAAGCTGAATTTTAATAGGAACAAATCTATATCTAAAACTCTGGGTGATATTTTAGTTCTGAGATTAGTTTAACATTCTTCTTTTGTGTATTCTCATGTTTTGGATTGCTAAAAGAGAAAGAAAATATCAGTCATTGGAAAATTACAATCAATCATCTTTTTGGCAGCAGTGCATAGTCTTTGTGTATACAAATGTGCACCTTTTTAAGAGAGATACCTGAATATGAAGATTGCTGTGGATGAATTGCCACTCATAATCCCACTATCAAATAGTTAAAATCAGTGTGTTTTTTTTCCAAAACATTTCTTTGGTCAACTTTGTCCTGCCTCTTCTAATCCTTTGATTTCATGTGTTTTATTTCTCAGTTTCTTTTAAAAATTACCTTTATTTCAGGATATTTCCAAAAGCGAGAGGTTTTTTTATTGGCTACATATTAAAGATTTGGGTAAATGTATGCTATTGTATTTCACTGATTTCTGCCAAAATAGCATTCAATTAAAAATAGATGTTTAAATTAGCATAATTTGTTTATAAGTGAAAAAATAAATGGTGAGAATATCATTTTAATGCTGAATTCCTCTATGAATCTTCCTTTGTATCTTTTCCCCTATCTGTGGATGTATCCCAAGGCTATGTCTGGTTGTCTTCTCCCCTGTCCTTCCCTTCTTATCTCTCTCCTCTCTTTTTCCTTTCTTTCTTCTTTTCTCTTCTCCTTTTATATTATTTCCCTTGGTGACCTCATCAGCTACCACAGATTTAATTATCATTTCTATACCAATAATACCAAAATCTATGTATAAAAATTTATTCTCTCCTGAATTCCAATCCTGCATTACAAGGACTGCCTATTGGGTGTTCCAAACTCAATATTCCATAAGTATCTCAAACTGAACATGTACAGAATATCTTTATCTCTCATATTCCCAAACTGACCCTTTTCCCTAACTTCATTATTTTATTTAAAGCAACACTATTATTCCTGCCACCCAGGTTCTTAACTTTGGAATTATACCCAATGCCTCATCCTCCCTCAACCCATGTATCCAATCAGTTGACAAATAATTATATATATGAAATGTTCCCAATCTTTTTTTTCTAATGTGTCTTGAAGCCTGTTTGACAATCTAGTGAAGCCCGTGGGCCCCTTCTTAGAATGATGTTTGTAAATATATAAAATTCAATATATATCATTATAAAAGTAACCAATTATATTAAAATGCAGGTATCAAAATATGTTTTAAAAAATTCATAGACTCCAGGTTAAAATTTCTTTCACTCCTTTGTACTATATGTTAGTAGATGGTTAAATGTGTTCATTGGAGGCTAAACCTTTTATAATAAGCCTCTCCAAACTGAGTTAGATTTGTCCTGATTAAAAAACAAACACCTATAATAATTGTATATGATTTTGATGGGATTCTACTGTGCTATAAGAAATGATGAGCTCGTTGATTTTAGAGAAAAAATATCGATAGACTTGCACAAAATAATGAAAAGCGATATGAGCAGAAACAAGAGATCATTGTATACAGTAGCAGCAGTATTGTTTGAAGAACAGCTTTGAGCAACTAATTCAGTTTGACTATTATCAATACCCAAATTACAAAGGACCTATGAAGACACTACCAGCATCCAGAGAAAAAAGAGTAGAATGTATAGAATGGTTTTTCCTATATGTATGTATGCACACACACATGTGTGTATATGTATGTATATATACACACATATATACGCAAGTGTATATGCTTATATATTTATAGTATATAATATATTTATATAATATATATCTATTTTATATATATATATTTTTAAACATGTGTGTGTGTTTTGTGTGTAATGGTAGCCACCTCTAGTATGGGGGAGAGGGAAGAAAAGGAAGGGGAAAAAAGAAAATTACATGATAATTTTATAATATATTTTAAAAGAACAGCAAATTGTATATAATATATTTGCAGTTTCATGCACAGTTATCTCTTTTTTTTGCTATTATGAAAATATTTATTTCATAATTAAAATTTTATATATGTATCTATCTCTTTGTCTATATCCATAATTCAGTGCAAACTTGAAGCATTTCTTAACTGTTTGGGTCTGTCAGAACTTGCACTCTATTGGTGTTGTCTTCAAAATTTTAGGATCAAATCCATGCTGTAATGAGGTATTAAAACAGGGTGCAGTGCTTAGACACATAACAGGAACTTAGTAAATACTTATTGATGGTTTGAACAGACTGAAGAACAAAATTTTTCCTCCCTTCATTTATAGTTAATAAACTTTAAATTTTTCTTTAGCTTATTTGGGCAGGGGAGATACTGATCATCTGTTTTAAATGTTTTATAGCCATTAGAAGAACCACAGTGATAGACATACCTTATTTAGCTCCCCACCCCATCCTGAATTGTTTTATTCTATTTGGCATTAAAGCAGCAGGAGGTGAGAACAAAGAATCACATTCGATTTTATTGCTCAACTGAGTCAACATAGTGTTTCAGGATTGGTTCTCTTTTAGGTTTTAGGCTTAGTGATAAATAAAATGCTTTTGCCTAACCCTTTCTGAGAGGACAGTCTATCAATATTTAATTTAGCTGGCCAGAAAATGCATTAACATAGCATAAAATAATTTATGAGACTGGCTTAGTCTTGGATCTCCCTATTAAATGTAGTTAAAGTAGATCAACAGCAATGTATTGTGTTTTTTGTTATCTTAATAATTCTAATTAACTTTTGGTAATTGCTGAGAATCTGCATCTAACTAACAAGGGCAATTTTTCATGGTTATTGTTTTCAGCAGGCAGCAAAGAAATGAATAAAATAAGTTTTATGAGAAATTAAACTTAATTCAAAGCAACAAAGCTTTCATTCTTATTGGAAAACATAAAGTTCACCAATGGATATGACCATTTATTTACATTTGAAAGACAAAAGCACTACATAGAACTTCATAAAAGTGTTATAATTAAAAAAAAATCCATCACTGTAGAACCATCATGTGATCTTTCAGAATCTTTTCCCATTACTGCTAATTACTGAGATGTGTGACTTCTTCCCTTGTGATCAGCCCACTGTTTTTGGTGTCTAATTCATTTTGTAACACTGCAGTTCAGTTTTTTACATCATTCTTGCTAAAACAGTGATGAATTGCAAAGTAACTAACATTCAATTGAGCTACCTCAGTGTTTCAGTTGAATTCCAATGCAGTCAGTGTCACAAAACAACTTGGTATTTGCTCATTGGCCCAGGGAAATTGAGCTGTTTGTCTTTCTCCTTTGCTACAGACCTCATGACCATGTAACACAAGAGATGGCTACATTAGCTTGTGCCAGTGGCTCTGCAAAGGAATTTGTGACTCAAAGTGGCAGGTTCTCCCAAGAGTTTGGGATCCAAAGGTTGTTCACCTAGGGTCATTCATTGGATAACAGACCTTGGGAATATTTTTATTTTTGTTTTGCTTTTTGGAGGGGGGAAGGCGGGGCAATTGGGATTAAGTGACTTGCCCAAGGTAACATAGCTAGTAAGTGTTAAGTGTCTCAAGCCAGATTTGAACTCAGGTCCTCCTGAGTCCAGGGCCTATTCACTCTAGGTGCTCTATTCACTGCACCACCTAGCCACCATAGACCTTGGTAATGTTATTGAGAAAAACCATGCAGATGGCAGAGTGTGGCCCACATAGAAATAAAAAAAAAAAAACAATGATAGTATATTCAGATATTTTTATTCTAGATTTATAAGGGGAACTGAATTACTTAAAATCATAATATTTTATAAAACATAAAAAATAATAATCTTATCCCTTGTTATACTCTATAGCTCTTGGAATAGTTCATAGGGGTAGACCTGGGTTCCACTTCTACTCCAGACACACATAAATTCTGTCAACATGGGTAATTAGCTTAAATGCTTAATCCTCCAAATGACTTGTTAATTTAGTTTTATTTTTCATTACTTTGTTTGTATTTGACAAATATCACTATATCCCCATCTCTCTAACTCCTAAGTTAAAAAAAAATTCCCTAGCATCAAATAAGCATGTTCAAATAAGAAACCAAATAACTCATTCTTCAATGGACAGCAGTGAGTAAAATACAACCTATGCCTTGATAACATTCAATTTCAAACTGGTCTTCATTATATGCAAAACTTTCTTACCTTCCTCTGGAAGAATCATTTGTGATCATGAGAATCATTCAAAATAGTCAACTGCCATCTTTTTTTAATAGGCCATGGTAGAGTCTTCTCTTATGTCCTGAATGAATGCTTCATCTGTATTGTTATCAGGACAAAAAATATACCCCTTGCACTATTGAATAAAAAACCCTTACTGTTATTATTGTTCTCTTCTTATAACCCTTACTTCATGATTTTTTATATGATAAGATCTGTGACTATACTTTGTCATTCTTGGCAAGAAAAGAATCTTCTTTGTTCTAAGGAATTCATATCCCTCCTCCTCTGGAAGGACCTCAAATCTGTTTTTAAGTTCATCTGCAGAGTTGTCCTTTGCCTTTTTTTTTCTAATACTTCTCTCATATCCTGACAGTGGTTAAGTCTTCCCTCTTCTACATCTGTCTTTTTTCTCCTCCCCACTAAAGATCCACTCTTCTTTCACTTAGAAATACTTTATTCTTGGGGAGGCTAGGTGGTGCAGTGAATTGAGCACTGGCCCTGGAATCAGAAGGACCTGAGTTCAAAAATGGCCACAGACACTTAACACACACATACACATAAACTAGCCATGTGACCTTGGGTAAATCACTGAACCCCAATTGCCCTGCCTTCCCCCCTCCAAAAAGGAAAAATACAGAAAAGAAAAGAAATACTTTATTCTCTCTATGAACTGGAGTGTCAGAGCCATTCTTTGAATTCCTTCACCTTCTCTTGCAAGAACAAGATTAGCCTAGACTTGAAATACAGAAAACAGTTAGTTGGCTGTGGGAAAAATACAAACATCAGTCACTTGATGAAAGTCCCCACACAATTCCACTACTTTCTTTTCTGGCTGAGATTTTTATGCTTGTCTTTAAATGACCAAAAAACCCTTATCTTGGTGGGTAATTAAACTTCTCAATTTTAAGCTCCTGGTTAAAATTTTTAGAATTATTATTGCCTCTTAATAGCTTGACAAATACATTTAACTCCTTTGTCTTTGAAACTTGGTTTCAACATCAATTCTATGTCCAAATTCACATTCTATTCAGTCTTACACCAATCTCTCATCTGTTTCAATAATTTGTCCCATTTGGGATACATTACTTGACAGACTTAAGGATAGGCAAATAATTTATGAATAAATAAGAGATAGAGAATATTGTGATGTGTGAAATGAATAATTTTGATTATATCAAATTAAAATGGTTTTGTAAAAATGTAACAAATGTAGCCAAGATCAGAAGAAATCAGAAAACTTGGAAACATTTTTATAGAGAGTTTCACAGATAAAGGTCTCATATCTTAAATACATTTATAAAAAGATTTGTCAGATTTATAGGAATACAAGTTGTTCGCTAATTAAAAATGATCAAATGATATAGATAGGCAACTTTCAGATTAAATAATCAAAGGTATCTATAATTATATAAAAATGATCTAAATCATTATTGATTAGAAAAATGCAAATGAAAGCAACTCTGAGCTACCACCCCACACCTGTTGGATTGGCTAAAATGATAGAAGGGGAAAGCTACAAATGTTGGAGGGGATATGAAAAACTGGGAGAGTAATTCACTGTTGGTGGAACTGCCAACTAGTCAAACCATTTTGCAAAGCAATTTGGAATTATGCCCAAAGAGTTATAAAACTGCCTGAAGCCTTTGATGCAGCAGTACCACTATTAGGTCTGTTTTCCAAGATGATCAGGGGAAAAGGAAAAGAACCTATGTGTTCTAAAATATTTATCGCATCTCTATTTGTGGTGGCAAAGGACTGGAAATTGCAGGGATGCCCATCAAGTGAGGAATGGCTGAACAAGTTGAAGTATATGATTGTGATGAAATACTACTGTGCTATAAGAGCTTGATGATTTTAGAAAAAAAGAACATGGAAAGACTTTCACAAATTAGTGAAGAGTGAAATGAACAGAAACAAGAGAATGCTGTACATAGTAACCCCAATATTATTTTAAGAACAGCTTTGAGCAAGCAAGTCATTTTGTCTATTATAAATACCCAAATTAACTACAAAGGACCTATAAAGGAAGGTGCTATCTGAATTCAGAGAAAGAACTGAAAAATAGAAATATGCATAGTATGAATATGTATGTGTGCACGTGTGCATGTATATACACAGAGATATTTATGCACAATTGTAGCCATCTCTAGGGCAGGAGAGGGGAAGGAAAAAATAAAGCTACGTGATATATTTATTAAATATTTTAAAAGGAAAGCATGTTATATATAATTTGCAGTTTCATGTGTAAAAAAGGGTTAGCTCTTAAAAATGAGTTTCTGTAAAAAAAATGAAATCCTGTATCCTAAAACCAAAAAAATAAATATATAGTTTTCCTCACTCTATCAATCCATTCTATCAGTTTGCTTTATCCTATCATTTATCCACTTACCTTTCCTTACTTACCTTGTTCTGGTCTTGACAACTACCTTCTTTTATTTCTTTAGTTTTCCTTTTCAGGTGTAACTTCTTAATGGTCCAAAAAACATCTTTTCCTCTTTCAACTAGGAAGCAAAATCTTGACCAGAGGAACCTTTTCTTTCAAATTTCTGCAATTTCTCCAAATTTCTCCTCCTTGTAATGGTAATGGTAATTTGAAGATCTTCCCTCCCCCTTAATAGGCCTAAGGGAATTTGAAGACCTCCCCTTCCCTTTAATAGGCCAAATGTAATCACATGGAGCCCCCTGTGGGAGGAGCTTGCTCAAAGAGTAGAAGATGAAGGAGCAGAGGAGAACACACACAGAGCTGGGAGCAGGCAGCAGGGAGGCAGAATAGCTAGCATGAGTGAGAGAGGGACATTTTTGCTTAAGGGAGCCTGTTTCATTTTGAAGGCCTAATGGAGGTAAGTCTTGGGGATGTTGGTGCTCACTGCTTTGGTTATGTGTACCAACTTCTTGGTTTCTATGATGGATTTGGCTTTTTGGTGTTGGAATTCAGCTTAATAGTATTTGAATAAATGTTTTGGTTCTGTCTTCCACATGGAGAGTCTGTTAAATTTTGTTATTCAGAACTACACTAGCATATTCATAGCAGCCGTGGGCACTGTGAATATTGCTTTGCTGTAATATTCCTCAAATTCAAATTTTGGCCTTCTTCATTTGTGCAAACCCTTAGGAATCACCTATATGATTCTAACTTTCTCCTATTTACCTCTAGTCCATCACTTTTCTCCCACAGAAGCTAAGCAGAGTTAATGATTGATCATCTAGTCCATTTTCTAGTCCTCCTAATTCACCCCTTCATTTTACAGATGAAGCTATATTTATACATGGCAGCTTCAGTGTGCAGTGGATACATGACTAGACTTTGAATAAGCTAGACCCAAGTTTAAATCCTGCCGCAGACATTCTCTGTGTGACAATTTTTACTTAATGTCTGGCTGCTTCACTTTTCTCATCTGTAATAAGGGATAATAATAGTACCTATATTCCAATGTTATTGTGATATCAAATAAGATAACATTTGTAAAATCCTTTGTAAACCTTAAAGCCCTATATAAATACTAGTTATTTATTACAGAGGTAGTCATGCAGCTCAGCAGATAGAATACCAGACAATGAGATAGGAAGACCTGAATTCAAATCCTGCTTCAGATACTTACCAGCAATGTGACTCTAGACAAGTCATTTAACTTTTGCCTTCATTGGTTTCTTCATCTATAATATGGAGAAAATAATAGTACCTAAATGCCAGGTAATTGTGAGGATCAAATGAGACAGTATTTGTAAAATGCTTTGCCAACATTAAAGTCCTATATAAATAATAGCTATTTATTACAAATGTGGCTAAATGACTCAGTGACTTGAGTCTGGGAAAAGGAGTCAAGAAGACTGACAAACAATAACGATAACAAATTCACTATTGGTAGACCAATCATTCTAAAAAAGAATTTAGAACTATAGCCAAAAAGATATTAAACTCCTCATACCCTTTGACCAGTAATACCCTAAAAGAAATCAAATAAAGAGGAAAAGAATCCATACATGCAACCGTATTTATAACAGCTCTTTTTGTGGTTTGCAATTGCTTGAATAGGAATTCAAGCACAGTCCCACATGAGCTGCACTGGCCCAGACTCACAGCCCAGACTGCTCTGAGCAGACTTCAGGGGAGTGAATCACTAGTAACTGTGGCAGGTTCCATACTTCTCAACCCATAAAACCAAAGAGAAAGTAAACGGTCAGTAGGGAACTCTGTTGGAACTAGGTTAGAGAAGATTGCAGTCCGGCCCCTGCCCTTGGGACAACAGAGATGGCCATGGCAGCGTGGCAGCTGCTGTGTGGCTGCCTCTGGATCTTTTGGCCTGCAGATCATAGCGTGACAAATGGACCATTCAGAGGGTAATCACTCTTGCTTTGACTTGCTTGAATCTGGGTTGAAGTCTTGGGTGGTGGTCCTAGGGTAAGGAACGCTACCATGCCAGAGCTTATGGTGACTGTAGAGAGGACATGCTCCTCATAGCTCTGACAACAACTGTGAAAAACCCAGAAATTCGGGACACACCTCTCTCCACTCTGGAAGCAGAGTTCTACAATGGCAAAGAACTCCAAAGTCAAGTCATTGGCTGGCAAGATGTGCAAACAGAGGAAGCTCAGTCAGACCATAAGACAACAAAGTCCAAACTCCTGCATCAAAAGCTTCCAAGAAAAAGATGAATTGGTCACAGGCCATGAAGGAGCTCAAGAAGAATTTTGAAAACCAAGTAAGAGAAGTGGAGGAAAAATTGGGAAGAGAAATGAGAATGATGGCAGAAAATCATGAAAAGCAAGGCAACAGCCTGCTAAAGGAAACCCCCAAAATACTGAAGAAAATAACACCTTAAAAAATAAACAAACTCAAATGGCAAAAGAGGCCCAAAAAGCCAATGAGGAGGAGAATGCCTTAAAAACCCTAATTTCCCAGATGGAAAGGGAATTTCAAAAAGCCATTGAAGACAATAATTCCTTCATAAATAAATTGGAGTAAATGGAAGCTAATGACTTTATGAGGAATCAAAATACTATAAACCAGATCCAGACAAAGGAAAAAAATAGAAGGTAATGTGAAATATCTCACTGGATAAACCACTGATCTGGAAAATAGATCCAAGAGAGAAAATTAAAAAATTATTGGACTACCTAAAAGCCATGATCAAACAAAGAGCCTAGAAATCATTCTTCAAGGAATTCTGAAGGAAAAATTGCCCTGATATTCTAGAACCAGAGGGCAAAATAGAAATTGAAAGAATTCACCAATCACCTCTTGATAAATATCCCCAAAAGAAAACTCCTAGGAATATTGTAGCCAAATTCCAGAGTTCTCAGATCTAGGAGAAAATATTTCAAGCAGTCAGGAAAAAAAATTGAGCATTGTGGAAAGACAATCAAGATAACACAAGTCTAGCAGCTTCTACATGAAAGGATTGAAGGACTTACAATATGATATTCTGGAGGTCAAAGGAGCTAGGATTAAAACCAAGAATCACCTACCCAGCAAAACTGAGTGTAATACTTCAGGGGAAAATATGGATATTTAATGAAATAAAGGCTTTTCAAGCATTCTTTTTTTTTTTTGCTTTTTAGAGGGGAATTGGGGTTAAATGACTTGCCTAAGGTCACACAGCTAGTAAGTGTTAAATATCTGAGGCCGGATTTGAACTCAGGTCCTCCTGACTCCAGGGCTGATGCTCTATTCACTGTGCCACTTAGCCATACCCCTTTCAAGCATTCTTGATGAAAAAAACCAGAGCTGAACAGAAAATTTGGCTTTCAAATGCAAGAAGCATGAAAAGGTAAACAGGAAAAAGAAAATCATAAGGAACTTATTAAAGTTGAATTATTTACATTCCTACATCGAAAAATATAATTGTAATTCATGAGACTTTTCTCAGTATGAGGATAGTTGAAGGCAATATATATGTATACATACATATATATGTATGTATAGGAGGGTGTTTGCATGTATAAATATGTATGTGAGCATGTGTATTTGTGTATACATGTATACATAGAGGGCACAGAATGAGTTGAATATGAAGGAATGGTATCTAAAAAATGAAATTAAGAGGTCAAAGAGGAATATGTTGGGTGAAGGAGAAAAGGAGGGATAGAGTAGGGTAAATTATCTCAGATAAAAGAGGCAAGAGAAAACTGTTACAATGGAGGGGAAGAGCAGGAAGGTGAAAGGGAATGGGACAACTTTAACTCTCATTGAATTTGGCTTAAGGAGGAAATAACATACACACTCAGTTGGGTATCACCCTACAGGAAAATAGGGGGGTAGGGGATAAGAGGGGGGATGATAAAAAGGAGGGCAGATTGGGTGAGGGGGTAGTTAGAAGAAATCACTTTTGAAAAGGAACAGGTTCAAAGGAGAAAATAGAGTAAGTGGGGGGTGGGATAGGATGAAGGGAAATATATTTAATCTTTCACAGTATATCTACTATGGGAATGTTATGCATAACTACACGTGTACAATCTATATTGAATTGCTTGTCTTCCCAGTGGGAGTGGGTGAGAAGGGAAGAAGGGAAAGAATCTGGAAATCAAAGTTTTAAAAACAAATGTTACAAGAAAAATTTTACATGCAACTGAGAAATAAGATATACAGGCACTGGGGTATAGAAATCCATCTTGCCATTTTAGAAAGATAGGGGGAAATGGGGGAGGACATAAGAGAGAACAGATTGGGGACAGGGGTATTTAGTAGGCTTGCTATCTTGGGGTTGGGGGTAGGGAAGAGATGGGAAGAAAATTTGTAACTCAGAATCTTGTGGAAATGAATGTTGAAAACTAAAAATAAATAAATAAAAGAATAGTTTGTATACTCTTGTAGACATCTCAAACTCTCCATTGCACTTTAATATCTCCAGAGGCTATTTTCCTTTATGGTACAGACTATATTTGTTCCTCATATAGGTACCACCATACTTGGAACTCATGTGACTTATGGGATGGAATAATTGCATCCACATTTGTCTTTCCTATACAAACATACACATTGAACTTAGAGTTGGAGACGGCTATAACCCATCTTATGACAGGCAGCATCAAATTTAGCTTAGTTCACATGTAAGTCAACAAATATTTGTCAGTTCATTCTTGAAATTGAGCATCATAGAAATAAATCTTATAACTTAGTGGTATCTCACTTCAAAGCTAAAAACTCTAACATATGCATAAAATAACAAGTGTCATTTGCAGTAATTTGTCTCTTAGACACCGGATTAGATTTCTGCTGACCATCACTCTTAGTAAAGAATTTCTCTCAAGCCTTGCAACACTCACTGTATATCAGTGTACAGTACAAGGAATTTGCCTGGCTCTATATCTATCAACACCACTGAATGAGGTTCAATCAAATCCTTAGAAGCTTGTTCACATTTCTCATCCCAACAATATGGTTCAACAATACTACTTCAACAAGAGTGTTGAAGTAATCAGACCAGATTGATCTTTCTTATCATTCTACTGTTGGTCCTTTATGTAACTGTGAGTGAGATTACTGAGAAGTTTAGTGATGATAATTTAGTTTTTCATAAATTTCAAATAGAATCTACAAAATACAAGACTAGCTCTCTGTTTGAAAGGGTTCTTTTCATATGTCTGGATGACAAGCATTTTATCTTTCCCAAATCAGAACTTATTTCCTGATGAGAAAATATGTGGGCCTCATACTTGGTAGAAACTACAAAACTGGAATTTACCAATTGAAAGTTTCCTACTGCCATCTCCTTGCAATCATCATTCATTTTAAATGTACTTTAAATATCTTTCCAAAGATGACAATGTCATCTAGATATACTAGCTAGTTCAAATATCTAAATATCATGAATAAATGAAAAAGCACTGATTTATTTATTAAGCATAATATGCCAAGCAACATCCTAAATAAGGAGTATATAAACACTAAAGAAAAATAATCCTTGCCCACAAGGAGCTAGCATCATAGCAAGAGAGATAACATATAAACATGTGATGGCCTGGGAGGTTATATTTTGTTCAGGGATGTCACAGGTATTGAGAATGGTGCCTTTTTATTTACAGTAGCAATACGTATAGTTATTTTGTTATATTTCCAACTTGAAGACAGGTAGGACTGAGGGGGAGGGCAGGGTAGGTTGCAGAGGGGGTAGTTATGGAAAAGTCTGTTGGTCTGGAATGTACAGTGGTAGGTAAGGTAGATATTAATAAAATGAACAAGTCAAAATTTGAAGATTAATTTGAGCTCTCTACCTATAAAACATGAAACACATTCACTGTTACGGGATTATTTTGTGAAGTTTACTGTGTATAATGCCAATGAAGTTGAGATAAAATTGCAATACTCTATGACTTTAATGATCAATATATCTGAATAATCTTACAAGCAGTTTCAGATTTCCTCTCTGTCCAGCCTCAATCTCCCTGTCTACCTTGTATTCCTGGAAAGTAGCCAGTGGCCTGAACACATCCACTGATTCAGGTAACGCAGACTCTAGGGTAGAAGTTCTAGCATGTGGCTCCTTGTGTTGGATGGAGGATGGAGCAAAAGAGCTGATGACAAAAATATGTCTAGCATTGAATGTGATATATGGTTGGGTCTGGATAGATACAGCAGGACATAATTACCATAAATCATTGAAAAGGTACAGGAACCCCTAAAAATTCTTGGAATGAAAGCTGACATTGCTAGATTGTTACCATGAGCATAGAGGTTGCTTCTTTTTCCCCTTTTCTTCTTTTATTATGGGGATATGATATATTTGCTGCACAGGTCCAACACAATGCTCCTGGATGCCTAACTAACTTGCCAGGGTATCTTTTAACTCATAAAATGCAATACTGGATCCTCCCAGTCATCCGTTCCCATAATTTTTGATGATACAGATTAAACACAAGGCTCTGTGATAATGACTGAAGTTTTTACTGAGTCATTTTTACTGAGGACTTCAGCCACAGAAAGAATAAAGTCTCTTTTTTTGTTTGTTTGTTTGTTTCTTTAATTAGGAATAACTGAGTTGTATTCTGTCCATTGTTCCATAGGCACATAGATCATTGCATTCACGCTGTAAGAATGAATCAATTTTCTTTTTCAAGTGATCCTATCAATCCACGGAGAATCACCAAAATCAAACTTCTTTGGATCCACTTTCAATATTCCAGGAAGATTGGCACCTCTGGTATGAGAACTTGCCAATCTTTTCCAAATTCTTTCAAATATGTCCACAAGTTAGGGGGATGGCTGCCCAAAATTGTGAAGACTCCCTCCTCTCCCCATGGAATGGGTGGATGAGAACAATATCTTCCAACAATAATGTACACTGCCAAAGAATGCATTGTGAACTTCTTAGAGCTTGGTCACCCATTGTAAATGACAAGGTCACGCACTGCATCCTGGGCCATCTCCTCCAGTAGTCTTGACTTTTGTCCAGCCACTGGACCTCAATGACTCTGGAAGAGAGATTCAGGCTGACATCTTTTTGCAAACTCTGCCACACAAATACAATTCTCCCATTAATCAAGATACCCATGCCTAAAATTAATCCTGAATAAATCCTTCTCCTATGAAATGCAAGGCCCTGAGGATAGCACCTCATCTCATTCAGGAGCAATGACCAGGGTCTAAGCAGTCAAGCAATCACTCATCCCAGTGTCACATGTGGAGGCTTTGTTTTATTTTAAAACTGTTTTTAAATGGCAATTAAAAAAAACCCAACTGTAATGCAATAGTGAATATAGCATTTCATGAATTGTATTGCAGAGTCTTACAAGAAACAGAAATATGTCTCCAAAATTTCCCTAACAACAAATAATGCTTTAAGGTTTGCAAATCTCTTTACAGATAATATTTCCATTGTTCCTCATAGCAATCCAGTAAGGTGGGTGCTACTACTATCCCAATCTTACAAATAAGGCAACTAAAGTTAAGAGAGAATATTTATCCAAGGGAAGATTCAAACTCAGGTTTTCATGAGTCCATGTCCAGCACCTTATCCACTTTGTCACCTACTTGTCCATTCAGTTTAGTGAAAAAGAAATGGTGATATAACCTCACAAGTAAAAGGACCATAATGTAGATTTCTGACTAGAAGGAAACTGAGAGGACATTTAGTCCAACTTCTTCATTTTAAAGTTGATGAAACTGAGAAAAAGAGGTATTTAAGGCAGGATTTTAAATCAATTCTTCCTGACTCCATGCCCAGTGCCTTATCTGCTATGTTCCACTGTCTCTCAAATCATGATTTTTCTTCAAATAACCCACTATGTTACTTAGATAACAGCATAAAAGGTATCCACATCAAACTGGCAGATAATATAAATCTAAGAAGGCTATCTTCTCATGGGATGACAGAATTAGGGTGCAAAAGAGATCTTGACAACATAGACAATTTTGCTACAACTAACAAGATAACATCTAATTGGGATAAATGTAAAGTTTTACACTGGAATAAGAAAAATGCCTTCAGCAAAATATGAGAAAGGTATATCATTAGGCAACAGTTTGTCTAGGAAAAAAAAGATGATGGGTTTTTAATTGACTTCAACTTCAATATATGTCAACACTGATTTGTCATCCCAACAAGCTTTTCTGTGGCTACAGTGAGAGGCATAGATACTAAGAAAAAGAAAACTATAGACTCCTTGTATTCTGCTCTGGCCAGACCATGTTTGTAGTATTGTGTTCAGTCTGGTTAGCACATCTGGCTACCTCAATTTAAGAAGGAAATAGATAAGCTAACAAAGGTCTGAAAGGGGACAATGTAGTAAAGAGCCTCAAGTCCATATTTTAGGAGGGTTGGTTGAAGGAGCGAGTGGGAGGTCAACCTGGAAAAGAAAAGACCTAGGCAGGACTTGATAGCTACCTTTAAGTATTTGAAAGATCATCATGTGTGATCTGTTTGGTCCCATAGAGAAGAAGGTTCAAGGAAGGGTACAAGATACAAATACGCAAATTTATGCTGGAAGTAAGAAAAGTTTTCCCAACAATTATGACTATACAAGATGGATGTGACTGCTGCATGACATATCAGGTTTCTCTTTGTTGAAATCACCCTTTAAATAAATACAGCCTTTAAATTCAGTCTTTAAGTAAATAGTGGATGACCACTGATTGTAGTCAAGATTACTTTTTAGATAAGGGTTGGCACTCTGTTTGTCTGCTCTGTCTGTGTTGATGTTTGTTTGTGATACTTGTACAGAAGCCCGGGGATCTTACTGGAAGCCCTGAAAGAGGATTTTCTGGTTGTATGTTTACAGGTGTCCTGGAAGAGGGTTTTGGAGGTCCGAGACTTTACTGATGATTTGTGCTGAGCTCTCAGACCTTGTTGGTGGGTCTGAGTTGATTTCACAGGCAGATAGTGAATTCCAGGGCAACTGGAGGCCCCTCGGTGTGCACTGGGGCCCTGCAGGGTCTAGTGTCTTGGGGCTTAGAACACTGAGCTCTGCCCAGATTCCCAGTGTTTATACCAAGGAATTGACAGACTCCCAGAGGATTTCCCAGTCCCACTTGTCCCCACTCCTGCCGTCAGGTACAGGTGGCCTGAAAATATACCCCACACAAAGGAACCCAGGCTTGTGACCCAGTTGACTTCCTCCTTCCCAACCAGAGGACTCAGACATCCTGATTTACCAACCATGGAACTCTGGAAGACTAAGATTTCCTAGACCCATATCTAGTCTGGAAAGCACAGAATTAGTTCACACCTTGTTTCAGCTATTGAATTAACACCTCGTTTCAATTCAAGTTTCTTTTGAGCCTTGTATCAAGTCTGTTAAGAAACACAATGTGTGAACCCCACAACTTGTGAACCCTAGAACTTTTGAACTCCTGGAGAGGAACTAATGACTATATAAGGAGAGCCCCAGGGCTAGAGAAAGAAAAACTGAGAAGAGTATTCTTGTGGTGGCAGAGTCAAAAGAAGAAAACTTGTGGTACCCTGGCCCTCTGTCTGTCTGCTCTGTCTGTGTTGATGTTTGTTTGTGATACTTTGTACAGAAGCCCTGGGACCTTCTGGAAGCCCTGAAAGAGGATTTTCTGGTTGTGTGTTTACAGAAGTCCTGGAAGAGGTCTGGGAGGTCCTGGGACTTTACTGATGATTTGTGCTGACCGCTTGGACTTTGTTTGTGGGTCTGCGTTGATTTCTATGTTGATGATTTGTGTTGAGTTCTCAGACCTTGTTGCTGGGTCTGAGTTGATTTCACAGGCAGATAGTGAATTGATGATGATGCCGGCAATGTATATGAATACTGTTGAGGCTCTGTCAAGCTTTGTCTTCCCAGAAACAGGGACTGGGAAGGACTTGAGGTGGACTGGACACTGTGAACTTCAATATGGAATGGGAACTGGATGAAGAACTGGACAAGGAGCTGGACAAGGAACTGTGAGCTGCCTGCCTTTGAACCCAGGTAAAAGATGGAGCTGGGACCATGGAAGAGGAACCATGGAAGCTGAGAGCCAACTTCAAGTCAAGCTGAAAAAAGACTTTGCTTGGATACTGTGTACTGACTGAGAAGATTATTATTTACTGTGACCTAGGGGTAGAGAACTTGGAATTTTGTACTTTGTGATGGAATTGAGGATTTTGTGATTGACTAAATGATTATACTTTTTTGGAAAACTATTGTAACCACTTTGTTGAAAACTATGTGGCAATTTTAGTGATAAGTCATTGTGAATGCAGTATTTTGATCTTCTGTGATAAGTTGTAACATTATGAATGCTGTACCTTGGTTTTCTATGTTTTGCTCTGCTTTGTTTTTGAATAAATAGAGAGTTGGCTATACTATGTAATCAGAACTTTGAAAGCTGTTCACAGCAGCAGTCCTCTGGAAAGCTGCTGGTGCATGGCTTTATACCTTGAAATAGAAGACCTGGAAAGAATCTTTTATTCTATCTATTTAATTTTGTAAAATTTTAGACAAATGCTAAAACCTAAATGAATAATAAGAAAAGAGAAAGAAACATTATAAATTTAAATATTAAACTTAAATGTAGAATAAGTAAAGAAAAAAATCATGTCATATGCATAGCAGACCATAGGAGAGGATTCAGAATATATAACAATAACTTTTCATCTCAAGAAAGTCTACATATTAAATACTAAATGTTACGTTGAAAGCTGTTCATCTTTGATTCCTTGTTGGTTTTCTTTTATTCTCTGCTGTATACTTTTTACTTTGCTCTTTATTTCCCCTTCCTACCCACTGGACCTGCCACTCCAAGCCTCCAAGTGAGCATGGATATATTTATACATAGGTATTGATATGCACATACACTTATGCATATTCACATATACATACATACATACATACACAAACATATACTTTCACTTTTCTACTACTAATCTTTGTTTTTATGTTTATGTATATCTTTTTTTCTCTCTCCTATCTCCTCCACTTTACTTCTATCTCCTACCTTACCCTCCTCTTACTTAACTAATCTACCCCCACTCGAGCAATCCCTCCCTTATTATTCCCCTAAATCTAAAGCCCTTTTTATATCACCCTTTGACTTATTCTCTCTCCCTCCCCTCTAAAGATCCCTCCTTTATCCTACTGCCTCCCTCCCTAATCCATTAGTCTTCTTTCTTTTTAAATATAGAAGTTTTTTATACTCTTCCAGGTGTACATGTATTTTCCCCTCTTAAAACCATTCCAGATGAAAGTAGATTTCCAGAACTAACAGCTCCCCTCCCCCTTCTAATTCCTCTATATTGATTCTCCCTCTTGCACCTCCTTTGTATAAGATAATTAGTCTTTTAGCTATTCTTGAAAGGTTTTACTTTTTGAAATCATATCATACTCAGGTTTACCCCAATCTTTCTTATAAGCTATCTAATTACTAGTAACAATCTTAAACATAGCTTTTACATTTTCCATATATAAAAGGTAAACATTCTATCCTTATTAAGTCCTTGTAATTGGTCATTGGTGAGCACCTTATATTTTTCCTTGTTCTTGTATGTAAAATATTCTATTGAGTTTAGTTCTTTTTTTTTTTAACAAAGTCCTTAAATTCTTAGAGTAGATCAAATGTCCATTTTTTTTTTCATTCAGAATTATGCTTAGCTTTGCTAGGTATAACATTTTTGACTGGAAGCCCAATTCTTTTGCTCTTCAATATACAGTATTCCAAGGCCTACAATCTTTTACTGTTGCCAACTCCAGGTCTTGTGTGAATCTAATTGTGGTACCATCATATGTAAATTGTTTTTTCTTATTGCTTGGAATATTTTGTCCTTGAGCTGGGGGTTCTAGAATTTAACTGTAACATTTCTTTGAGTTTTTCTCATAAGATATCTTTCAGCAGGTGATCAGTGTATTTTTTTTTCTATTTCTGCTATCCCCTCTTGTTCTAATGCTTCAGGACCACTTTCTTTTATTGTTTTTTATATTATTGCATCAAGATTCTTTTTTTTGATCAAAGCTTTCAGGCAGTACAATTATTCTTATTTTTTCTCTTCTTGATCTATTCTCTAGATCCGTTGCTTTTCTCATGAGATGTTTCACATTCTCTTCTATTTTTTATTCTTTATATTTTGTTTTTCAAATTTCCCCATCTCTTATAAATTTTCTGGTTTCCCCTTGCTCTATTTTGATTTTCAAGGACTTATTTTCTTCTTTAAGATTCTGGATTTCCTTTTCTAATTGGTTTACTTTCTTTTCATAATCTTGTTTTTCTTGTGCTATTCTTATATTTCTTTCTTATTTTTCCTCAACCTCTCTCATTTGGCTTTGAAAGTCTTTTTCAGGGGCAGGTAGGTGGTGCAGTGAATAGAACACTGGCCCTGGAGTCAGGAGGACCTGAGTTCAAATCTGTCCTCAGACACTTAACACAAAAACTAGCATCATGACCTTGGGCAAGTCACTTAATCCCAATTGCCCTACCTTCCCCCTCCAAAAAAAGCAAAAAAAAAAGTCTTTTTCAATTTTTTCAGTGTGTTCTTTTTGGGCAGGTGACTATTTGACATTACTCTTTAGGATAAAAGAGGTTTTTTTTGCTTTAGTATCCTCCTCTGAAAATGAATCCCGGTCTTCTCTATTTCCACAGTGGCTCTCTGTGGTTGGATTCTTTCTCCTTTGTCTGTGCATTTTTTGGTAATAATTTAATTTTGATAATCCTCTCCAGTCCTGGATTTTGGGGGATGGTGCCTCTGGCCTCTTATCCTCTTCAGTTCTCCCCTCTGACCTTGAACTCAAACCAAGACCTCCAGCCTCCTGTAAGTGCCCCCATTCAGTGGGTTCCCCCCACCCCACTGCTTCTGCACTCACCAGGTGTATTCTGGTTCCTTATGACCCCAGCTGCTCTCCTCAGCACAGATGGGTCTAGCATTCCTTTTCAGCAGTTTCTCTAGATTTTCCCCAGGTCCGACACACAACTCCCCTCACTGTCCCTGGGGTAAAAATTCCTGTGTCTGGGGCCAAGGCAGCTTCCCAATCCAGCTAAACTGAGGACTTGCTACTTATTTAAGAAGCTTGCCTCTTGTCATTAAAGAAGACCCTAGCTTGGAGGTGTTTAGTCTTCAGAGAGACAAAATCTAGTACTGGGATTTTTCTTCAGATCTTCTCTAATTGTCCCAGAAGGACCCCTGTTCTGTCCCATTCTTATTTGTTTTCATGACTCTATGTTTACTCAGAACTATTTTATCTCTTTTGTGGAGGAAAATCTTGAGATCTTGAAATTTTCTGACCTACTTCACCATCTTTCCCTGGAAAGGACCTTTTAGAAAGACCATATACTCAAATTTTTTACAATTGGGGAAACTGAGGGTAAAAGTGGCTTCCTTATAGCTAGGATGTAACAACCAGATGCAAAACTAGTGTTTTCTGGTCTGGGGTCTGAAGGCATAGATCTATCCCCAGCCTCCCAGGTACCCTAACACCTTTCATGAACCTACTACTGCTTTACTTAGGTATCCAGAATAATAGATAACTTAGCAGTTCCCTCTTGCTCACCCCTCCCCACAGTCTTAGATTAATAAATCCTAGGGGACTTCCTATGGGAAAAAAAAGAAGACACTCTTTTACACCTGTTCTATTTTCTTTCCCTTTTCTTTCTCATTGTTTTCAGATTCTAGGACCCAGAAAAAAAAAGTGAGCCACATTAGAATGTTGAGGAGAGGTTTATTGACTTGTAACTCTTAGTAGCTTATAGGTTACTTGAGTACTTTGTGTTGATTCTTGTGTTCTTGGAATGAAATAAACAGCTGTCCTGTACCTGGCATACACTGTCATGTTGACAGCTTGCAGAAGAACTGGCCTTTTTTTTACATCTACAACAGGGAAGTCCTAGATTCAAACCACATTCTAAAGAAACTCTGGGAAGGAGCGCAAAATGAACTAGACTTGAGTAACTGAAACTTGAAAATGGAAACCGATCTGTGTAAGTTCAAATCTTGGGTACTTAGTTCAAAACTGACATATTTTGTCCTTATGTTGACAATTCTCATAGCATGAGGGATTTAGTACATTTTGGTGATTTTATCACTTTTTTATACTCTTATTAACCTGCCTGACTGCCCTCTCCCCTGAGGAATAGTTTTTAAAATCATTAAGAAATTCTATTTTCTCCCTTCTGCTAGGCAGCTAGGTGGTGTAATGGATAGACTTCTAGAGTCAGGATGTCTTGAATTCAAATCCTACCTCAGGTACTTCCTAGCTCTCTGTATCTGGGCAAATCACAATCTATATCTTCTTCAGTTTACTCAATTATAAAAAGGGATAAAAATAGCACCTATCTCCCAGGATTATTATGAGGATCAAATAAGATAATATGTGTAAAGTACTTAGCTTGGCACAGTGCTTTGCCATATGTAAGCATTAATAAATGCTTATTCCCTCTCTCTCCTCATTTCTTCAATAGAAATACAAAATTCTCTCCTGGTTTTTAAAGCCCTGCCCACCTGGTTTCAGCCTGGATTCCTAGATTCATTGCAAATTTTTCTCCTTCATATACTTTACATTACAGTCAAATTGCCTTTCTTTCTGTTCCCTATAGGTAGCAATTTATTAACTGCCTCTGTGCTTTTGCATAGACTATATCTCCAGCCCATAAAGCACTCTATACTCACTTCATCATCTCTTATGGGCCTATCTTCTCTTTGTAGATGGCTCCCATATTCAACCCATCTTTTCACTAAACTTCAATCCTTCATCACTAATTATCTATCATTACATTTCAAATTGGATGAACCTGGAGGCATCTTCAGTTTAGTAAGTCTAAATCTGAACTTATCTCCCCCTAAAACTTTGAACTCTTCCAGAAAATAACACAATTCAGCAGACAGGGCTTTCAGCTGTCTGACCATTACATCCATACCTAGTTTGTTACCAGAGAGGGAAGCACCAACATCTGGGTTTTCAAAGCTGGGGTGAGGGGGTGGGGAGGAGGGCTCAATGGTTTCCCAGAGTCTCATCTGGCCAAATCACACAACTCTTCCCAAAGTGAGTCCCAAAGCAAAACCTCACATCAGGGTCAGTCACTGCTCAATATTCACAGAGAGGTCTTTTCATCTTGACTTGGGGCAGGCTTTCAGCTTTCATGGTTTACCTTCCATGGTTCCAACTCCTACCTGAATTCACCAAACTGTCACCTGGGTTCAAAGGCAGACCGCTGCCAGCTCCTTGTCTATCTTTCTGTGCAGTTCCTGTTTCACACTGAAGCTCACAGAATCTGGTGATAAATCCTTCATGATCTCTATTCCTGAGAAGTCAAAGCTTAGCAAAGCCACAAATAAACAAAGTACTGACACCACAGTCATGCCTCCTCTGGCAGCTCTGGCTGGCCCTCAGAAGAAGCTCTGCCACCTAGAGTTCCCAGGAAATTCTAACTTTCCTGGCTAGGGTTTTCCCTTATATACAATTGCTCTTCCCTGTTCAGCCCCTTCCTGTTACATCAGCAACAGGGCTTCATACCTTCTGTTTCTTTAACAGAGGCTTAATTTGAAATTAGGTGCTAAGTACCTGTAAGCTTTCCAATACAAAGGGATCTTCAAATTTCATTACCATTACAGCAGGTCAACTTTGTTTTGCTGTATGGCTGGTATATCAAAGTATCCAGGGAAAGACAAAAACATAAAACCTGAGGAGGAGAATATGATTGCTTATTGTGCAATGAAATTTTCTAATTGAAATGCATTTGCAGCAAATTAAAAGATGGAGTAACTCATGTTAGAAGACCAAAGATATAATACCCCTCTGTTTTTGCTGCAATGGATGGCTAGACATTTCCTCAAGTTCTAGGCTCTGCATAGTCCCAGTAGAACTGAATTTTCCCATTCTTTAAATTTGGTGAGGCCAGATATCATAGAAAAATTAAACTTTACCTATCTTAACCAATGGAGATCACTACCAGGTCATATGAAGTAAAATCCAGTTATGTACAAACAACACTCTAAAGGAAATAAAGGAAGATCGAATAGACTAAACAACACATGCAGAGTCATTACTCTAATATATTTTGTTTCATTCTGGGTAATATCCTTGTTGCTTATGTTCACTCTTTTTCTTTTTTTTTTTTTTCTGAAGCTGATAGACGCTATATAGAGCAATAAAAGACTTAACCTCTGGAATACTGGACGCTTCAGCAGTATCTAATAGTCCAGTTTTCATCTTTTTTTCCTAAATATGTCAGGATGACATTAGTTATTTGATGGTTTTCTTTAAAAACTCTTGTTGGTTCTTAAGATCTAAATCAACTTGTGTTGTCTGTGTACTGCATGCCAATGGAAGGCAATACAAGAAGATTACAAGCTGATGGTTAGATGTTAATAACAGTAACACAAAACATTAAGGCAAGTGACATTTACATAAGTATCTTGATCTTAATACATGTAATTTACATATGAAAATTTAATCACCATAGAGATAAACAGCTGCAATGTTTAATTAAACTCTCCACACAAAATCAGCCTGCAAGAAGTAGTTTGTCACTGCTAATTCATCACAATTCTCATAAGTATTCTTTAAAATAAAAATGCAAAATAAATGACTCTTATTGATAATTTAACTTCTGGTTACTTTATATTTTAATTGTATCATCAAAGCCTGTTGAGACTCTGATAAAGATTCTAGGTTCATTTCCACACAGTTTAGAAGGAAAGGCATAAACATATAGAGAACAAATGTATTTGTTTACCGACTTTTAAGGGTCACCAATATGGCAGCACTGGAGGACAATTTAAGCAAATGTAATGCCAAGATAAGTTGTGTGTAATCAAGACATGTGAGAGTCTTTCTCTGTGGAGCTTTTTAAGGAAGAACAAATTATAAGTGAAAATTAATGCCAACATTAGCTAAAACAGAAACAACTGCTGGCTTACAATCTCCCTGACAAAACTCACATTTTAAAATCACAAATCTTGACTGCCTTTTAGGCCACAGAGCTGCTGATATTCTGAAGGGAATCAGGCTGACACATTTATCCTGGGGTATTAATTACATCTTGGGACAAAGTGTGCTTTCTGCTTTCCTTTTTTTTAATTTAGAGGTCATTTTTCATTTTGTCCTTGTGAAGTTCATTCTTGGACTGTTTACTTGGAAGTTTAGGTTGAAACCATTGTATAATCTAAAAAAAATATTCTCTGGGAAAGATAGGAGCTGAATTTCATTGATATAAGGAACTTCTGAATGACAAAATGCCCTCTACTAACATAGATCAGCACATTTTTTGGAGAACATTCTTCTTAGAGTGTTATCCCGAGCACTAAGAGGTTAGAATTTGCCCAGAGCCAAGCAACCAATATGGTCTAGGCAGGATTTGCTTGACCTCCCTCAGGTTTTCCATGTTCCAAGATCATATCTTTGTCCTTTTACACCACACAATTTCTCCTTTCATTCAAGAACATCACATGATTCACAGATGATAGATACCTGGCAGGACCTTGGTTATCTGTTTATTTTTTACTTTTCATTTTGAAAGAAGAGGAAACTGAGACCTAGAAAGATTGAATTATTTGCACAAAGTTATACAAATGACTCAATATTTTATCTCAAATCCTCTGATTCCAAATTCAGTGTGCCTTCCACTTTCCCACTGAAATGGTAAAGAGGAAGAACTTCATGGGGAGTGAAGGTAAGAATCATTATGAATAAAAATTTTTTTAACATAAAAAGCACTATTAGTTTCAGTATTCATGACCTAAGCTACTACAGTCTTCATTCCATTTTCTAATCAAAGCTGAATAAAAAACTAAGTTGGGACTATGCTTCATCTGCATTTACCAACTCTCTCTCTGTCTCTCTCTGTCTCTGTCTCTCTCTGTCTCTGTCTCTCTGTCTCTGTCTCTCTCTGTCTCTCTCTGTCTCTCTCTGTCTCTCTGTCTCTCTGTCTCTCTCTCTCTGTCTCTCTCTCTCTCTCTCTCTCTCTCTCTCTCTCTCTCTCTCTCTCTGTCTCTCTCTCACTCTCTCCCCACCCTCTCTCTCTTTGTCTCTCTCCCCCTCTTTTCTCCCCTCCCCCTACTTTCTTTTACTCTTTACCCTGATGCCAGACAAATAGAAAACAAGCTGTTTACCTTTAGCAAGTTTAAGAAAAGAATAAATCAACTGGAATATCTTATTTTATATACATACTGTTCATCAACTTAAGTAACTAATTCTCACAAGCGAAAAAGAGATTTTGGAATTTTAGTTGGCCACAAATTTCATATGAGTCAAAGTTATGATAAGATTTCAAAAAAAGTCCATGGAAATTTTGGTTTCATTAATAGTAGGATAGTGTCCATCCAAATCGTGGGAAAAATAGCCTCATTCTTTGCACTGAACAATTATCTTTGAGAGATTTTGTTCTATTTTCAATACCACATTTTAGAGGTCTATTAACAAGTTTTGAAAATATTTGAGAAGACACTGAATAGGATAGCAGTAAATCTAGTCACCTTATGAGGATCAGGAGAAAATATCTGCAGTATTTTACCTGGAAAGGAGAGTATTGAGAGGGAAAAAGATTTAGCTTTCTTCAATTAGTAATAAAAATCAGCAAGTTGAAGGAATTAATACATCATTCTGTATTATCCCAGAAAGAACAAGGTACAAAAGGTAGAAGTCATGGGGCAAAAGATTTTGGCTTATTATAAGAAGGCACTTTCTAATGTTTAGAGATGTCCAACAAGGAAACAAAATTCCTTATGAAATAGTAACCTCAGAGAGGATTTTGGGAAGATGATGGAGTAGGTCAGAAAATTCCAAGCTCTCAAGATTTTCTCACACAAAAGAGTTGAAATAGCACCTAAGGGTGAACAAACTGTTGATGGAGATAAATAAGAACAGGTGTAAAACCGGGTGCCTTCAGGGACAATTTCAGAAGATCAGAAGAAAAAAAAAAGAAAAACCTCAGGATTAGGTTTGTCCTGGTGAAGAGTAAATACCTCCAGGTAGGTTCCATTTAAATAACAAGCTGCAAGCCTCTTAAACATCAGAGGGCAAAGCCTGGGGTTAGTTCTTTGAGAAGCTGCCTTGGCCCCAGACTTCTGAACCTTTATTGCTGGAATAGTGAGGGGAGTTGGGTGTTTGAACCTGGGCAGATATTGAAGAGCAAAAGAACTGGGAATCCAGTCAAAAATGTCATACCCTACAAAGTTAAGTATTATCTTTCATTTTAAATAATGAATATTTGACAAATTCTTAAACTTTCAATACTTTGCTAAAAAAAAATAATCCTGAACTTAATAGACAATTTGACAACAAAACAATAGAAGTATAAGGTACATAACATAACAAAGACTGATTGTAAGGCATCTATAAGGACAGACAGTTTACTTTTTACATATGTAAAATGTATGTCTAAGATTCTTATTAATAATTGGGTAGTTCATAAGAAATATTGGGATTAACTGGAGTATGATATTAATTTAGAAAGTATAACCATATAAGAACAGCTTATAAAGTAATTATTTTATAGAAATGAGGTACAAGAAGAATTGATACACAGGAATTAGTTGGGGGAGGAGGGCTGGTAGTTCTGGTAACCTACTTTCATCAGGAATGGGTTTAAGAGGGAACAATACATATATATTTAAAAGAGTATAGAAGTTTTCTAAATTCAGAAGAAATAAAACAGTAGGAGCATAGAGAGGGGGGAGACGACAAGGGAAGGATCTTTAGAGGGGAGGGTGAGTGAATAGGTAAATAGTGGTATAAAAGGGTGTTTAGATTTATGAGAATGGGAGTATAGGGGAGGGTTCTTTGGAGGGGAGTAGGCAAGTTATAGGAGGTCAAGATAGTGGGTAAAAGTAGAGGAGGCAGGAGGGATAGGAAACAAGATATAGGCGCATACATAAAAACAAAGATCAGAAGTAGAATAGGTTTGGGAAAGTATATGTCAATATATATATATGCATGTGTGTATATGTGTATGTATATATCTATGCCTATGGAGAAACATATCTAAACTTTATTGTGGCCTTCTGGGGGGCGGATTGGAGGGGAGAGAAAAAGAGAACAAAGTAAAAAAGTGTACAGAAGAGAACAAAAGAAAAATCACAAGGAAGCAAAGAAAAGATGGACAATTTTTAATACAATGAGTATTGTTTATCATATAAGCTTTCTTGAAATGAAAATTTATTGTTACATATTTTGAATCCTCTCTTATGTTCTGCTAGGCACACGACACTTTTTTCTTTCTAACTTTCTATTTAAGTTCCAATATTTAAGCTTATAGTATGTTTTTTTTTCTTTTCTCTATTTTGTATTTGTGTTCTCATTTTTGAGTCTAAAATAAAATTTTGGAAGAAAAAATAAGAAATCGTGAGCTCTCTGGATAGCAGAAGCTTTCTACCTATTCATTAAAGATGAGAGATTACTGAAGTAGGAGACAGAGTAGACTAGATAATCTCTGTGATCTCTTCCAAATCTAAAAGTATATCATTCTATGATTTATCTGGGACCTAGGATTCTACAATTGATAATGGATAGTTGATATACATAATAGTTGATACTTGATCCACATAATAGCTGATTCCAAGTCTTTGCCTTTTCCTCCATAAATTTTATTCTTTTTATTTTTATAAAATTTAAAGTTTGGGGCAGCTATGTGGCACAGGGAGTAGAGCACTGACCCTGGATTTAGGAGGACCTGAGTTCAAATCTAGCCTCAGATGCTTAACACACTAGCTGTGTGACCTTGGGCAAGTCACTTAACCCCAATTGCCTTTCCTTCCCCCCTCCAAAAAAAAAATTAAAGTTCTGTAAAAATCTGACCTAAATGTTAATTTTGAGGTGTCTGCAGATTTTTCAAGGAAACACAAGGTTCCTGGTGCCTATGAATATACCTCAAGCCCATTCCATTTTCTTAAGTGCATTATAAATCTCTAATTTGGGGAAGGGAAGTTAGGGATAACTGAGAACAACATGAATAAAATATGTACCACCGATTTAAGTGAAGATAAAACCAAATCAGTGAAAGTCCTTTGTATAGTGGATTTTTTTTAAAGAATTGGTCCCTAGGAATTTCTTCCAGGCTTAAGAGCTTTGAAACTCATCTCTGAATGTTTCTCCAAACCAGTAAATAAATAACTGAGCTCTAGAGAGAAAATGCAGCCCATTAAGAGTCTTGCAGAGCAAAACAATACAGGTTTTTCATTATAGCTTAGACATCTTCCATTCATTTAAAGTATCTTCCTTTACTGCCACTCTTTATCTAGAAATTCAAAATCATGAGCCAGATGCCCCAATAGCACCCTATATGTAGGGAAAAATAAGTCAAAACCCAGAAAAGAAACTTAGCCCATGCCATACAGTGGGTCACCAGTAGAAAGACCTAGAAACCAGTGACAAATTGTGATTTGACTTTCCTAATTATGAGATAAATTTGTCTGTGTGAACTTGGACAAACAGTCTCTCTGGGCTGAGGTGATCAGAATGGTTTCCATTTTAGCTCATTTTCTCCCCTAAATTCTATAATCCTACACAAATCTAGGGAGTATCTGCTTTAATGACTTGGTTTATAATTAACCTATTTGCTGCATGACAATAACAGTGCTTTCCTACTTTTCTTCTCATAACTTACTTTTTTCCCTACCCTTATCCAATAGAACAATGGACTCTAAAGTGGGAGGGAGGAGTTGTAGGGGACTGTGATCTAATCCCAAGAAATTTGTTAACAGAGCAATGGAAAGTGGATCACATTCTGTCATGGGACTTGCCTTCATCATATCCACACCTACCTTTATTCCTCAATCCTCCCACAATACCTCCCATTCCTCCCTCTATTATGTCTCCTCCTAATTTCAGATCTTCTGATCTGGGCCTTCACCTGCATGGGAAATTGTAATCTAATTACTCTCTAGGCAGTTACAGAAGCCATTGCCCAGGTAGCTTTGAAAATGATGCCACCAAGTATTTATCCCCTGAACCCTGTCCTCCTCCCCTCACCCCATTACGTGGTGACTTTGGTAGACACCCCTTAGAAAGCAAGCTCTT
>NW_027187323.1:5403061-5418773 GCF_028583685.1 Petaurus breviceps papuanus
ACAATCCTTTTCAAAATTTTCTTATTTCTCACACACTTGGTGTCATCTTTGACTCTTCATTTTCCTTCACTTCATATATCTTACCAGTTGCCAAAATCTGTTCTGCCCTTAAAAAAATGAATCTTAACATCTCTTTCTTTCTCTTAACTCACACAATTAGCTCCTGAGTTCTGGCTAATATTCCCTATTACTTGGACTATTAATATTTTTGTATAAGTACCTATATATACATGTACATACATACATATATGTATATTGTGACAGTAATACACATAAATAAAAAATATACCTTATGTTGAGGGCTCATTTCTCATTGTTCATTTGTTTGTTTATTTATTTGTTATTGATAATGTAGTGTCATTTTAAAAGTTTGGAGGCTACTGCATGGGGAATAGTGGAGACTCAAATTTATTGTTATCTGATTTGAACTGAGTTGCATGGGAAGACCTACAACCAGAGGGTCCATTTTCCCCTTGCCTTCCCTTTTCCCCCTCCTCTGACCTTTGGACCTCCAAGACCACATCAGGTCTATCACTCAGAAAGACCAACAGGACCTATCAATTCATGTGGATAAAATGGGAGTGAGCAGGTCTAACCTTTCTGATGAGTGGGAGGATTACTTAGCCTTATCTTGTTCCCTGCCTCTGCATCCCAAGCTCTTCTGAGTCTTACAATCTTCCCCACTTCTATATCCTCCAGATCCTTATGTGAACAATTAATGAATGTTAAAGACATTTGGGTCTTGGTACTTACTCCACCATCCAAACTTTGAGACATCCACATCCAGGACTTTTAATTTGCCATTCATCTGAACTTTTTTATGTGTTGGATCTTCCAATTAGAGTGTGAACTCCTTGAGAGCAGGGTCTATTTGCCTTATCTATTTGAATCTCATTACTCAGCATAGAGGTGGGAAGAAAGTACTTAATAAATGCTTTTCATTCATTTACCCACCATCCTATGAGACAACAAACATTTATTAACTACCTACTACATTCCAGACACTTTGCTAAGTTCTTGGGATACAAAATGAGGGATAGTCCCTGACCTCTAGGAGCTCCCACCCTAACAAGGGAGAGAATAAGCAAATATGTACATACAGATTATAAATATATATATATATATATATATATATATATATATATATATATATATACAGGACAAATGGGGAAAATAAAAGAGGTAAGGCACTAAAATTAAAGGGGGCTTGAGAGAGCTTACTGTAGAAGACAATATTTTAGCTGTGTTTTAAAGTCAGGGAATTCAATCGGCAGAGATGAGGAGGAAGAGCATTCCAGACATGGGGCACAGCCGGAGAAAATGCCCGACCCCCCGATGAAACGATACATGGGGGAAAGAGGGTGCAAGAAGACTAAAGGGAGGAAGAGACTAGGTTTATGAAATACGTTGAATGCCAGAAAGAAAATTTTGCATTTAATCCTAGAGTTCGTTGAGTAGAAGGGTGACATGGGAAGACCTGTGTTTTAGGAAAATTGCTTTGGTGTGTCTGAAAGGAAGAAGGATTGGAGTGGGGATAGACTTGAGGCATGCAGACCCACCAGCAATGACTACCAATAATAACCCACCGAGTTATTGCAATTCTCTAGCTAGAAAGAAAGGAGAGTTTTTCACTCAGGTGGTAGCAGTGTCAATGAAGAGATGGGCACATATCTGAGAGATATTGCAGAGGTGAAATGGATAGACCTTGGTCACATATGAGATATGGGAGGTGAAAGATAGTGAGCAGTTAGAATGACACCTAGGATGTCAACTTGAGAAAATGGGCAACTGACACTGCCCTTCACAGTAATAGGAAAGTTAGGAGTGGGGAGGGTTTAGGGACAAAAATAATTAGTTCAGTTTGGGACATGTAGAATTTAAGATGTTTACTGGATATCCAGCTTGAGATGTCTGAAAATCAATTCCAGAAGACAGAAGAGAAGTTAGGGCAAGATGGGAAGATTTGAAAATCATCAGCATAGAGACGGTAATTAAATTCATGAAAGTCAATGATATCACTAAGTGAAAAAGTAGACAGAAGAGAAGAAAGAAGAATCAGAGAAGAGGACAAGAGAGGAGAGAACTCAGGACAGAACCCTTTGGGATATCTCCAGTTAGAGGGTGTGATGTGGATGAGGATTCAACAAAAGAGAAGGACTTATTCTAGTATTCATGTTTACCCCCACAACAAAGCTAAGAATAACATTTGGTGGAAAGCAGAAGTGCTCCAGAATGTCTTGAATCCTGATCCAATGAGGCATTTTCAGCTTTATAAGCTTACATTGACAAAACACCCAGATCAGTTGAGAGGTCTACTATGTGTGAAGATATGAAATGGAAACAGGTTTATATGGCAAGATAACTCATCTATAGATGAAAGGTGGACTGATAATTAGTCTCACTAAGAATGACACAGAGAAACTGCTTGTGGTATGTGTGTATATGTTTGTATATGAGTGTGTGTGTGCAAGAAAGAGAGAGAGAGAGATTCAGATATACAGACACAGAAATAGATACAGATTGAGATAGAGACAGACACAGATGCAGAGACAGCATATTCACTTTGCTCTAAAGAATGTTTTTAAAAAAATATTATTGATTGCAGTTCTGCAATTTACATTATAGTTTCTCTGTTTATGTGAAATGTCATTTAAAAAACTGAATGTATAGTTCCCCTTTTTATGTTGAATGATGTCACATAAATTAAAAATAAAAAATAATATAACACGTACTTCTGGGATGAATGCACTTAGGGGGTAGGTAAATTGTTTGAGCTTTGGTAAAGTGAGACTTTGACTTCCTCATTATTATATGTATGAAGCAACTAAATGTATATCATGTAACTTGGTATTTCTCTCATTGAAGTGAATAAGAAATGGGAGAAAATCATCAAAACAGAACAGAAAAAAATTGATTAATTTCCTCTTCCTTCTCATGGTTAACTTGAGCCAAACATTACAGCTGCCTATGTCATGGAAAAGCCATGGAACAATTTAGTAAAAATAGACCAGTAACGTAGTCTGTTTCTGACATCAAAATAAATGTTTTTGCCATTCTGTCAAAATTAATCATTAACTTCAGCATTAGAAATATTTATTTCAATAGTAGAGGTGGGGGAAAAATCCTCACTAGCACTCCAGAGCAAAAGTAACCCTGTGGTGTTCTAAATATATATTTCAGCTCAAGAGAAAAGATTGATCCCACAGGAGATCTTTTCTCTCCATCCATTGATGATGTCAGTGAATCTTTGATTAGCTGCTGACATCTGAAATTATGGTGGGTCAGAGAGGTTAATGAAAGCCTTCTTTATATAGTCATATTCCTGTATCCTCTTCTCTTGGTTTATTTGGTGACCTCATGGAACAAGATAAGAGCAAGAATACATGTGGAGAGTAGAAAATAGTTGTGTATTCTAATCTGCAGATATATGTTAATGACCACTTACTTAACAAAGGAGGTTAATGAATAATTTGTGGCTTGCAATTTGTTTAGAAGTGGTTGAATGTAAGGGTCTATTTAGTAACCTCAATATCCTTATTGAGTATGAACTCTAGCAGAATATATTTCAGCAGGATCAACAATAGCATAATTTTTCTCCTTTAATCTGAATGAAATCACATAAATTTCCCATTTTTAATAATACATCATTCACTATTGGGATAACGAATGATAAAACCAAACTTTGTTTAAACATAAATGCATTTACACATATACCTACATATATACACAGTTGTATATACGTGTGTGCATATGTATATATCTCACATATATCCATGCATACTCGTGCCTGCTTCCCAGAGTGATGGAAAGGAGAAAAGTCATATCTATCTAGTAGGATTACTAGGAAGCATCAGGATTATCATATACACGTATATGTGTGTATGCACATATACAATGTGTATATATATTCATTTATGCATATGCAAATATTTGAATGCATGCATGTGCATGCACATGCAATATACATACATATATGTATGCATTTATGTATGAATAGGTTTCCATGTTTCCCTTTCAAATTCATAACTACTATTACAAATAATTTTAAGTAATATAAAGTCAGAAAGAGCAGCTGAATTTGACCAAATAAGCACAGTACAAATCCATACTAGAATGAAGACAGTCAAATTATTCAATGATTGGGTCTCAAATTATTTCAAAGAGAAGATATTACTTTTGTCATGCACACACACACCCCACACAAAAAGAGGAAAATCACAGATGATGCTTTTAGATGTGACTGAAAAACCATGTACAAAAGCCAACCTATATGCCTGCTTTCTCAACTTTTATCATATCTCCATGAATTCTTATACATGCTTATACAAACATGGAGGTCTTTCTAGCTGAAAACAGAAAAGGAAAAGGTCAAAATTCACAGGTTATTTTCAAATCAAAATGTCATTAGAGTCACAAAAATGATTGAGAAGTATTAATAATATAAACTGCCTCATTTATTTATTTGTTTGTTTTTAATTTACTCAGTGACACCAAATGCAGTCTTTTAAGGTCATCCTCAGACAAGATACCTGACTCATATACATTAAAATTATGAAAGACTGTGGCAGTTGTCAAACTGGAAGTAACTTCAATGATTTCCCAAGGCTTAAACCCAGAAAACTTTCAGTCACCTAAAGTGTTTACTAAAGGCATGTAAGACCCATTGTGTCAATTCTAAGGCAAACAATGATTTCCTATTGATTTGATAGCAAGTTCTCCAGATTTACAAATGACATTATATTAATTACATCAATCCCTGGAATACTGCAAATCCTTCCCAGTGAAATTCATTGCAATGTGAAAAAGTATTTTTAACCACCCACATTGAAAAAAATAGATTAAAACAACAACAACTTGTGTGGGCAAAAATTAGACAAGTTGAAGAGGTATAGAAAGAGTTATGATTTACATTGGTGGAGTGACAATCAATACTAATGACATCACAGGTCCACTTACATACTGAAGCAATCATATTATCTACATATTCAACTGTGACAGTGGTAAATTATCTAAAAGTAAAATTCTTACAGAATAGCCATCAGTTTGGTCTCATTGTTTTTCTTACATCCATTATAGTACCACATGAAATCAAGTATTTAATAGATATATTTTTATGATAATAATGATAGTAATTGGTACCATTTATTTCAATCAAGGGGTGTTTTTAATTTGAATACCCATTGACCATTTTGGTTACAGCAAGAGAAAGGGAGTATCAACAGATTTTCTTTAATTTGGGGGGGGAATCTTTATTCTGATTATTCTTTTTGGGGGAGGTGGATGAGGGAAAGGATTAATTCTAGGTAATTTTTCCCCTCAGATTTACTGTTTGCTTTGCCTTTATCAGCAAATTTATAGAGAGAACCTACTTGACAACAATTTTAGAACACCCAAGGTTGTGTTTCTTGCACAGCACTCAAGGAATCCATACAAAAAGATTGTGTTTTAATGCATATGGATCTAAACATATTACTTAGAATTAAGATTAATTTACATCTCTGGGAGTAAGAATACTCCTTAGAAAAGGAAAAGGGAAAAAAGGGGAGGTATGGCTAGATATTTTTTCAAAGAGAATTGACTGAACTTTCTTCTCTTCCAAAAGAAAAAAAATAGAAGCTTGAAGTACAATCTTCTTTTAGCTAGTTGACATGGTAACAAACACCAACTAAAATGCCTTCTTACCAAGGAGGCATAGCTATATGTGAGTTATTTAAAATCCTACTGCCCATCAAAGCTCGTGGATTAGTCATCATGTTGAACTGATTTTTGAAAGTGGGTCAAAGCATAGTTACATATGTCCTTTTTTTTCCCTTTTCTGTTTCTTTTGGTTTATACATATAATATCCTTGTCTATTAGAACCCAATTCAATTACTGTTTCTCAGAGATGATCCCTGAAATATGCATTTGAAAGAATCATCTTATAAGAATATTTATGCATTTTGGTAACATAAACTTGATTTTTTTTGGAGGGTGGAAGGCAAGGCAATTGGGGTTAAGTGACTTGCCCAAGGTCACGCAGCTACTAAGTGTCTGAGACTGGATTTGAAATTCAGGTCGTCTTGACTCCAGGGTGGGTGCCCTATTCACTGTGCCACCTAGCTGCCACAATAAACTTTATTTTTTTTTAAGCAATTGGGGTTAAGTAACTTGCTCAAGATTACAAGGCCAGTTATTTTGGCGTGTGGTGCTACTTATCAGAGCCCGGATTCCATCCCAGGTTATCCCGACTCTGGTACCTGTGCTCTTACTCACTGAAACACCTGGCTGCCCCTAAGCAATTGGGCTTAAGTAACTTGACCTAGGTTACATGGCCAGGCGTTTCTGGGTGGGTGCTAAGTGTCTGAGCCCAGATTTGATCCCAAGTTATCCCGACTTTGGGGCTGGTGCTCTTTCTCGCTGTGCTACCTGGCTGCCCCTAAACTTGATCTTTTAGCATAATTTTCATTGTTTGGAACTAGGAGACATACAGTGAAGTACTTAGGAAATATATAAAGAACTTTCCCTCGCTTGGTTGAAGTTTCACTGTAATCACATTTCATCATACCTAGCAGAAACAGTTGTAAGTTCCTTGAGGTCAGAGATTATGCTGCTATGCATCTTTGTGTTACTAATATCTGGCATGTATTAAATGCCTTAATAATCATGTTTTGAATTGAATTGTTATTTCTCCCTGAGATGATGATGTTGCTCTAGGTTGTATATGCAATTGTCTAGTGCATGGTTTAAATTATTATTCTTATTCTACTTCTTAGCATTTGGCCATTGAATTCAGATGTTTTTTAAGGTGCCAATTTTCAATGATGAGTTATGACCCAAAAAGAGTTGCTGGCTATAGAAATGAAAAGGCTGACATTTGTAAAGGATGTACTGACAGGGAAGAAGTGACTTGGCACTAGATGTCAAAATGTCCAAAAAGAATAGGAAAGAGCTCAAATGGCCCTGGTGTCTCTTTGGACTAGGGAGCCTACTCTTAGGCAAAAACATCCAAAGAGGTCAAAGACAGCCACAAAGTTCTGATATACAGCAAATATGCCTAGCATTACTATTCATTAGAGTAAAGAATTTGAAACAGAGTATACATTTATTGGGAAATGACTGAACAAACTGTGGTACCTAAATGAAAAAATACAATTATTCTTCATATATATATATAGTATATATTGTTTTGAATTTATAAACATGAATAATTCAGAGAAGCCTGAAAATTTTTTTATTAACTTAACCTATAGAGATGGAAAAAAGCAGAATCCAAAGAATAATATACACAATGATAACAATGGAAGTGAAAATAAATGTAAAAAGAAACTGATCTATGAGTAACTAAGAACAATAATGATTTCAGAAAACAGAATAAAATATATCTTCTTCATCTTGTCAGAGAGGTGAGGAATGATTGGGGAAGAATGTTTTATATACTGTCATACAAAGTCACTATAAATGCTATTTCATATCATTCATTTTATTTGATAGGGAGTTATTCAGTATGTCTGGGTGGTAAATAGGAGTTCCAGAAATGATGGTGACATAGGATACCTCAATATGTTATATTTAAAAAAATAAATAATTAAAAATACATGTGAATTATGTGAGATCATTTGATTGGGATGTGAAAGATATTATATTAGCTAAAGTAGATTCTAATGAAAAGAAAAATATCTAGTTTCTTATTTTGTTTTGTTTCTTAACCATACTAGTTGACATTATTGACCATCTATTATTTAGTTACATACATACGTTTCTTTTTTTTTTTTTGGAGGGGAGAGCTCAGGGCAATTGGAGTTAAGTGACTTGCCCAAGGTCACACAGTACATAAGTATTAAGTGTCTGAGGCTGGACCCTAACTTAGGTCCTCCTGACTCCAGGGCTGGTACTCTACTCACTGTACCACATAGCCACCCCTTAAATACATAAGTTTCATAGGAAGTAGATCTGGACAGATTAAAAAATCATCACATCCAAATGCCATAGTTTCTGGATGAAAAAACAGAAGTTTAGAGAGTTACTTGATGTTATTCGAAGTTACTTGCTTAATATCATTAAAATAGTGGGTATATGTTATACAAGAATAAGCTTCTAGGAGTAGAAGGGAGAGCATTATAGAGGGATGGCAAAAGGTAGCATGTACATGTTTGTGGCACTAGCATACAGACTGTAGTTTATCCTTTAACTCTAAGAGGTGAATGTCCTCACAGTTCTGGCATACAAAGGGATGATTCAGGGACCACACAGAGTTCTGAGGAATGATGGGTTTGGTTCAATAATTTCTACACAATGATGGAGTAATGGGATTCAGTAATTGAGTTTAGGTTTTACAATGAGGAAGCCATGAATGATCTTGACAAATGTCCCTTCTGCCGAACAGAGGAATAGAATCGTGATTGGAAAAGGTCCAAGAGAAAGCGAGCTGCTACTAAACACAACAGAGTTGTCATGTTCATTAGGTTTTGTCCAGGAGTTTGGAGGTGAAGGGGAGAGATGTGGGCAGGAAGAGTGCTTGGAGAGCACAGATTGATCCAGTATTCATTTTGAGAATTAGATTGATTTGGGCATTCCTATGAGTCATCAAGACATATTACAAATGGCTCCCTTGCCCAGTTAATTTGCCCAACACTATGATTTCAGCAATGATGATATGAATTTATCTTGCCTAGTGGTTAAGTCTCTCTTCCCACCAGATGTGGTCTTTTGAGAAAAGTGTCCAAACCCCTTTGGCAGGGCAATGAAGGGAAGGCTTGCATTGTCCCTGAATGTGCTTTGCCTGCTTTGAGGATAAATAGATGACTTTAGTTTCCAAGGTTGTCAGTCTTTCATGAGAACTTATACTTAAATCATAATAATGATGCCATTTAAACTCTAGTCCTTTCTGACAGTGCTTGATTAGCAATCTGGCTTGGTGTAGTGATAGAGAAAGGATGGCAGGTTTTCATTTCGTTCAGGGTGTCATTATAGCTTAAACCAGCTCCCATATTACTATTATTATTATTGTTAATTGCTATTTGTGAAGGCTCACAGGGTCCTCAACATTATTGAAAATGTAGAGGATGACACTGTCCCTTTTATAAGGTTTCATGATCTGAGTTAAATGGATAAAGATATCCCACCTCAGGGGTAAAAGATAGAGATTCGACTACGAAATTCTCATGTAGGAAATTGTTGTCTCAGATGCAGACACCTGGGGAAAATTATACTCCCAGGCATTGACACTGTGCCAAGGTGTGTCCCTGTGCCCATACACATCTGCCTGTTTAGTGCTCTAAATTGATAAGATTTTAACTCTAAGTAACTATTCAAAGTGGAACAACACAAAAGTAAAGGTTTTCAATGATTGATGGTTTCATATAAGAATGATTTTTCTTCCCCTTTTCCCATTGAATAATTCAGGACACTATGTGTAATCAACCACTCCCCCTCCAAAACAAAACAAAAATAACAACTTGTTGAAATGGAGAAATAGAGTGATAGATTACCTTGGCAAATCAGCATTGATCTTTCAGTGATCCAAGTAATTATATTAGCTATATATGTATACCTGTGTATATATATGTGTGTGTGTGTACATGTATATGCATATAAATGCATGTGTATATATGTATGTGTGTTATACACACAAAGAAGGTTCTTATTTGCATTGTTATAAGTGATTCCTCACTGGGAGTTTCCTACACAAACTAAATCAAAGGTCTAGATCAAAACCAGACTGGATTTGAAGTAAAGTTTGCCAGTTAACATCTTAGTGGATTCAAATATAAAAGTTGGTAGGAACATTTGATTTGTATTCCTGCATATAATACATACACCATTTAATTTGTAGAATACTCCTATGATCAACTGTGGTTAGTGGAAGTATACAAAAATTATCCTATGGCAATTTCATTTCATTAAGGGGATTCTAAAAATGTTTGGCTCCTGGAACAGTGTTTGCATCTTACCTTGGAATATCTACCTGACCACAAAATACTTAAGAAACAGAGATTAGATATAAAGCTTCCCAGACCTACTTTAGTTTATTAAATATCCCAAATATTATGGGGTAAAATATTACACAGAGCAAAGGCTAGCAGTGAGAGCAAAGGTTGTTTCCTGGGACCATTTCCAAATCATTAGCCCCTCAAAAAAAGATGAGCTACTTTATTACCAACACATCAAATGGGAATAATTTATATAATATATAGTATCAGTTGAAAATACTACATGCGTGTTATAATTATTATTGTCAACATCATAATAATAGCATTTATATAGTAATTTAAGATTTTACAAAGTTATTTTTTATAAACTAGCCCCGAAAAGTATATGCTATTACTACCCCTTTTTACAAATGAGGGAACTGAGGCTGAGAAACATTAAGTGACTTTCCCAGAATCACACAACTAAATGTCTGAAGCAGCATTTGGTCTCAGATACTCCTGATTCTAAGACCAGCACACTATCCATTGTATTTTCACATAAGACTGTTAATTTGGGAAATCTCAGATTTAGATCTGAAAAAAGACTTTAAAAGTCAGACTTGGGGAGACAGATTCAAGATGGCTGAGTAAAGGCCTAGACTCTCCTGAACTCTCCTCCAAATCCCTCCAATACCATTAAATAATGACTCTAAAGAAATTCTAGAGCACCAGAACCCACAAAAAGTTGGAGTGAAATAATTTCCAGCCCAAGGTAGCTCAGAACGTTGGTAAGAAATGTCTCTGGCACCTGGGTGAGGGAAGAGCACAGTCCATGCACCACAAGCCATGCCATTGAAGACCAGGCCCCAGCAAACTAGGAGCAGAATTCTGGGTGACTAAATTGGTGGCAGCAGTGGTAGTTTCCAGCCCTCTCAGACCACAAATGGTAATGGTATCATAAAATGGGTGAGAAGCTCCTTTACATGGGTCCCTTTACTGGTCAGGGTCAGGACTTTGTTGCATTGCTTCCACTTGAATCTGGGTCACAGTCCTGGGTCTTAGTGCCAGTGAGAGAAGGAACACTAGCATAGCAGTGTTTGCAGGCCATAGTGGAGAAGGAACCATGGTCACAGTTCCAGGGTTGAAAGAGTACTTGTGGTCCCTCAGAAACTAGTAAACAGTATAGGAGAGTAGATAACACACCTCTTCCTAGATCATATTATCTTAGAAGAGCCAAAAACTTACACATTCCCAGAATTACCTCTGAAGACAGCTGCATAAGAAATATGAAGTTTAGGACAGTGTCCCCTCCTTGGGAAGAAGAACCCTGCTTTATCATTGAGTTTTGTCAAGAAATAGGCTAGAAAATGAGCAAACAATAGAAAATAATTTTGACCATAGAAAGTTACTATGTGACAAGGAAGATCAAAACACACAGTCAGAAGAAGACCACAAAGTCAAAACTCCTGCATCCAAAGCCTCAAAGAAAAATAAGGATTGGTCTCAGGCCATGGAAAAACTCAAAAAAGGATTTCAAAAATCCAATAAGAGAGGTAGAGGAAAAATGGGGAAGAGAAATGAGAGTGATGCAAGAAAACTATGAAAAATATCAATAGTTCGGTAAAGGAGGCACAAAATATACTGAAGAAAATAACTTAAAAAAAACAGATTAGGTCAAATGATAAAATGAGGAAAAAAAAAAATCTAACGAAGAGAAGAATTCCTTGAAAAGTACAATTGGACAAATGGAAAAGTAGGTACAAAAGTTCACCGAAAAAAGTAATTCTTTAAAAGTTAAAATTGAGACCTCGTCTTTTGCCCATAAGGTGCTCGGTCCTTCTCAGGAAGCTAAGGAGGTGTTGGGGTGAGTCTGAGGCTGACTTCAGCCAGTGGCTAACACCAGGACAAGCAACCCCAGAAATGGCCTCTGTCTCAGAGCTCTCCTCACGGTCACGGGGGATAAAATCAATGCCCTCATTAAAGCAGCAGGTGTAAATGTTTAACCTTTCTGGCCTGGTCTATTTGCAAAGGCCCTGGCCAGCACTGACATAGGAAGTCTCATCTGCAATGTAGGAGTTGGTGAAGCTGGCCCGGCAGCTGGCGCTGCCCCTACTTGGGGTACTGCCCCTACTGGGGGTACTGCCCCTGCTGCTGGTGCTGCCCCTGCTGAAGAGAAGAAAGAGGGTGTCAAGAAAGAGGAATCTGAGGAATCAGATGATGACATGGGTTTTGGTCTTTTTGACTAATTATCTCTTCTGATTGTAACACACCAAATAAACAGTTGAAAACTCTGCCAATAAAAAGTTAGAATGGAGCAAGTGGAAGCTAATGACTTTATGAGACATCAAGAAACAATCAAACAGGTGCGGCCAGGTAGCACAGTGAGTAAGAGCACCAGCTCCAGTGTTGAGAAGACCTGGAGATCGAATCCTGGGCTCAGACACTTAGCACCCACCCAGAAACACCTGGCCATGTAACCTTGAGCAAGTTACTTAACCCCTATTGCTTAAAAAAAAAAAAATCAAACAAAATCAAAAGAATGAAAAAAATAGAAGACAATGTGAAATGTCTCATTAAAAGAACAACTGACCACTGACCAGGAAATACATCCAGGAAAGACAATTTAAGGATTATTGGACTAGCTGGAAGTCATGATTTTTAAAAAGGGCCTAGATATCATATTTCAAGAAATTATAAAGAAAAGCTGCCATGGTATTCTAAAACCAGAGAGTAAGAGAAATTGAAAGAATCCACCAATCCCCTTCTGAAAGAGATCCCAAAATGAAATATCCCAGGAATATTATAGTCAAATCTCAGAGCTCCCAAATCAAGGAGAAAATACTACAAGAAGACAGAAAGAAACAATTTAACTATAGTGGATCCACAGTCAGCATAACACAAAATTTACCAGTTTCTACATTAAAGTACTGGAGGGCTTGGAATATGATATTCTGGAGGGTAAAAGAGCTAGGATTAAAACCAAGAATCACCTATTCAGCAAAACTGTGTATAATCCTTAAGGGGGAAATGGACAATCAATGAAATATAGGACTTTCAAGCATTTTTATAACTCCTAAAGACTTTTTCATTATTAGGGCAACTAGAAGGAGTATAAATAGACACAAAATAGATGTATGAGTTGAATGTGATGATATGATTATCTAAAAAGTAAAATTGAGGGATGGAAAAGAAGAATGCTATGGGAGAAGAGCAAAGGGAGAAGTAGAATGGGATCAATTATGTGGCATAAAAGAGTCCTAAAAGAGATTTTACAGTGGAGGGGGAAATAAGGGAAATGGGGAGGGGAGCACATGAGCCTTACTCTCATTGGAATTGGATGGAAGAGGGACTAACATACACACTCATTTGGATTTAGAAATCTACCTTGCCACATAGGAAAGTAGGAAGGGAAGGGGATGAGAGAATGGAGGCAGCTGATAGAAGGGAGGGCGGTTTGGGAGTGGTAAAAGTCAGCAGCAAAACACTTGAAAATGGGCCAGGTAAAAGGAGTTAAAGAGAGAGTAGGATAAACAAGGGGGAAAGAAGATGGAGGCAAAATTATTGTGAAAGAAAATTTACAATGAGTTTCTCTGATAAAGACTTCATTTCTCAAACATATAGAAAATGGAGTCAAATTTATTGAAATAGGAGCTATTCCTCCATTGATAAATGGTCAAAGATATGAAGAAACAGTTTTCAGTCACAGTAATCACAGCTATTTATAGTCATATGAAAATGTTAATTGCTATCAATAAAAGAAATGCACATTAAAACAATTTTGTTTTCTACTTCACATCTTTCAAATTGACGAATATGACAGAAAAGGTAAATGACAATTGGTGGAAGGGATATGGAAAAATGAACCGTTAATGCACTATTTCTGGAGTTGTGAACTGACTCAACTATTCTATAGAGAAATTCATAACTATGCTCAAAAGGGTACAAAACCATCCATACCCTTTGACCAAGAAATACCATTAGTAGGTCTGTATCCCAAAAAGATAAAAACCAAAAAGGCAAAGGATCTATGTGTATAAAATTTTATAGCAGCTCTTTCAGCAGTGGCAAAGAATTGGAAATTAAAGGAACATCTGTTAATCAGGGAATGACTGAATGAACTGTTGTGTATGATTGTGATGGAATACTTTTGTACTTTAAGAAATGAGGAACAGGATGCTCTCAGAAAAACATGGAAAGACTTATATGAACTGATGAAAAATGAAATTAGAACCAGGAGAACATTGTACACAGTGACAGCAATATTGTATGATGATCTGCAAATGAATAAGTTAGCTCTTCTCAACAATACAATGATCAAAGACAATTCTGTAGGACTTATGATGAAAGGTGCTGTCCATCTCCAGTGAAAGAATGGTATAGCCTGAATGCAGATCAAAGACATTTTTTCTTTATTTTTCTTGATCTTTTTCTGTTTGTATTTTCTTTCATGGAATGCCTTATATGGAAATGTGTTTTTCATGATTACATAAGTAGAACCTGTTTCAAATTACTTGCTTTCTCAATGGGGAGGCGGGGGGGAGAAGATAAGGGAGAGAGAATTTGGAACTCAAAATCTGAAAAAAAAAGAATGTTAAAATTGTTCTTCATGTAATTGAGAAAAATAAAATATTAAAAAAGATTTTAAAAAATCAGACTTATTAAATCTCCTAAATTTACAAAAGGAAGGAAGGGAGGAAGGAAGGAAGGAAGAAAGGAAGGAAGGAAGGAAGGAAGGAAGGAAGGAAGGAAGGAAGGAAGGAAGAAAGGAAGGAAGGAAGGAAGGAAGGAAGGAAGGAAGGAAGGAAGGAAGGAAGGAAGGAAGGAAGGAAGGAAGGAAGGAAAGAAGCAATAACTAAGGCCAGGATTTGAAAAACAATTTGTTCTGTAGGTTACCTTAATTAAGTACCACTATAATGGGTTAAATTAATAATCATTCTAGCTCAATATTCCATTGTTTCATGGACACCTTCTAATACTTCCTGTGACAATGTGATAGTTGCTCCTGTGTTCTTGAAGGTTAATGATGTTCATTGAACATAACTAACTTTCTTTTAATACCCTATTATGGATTATGATCCCTGAATTTATTCTAACCTTTTTTGAAAGTGTTTATATGTTTTCTTAGAGTCTTTTGGAGATGACATCATGATATCTTAATAAAAGGTTAGACCATGGTGTTAGTGAGGTCATAGAACAGTGGCTGATTTGCATATAGGCCAATTAAATTTAGCATATCATAAAATTCTACTCTATGGATAAAAACTTTGCCCTTAATACCAATCAACCATCTTACAGATAATGTCACTTTGTCATAAGGATAATCAAAGGAGGGAAAAGTGAACTTCAGAACACATGTCTGAAGAGGTCTCAACAACATCACTTTGCATATAAGACATGGAAAGTTATTTTAAACATAATAGCAGGGTCAGATTTTTAATTGCCTACAAGAAACTTCACCTAGATTTCCCATCACCATCATGCATGTATCTGTATCTAAATAGTTTCCAAATTCAGTTTCTTCCTTTGACTTCTTTATTTCTGTCCTCAGCTTAATGACATATGTAAAATCCCAATCAATAATGTGCAGAACCTTGGGATTATCTTTAACCCTTATCTCTCCCTTGCCTTTCATAACCAAACACTTCACAATTCTGGTTGATTCTTCCTAGGAATCATTCTCACATATTCCTCCTCCTCTCTATTTCTGTAGTCTTCACATTATGGGGTACAACTTCTCAGTATTACCTGCCTGAACTATTGCAATAGTCTACTATTAGATCTATCTATCTATCTATCTATCTATCTATCTATCTATCTATCTATC
>NW_027187323.1:5418783-5485193 GCF_028583685.1 Petaurus breviceps papuanus
ATCTATCTATCTATCTATCTATCTATCTATCTATCTATCTATCTATCTATCTACCTCAACTACCTCAGTAGCCATAGCTACTAAAGAAACAGGAATTAACGTTTTCAGAATCAACATGTTTGGCACTAAAGATACAGTAAACATGGTTCTATTCAGGGAAATTACACTAAAGAATATTTGTTGTCTACTCTGACACTGTACCGTAAGGATCATTGGGCCTTTTCATCTCACTTGCAGCTGAAACTCCTCTCTGTGTTGTCTGCTATTATGAGAATGAGAACTCCTAAAGAGTAGACATCTTTTTGTTTCTGTTTTTATCCTCAGTGTATACAGTAAGCACTCAATAAATGTTTTTATTCATTCATTCATTCATCTTATTGCTTCTGCTCTTTCCCCTTTCTAAGTCATATTTCATGCTATCAACAAATTAATCTTTCTTATAGAGGAAGCTGGTTAATTCATTCCTCTTTCTAAAAATATTTAGTGATTCCTCACAGCCAAGCTAGTAATTTTCAAACTCTCTTTTGACTAACATTCAACATCTATTATGTGAGGTATCTATAACTTTTGACTTTATCTCTTACTACTCCCTGTCATATACTCTATATTCCAGGCAAATTAAACGAATTTCTGCCCATCCCTCCAAACTAATTTCCCTAGTTCCATGCTTTTTCTCACACTGTGCTCTCTACTTGGTATGTCTTCTCTTGACCTGTTGAATTCCTGCATATCCTTTTCAGTCAGATTCTCAAGTCACAAACTCCAAGAAGCCTTCCCCTAGTTAGTTAGTACTAGGCTGCTTCTTTTATAGCTTTGTAAAGAATTTTATCTTACTTTTGCCTAATGTATGTATACCAAGGTTTTAAAGATGACCCCTTGTGTGCAATAGGGTTATAGGAGTCAACCAACCTCACTTAATAGTTCACCATTTAGTCTGCTATTTGGTGCATTCGCATATTCAGTCTTACTATTCTGCGTTCTAAGATTATCTAGGGGCAAGTTTTTATATTACCTCATTAATTAATATAATTTCAACCTGTAATTCAATTAATTAACTAAGGTTAGAGCCCCTTACAGTTCATTAAATATAATTTATTTAATAATCAAGTTAAATCTCCCTAATAATAGTTACCTATATATATATATTAAATAAATATCAAAAATATTGAATGTATAATTTATAAACAGTGAATTCGGGATAAAAACAAAGACATGGGTAATCATTTACAATATTTTGTCTATGAGAATCATCACAGCTAGATTCAACTTAAGTTATCACTGTAACTACATATAACTTTTCCTTACATCTGGAAAAAAAAATTCTACCATTCAGTGTACTTTAGATACCAAATGAAATACCATCTCATTAATTAACTTTATCTTCTTTACAAGATGAAAGGTAAACTAGGTCTGTCAAGAAGGAAGGCCTTTCAAGCATTTTTCTATCTTCTCTAGAAACTTCTCAGACATCTTCATAGATAAGTTAACTCACTCATTTTCCAACTCCATAGAAAGAAGGACCTCAAAATGAATGGCAATTATCACTGCAATCTCTACTTTTAAAGAGATAGTTATAGTTTCTACAGCTTCTGGAGAAAAAGCATCCATGTTACACACTTATTTATTATTTAATAATAGATTTATCTATGTGTCAATTTGACTTTTGATTCAAAGGATACGACTTGGAAACTCTTCTCCTATGCATAGCCTTATACAAGTGCACTTTTTCTTTTGTGCCTCAGCTTCCTTAACTGTAAAATGAGTGATTGAACTTCTCTGAAGTTTCCTCCTGCTCTTGATCTATGTTTTTAAATAAAAGTCTATGATTCTATATTCATTTATTGAACTATTAAGTCCATGAAAGCAATGCCAGTTCTTATCTCATTTCTCAGTCTCTTCCTAGTCTAGCACAGTGTTCTGCATAAAGTATGAAAGGCCTTTAATGCATATTTGTTCAATTCAATACAATTTGAAAAGGAAACGGGCTGACATAAGAGTAGTGCACTTCACTAATGTTGCTTCAGAGTAGATTCCTTGCTTAAATTTTGGTGTTCTTTTTTTCCATCTATACCATTACTGTTTCACCTTAGATTTTCTTTTAATGCTTGCAACAATCCTTGACCAAAAGATAGAGGGACTTAGAATCTAATAAAAATGGAAGTTTCTATAATGTAATTAAATTGAACCTATGTTCTTGAAGTTAAAAAAATTGTAATAAAAATAGCTAGCATTTATATAAAGTAGAAGTTTGCATAATCCTTACTTATGCTATCTAATGTGAGCTCACAACAACCCTCTAAAGAAGATTCAGTAAATTGCTATGTGTTTGTATAGGAGTACACAAGTTCACTGAGACATATGAAAAAAACACAATAATAAAAAACAGCTGGAATTTGAAATGGTCAATGAATGAGACTCTGTAAGCATATAAAACAATAGAGAAAATAGTGACTTACTGTTGGTGAAGTTTAGCTACTGAGATCATTCTATATTCATTAAAATTCCCCTCTAATAACTCCTCATGGTATAAAGATAACTGAATTCTCAAAGGACATGCAAATAAAGTCAAAACTATGTTAGATCCTACCAAGCTGGAAAAGCTTTGTGATATTCCCAATAATGAATTGGGTATAGCTTATTGAAGGACCAACCTAACTAACTAAGTTCAAAAAGTTCTATAGCCAGGAATTTGGTCACCAACTAATGTATTTCTTTTGGCCAAGGCCATATATGATGATCACATGAAGGAATTGTGCTTTGCATTGGTGGAAATATTCCCCATGCCAACAAAATTATGGATCATTTGGAGTATTGACAAGGCCTATGACAAGAGAAATTTCAAAAACAAATAATCTGATCTCAACCTGTGTCATGATCATACTGTAATGCTCAGAAAATAAAAGTACTTCTAACCCACAAAAGAAGCAGCTATTAGTAGCCAGACTTGACTGCCCTCATTGTGTTGGAAAGGAGTCTCATATCTTCCATTACTCCAGTATTTCCAATTAGCATAGAGCTTTTACTACTGACACTTTTCTCTTTGAACCATATCTCTTTTGATAAACAGCACTACCTTGATGAACTGTAAATTTCTGTGTGAACATAAGCTGGCACAATCTTACAAACTGATGGAAGAAGGCACACTAAGGAACTAACCCAGTGTCTCACTGGCTGGTTGCCATTCTCTGAATGGTGGCTGATACAAAATCAGAGCCCAATTTTACACAGATTTTGTGCCCCAGTTAGCACTGCTAATTGGGGCACACAAGTAAATCTCACTCTGCCCTGTGGAAATTCTCCATTAGACAACCCAATCAGTGCATTGCTGAGAATATGAATATATCCCTTAGTTACTATTTAATTAGGTGCAAAATCTAAGGTGCTTCCAGGAAGGACAAAGTACTGACATGGGGTCTCAATGAGAAAAGTTATATAAAATTTGACATTTTATCTTTTTAAAAATTATTCCTAAGTTAAATGAAATGTTGTTGTAGTTTATCCCAAAGGATATTTCAATTAGAAATTTTAAATTATATCACTGCTGGATTGAAAGGCACCAAAGCTCTCTCAACAATCTCTTCATCCTTCCAGGAAAGATTCAACTTTATTCATCTGAGACAAATAATTGACCACCATCAACCTTAAAATTTACCGAGGAAAAGATTCTATAATTACCTTTCTGTTGTTTGGTCATTTCGTTCACATCTGACTATTCATCACCCTTTTTGGGATTTTCTTGGCAAAAATACTGGAGTAGTTTGAGATTTCCTTCTCCAACAACCTTTCCTACCCTAATTTATCTTTGCTGATTTACAAATACTTTTTTTCAGAAAATTCATCTTCAGGTCTACTTGATTCCCTTCAGCTGCCATGTGAATTCATTGTAAATTATTATTAACTAAGAATCTCTAGACTTACTGCTCTCTGGCTATTTTCAGGCTTCCATGCCTTTGCTGTCTACTTGAACCTTTGACCTGATATCCCAACTCCTGCCCTGGGACTCAGGGCTTCTAATAAGTGTGAGTTCACCATAGTTATCTCTGACTCAGACTTACCTTATTTTTTCCTGGTCATCTTCATTTCTTCCCCTGAGAGGTCCTCATGCACACCCTTTGCAAACCTCTTTCCACAACTTATCCTAAAAAGAATAATCAAATCAAAATAAACATGAATGAAGCAAATGTGTCAATCAAATTGCCCCAGACTACAATCACTATGTCTGTAACTTTCCTAACCAAAATACCTCTTCCTGACCCCACTGTCATCTTTTTATATTGCCTTCCTCCATCAGAATATATGCTTTTTAAAGGCAAGATCTATTTTTATTTTGTCTTTGTATCCACATCATGTAGCAGAGTGCTTATTAGAAAGCAAGTGCCTAATAAATGTTTTCATTTATTCATTAATTGATAGAGATCGTTTTACAGGGCTACAGGAGTTCGAGCTGAAAAGATCCTTGGGAACTATCTACAGTAGGTAACCTTCCCATCTCAAAAAGGAGAAACTGAGATGTCACATTGCCAGTCAGAAGAAGAGATGAGATTAATCTGTTCACAATTGGTATGCAATATGGCATCTGCTCTCTGAGCTTCCTGGAGAAATATTTCACACACCAGATGAAAAAAAAAAAATTCTCTTCTAGGTTTCACCTACATATATTCCTCATTGGAAGGTGTTTAAGTTTTACTTAAATTCAGGCGCCATTTTAATACTGTGAAATGTAACTGTTAATTTAGTAAACAATTAAGAAGGACTGACTAGAACATTATATTAAGAAAAATATTTTGGTAAATCTTACATTTAAATATTTCATCATTAAATGCAATTTCTGATGCACGCAGCACTTTCCCCATGGGATTTAGCAAATGTTGGATCATCTCTAGGAAAAGTCAATAATGCTTTGTAAGTTAGGCATTTTGAGTCCATAGGGAAACTAATGGAAATTCTTGCTATGGGTGCGATGTGTTGTTTCAGCAGCCTGTAAGAGTAAACATTTACTACAGGATGCTTAATTTCTGCCCTTGAGAACCTCCTTGCTAAGTGGATAGTGCAGCCATAGATTCAGTTAAATTACTCACAAACTGGGTCCTTAGCAGGTCTGAGAATGATCCCTAAAGGTGAAAGCACTTCCTGCTTGTATGTGGTGCTGTTTTACTTTGTGGTTGGTATTTTAATAAACTCTCTTATCTGCTCCTGTTGCAGTCAATTTGTAGAGGCTTCCCTGAGTTTATTGATTCTATCGTTTTCACTTCCAGAAGGCACCAAATCTCAAAAAGCTTAATTGTGGGTAAAGACATAGGCTGAAAAAAAAATGGCTTTGTTTTATTTTTCAATTGATGTCTCTTGTTTGTTGTTTTAGTTGTGTCTGACTCTTCATGACCCCATTTTGGATCTATCCTGGCCCAAGCTCCTGCTCAATTCCTTTTATAATCTGCTCCCTCTGGGAAATGAAAAAAAAAAAAGTGGTCATTTGTTGATTATTGGAAAGTGTTCCTTTCGTAACCAAGCTGGCATTGGAAGAAAGTATTATTCTTAAATCTTCTTTATTCCCAGTTGTCACCATAAATCTTCCATTTTCTATCCTGCTAAGTGTCACAGACCATAATCATTTAGCAATCCTCCCTCCCCTTTACATTCTCTACCAGGTTCATTATTGTTTAAGGCCCCTCCCCACCCCAAGGGAAGGGATGTGGCACTTAATGAGTGGGAAAACCAAAGTTCAGTGATGCTGACTTGTTCTAAGATCCCATTATTAGAAAGAATAAGGAAAGTACTTGAACCTGTCTTGACTCAAAGCCTAATGATCATTTCACTTTGCTCTACTGTGCTGCCTCTCACTATGATAACTACGTATATTTATATTGGACTTTGCACTTTTCAAAACAAAACATTTTAATAGTCACTCTCAGTTTGTGAGAAATCAGAGCTCCTTTTGCTATTCCTGCTTTTATTAAGGGCACTAGGCCTATATAATTCACCCTGGTTTGAAGTCACAAAGTCTTCTTTCACTCCTCCTTCCTGTCCCCTCTCCCATATGATTCATCAGATTTTTTTTTCTTGCCTCCAGTATCTCCTTCTTATCATGGTCTTGTGCCTGGCACATGCATTCATCTTCCTAAAACACATTTGATTATGTCACTGCTCTATGCAAAATCTTTCAGTCACTTTAAATTCATAATTTGACTCTAGTCTCCCTTTCCAAGTTTATCTCTCTCTGCTTACCTATATGAACTCTAACTCACCCAAAATTTTCAACTCACTACCCCGCCCTGATACTCTGTGTATTCCTATTTCTTCACCTATGTTGATGTTTTTTCTTCTACCTGGCAGAATCCAACTCATCCCTCAAAGTCCATCTAAAAATGTCACCTCCAAATCTTCCTGGATAACCCCTAGCAAAATGTAAATCACTTCTTACTCACAAAAGCAATTGTGTCAATTGGGAAACTATCATAAACTGCTTTAGGTTATAATTTAATCTTATCTAAACTAGCATGTTGAGCTAAATTAAATAAGAAAAAAAAAGCACAGTGGAAAGTTTTATATTGATTCAAACAATCAACCTCATATCCATATGAAAGAAATGAGGGCTTTAGCAGATGATAAGTTTAATTGTAAGTCAATAATGTGATATAGCAACCAACAAAACTAATGCAGTTTTATGCTGCATCAACAAGCATAGATCCCCAAAATATTGAAATAACATTGTCTGGAACTCAAGTCGTGATAATCCCACTGCCTACCCCATTTTGTTTTGTTTTCTTGTTTGTTTTTTAGACCAGAAGTATGGTATTATTTTTAGTTCTGAGTCCTGCCTTTTACCATTAAAGTGCGGTGGAAGGTTATATGGAGTGACAATATAGAGAATGACAACCAGGATGATGAAGGACCTCAACTCAAAATCATGCTTTATGAAGACATCCCCAAAGATCTATTCTACATGATAACTAAATCAATGACCTGATGTTATAATATAAAGGAAGACTTAAGGGGATATGATATCTGTCTTCAAGTATTGAAACTATGATATGGAAGACAGATTAAAGTTATTCATCTTGGTCCTACAGGAAAAAAATAAACAAATGGGCAAAAATGCTAAAAGGCCAAATTAAGTATGATATAAGAAAAAGCTTCCTATTAATTAGAGCTTCTCAAGAGTTCAAGGACTTGCTTCAGTAGGCAGAGTTTACTTTCTTTAAAAAAAAAAGACTAGATGACTCATTAGAGAAATGCAAATTAAAAAACAACTTTGAAGTACCACATCAGGCTTATCACATTGGCTAACATGACAAAACTAGAAAATTATAAATGTTGGAGAAGATGTGGGAAAATTAGAATACTAATGCATTTTTGGTGGGGTTGTGAACTGATTCAACCATTCTGGAGAGTAGTTTGAAACCATGCCCAAAAGGCTATAATTTGTTTAGTTTTTTTTTTTTTTTTTTCCTGCAGGACCAGTAATACCCCTTTGACTCAATAATACCACTTCGAGGTCTGTATCCCAAAGTGTATAGTGAATACAAAATTCAATAAAAAAGAAGAAAGGACCCACATTTACAAAAATATTTATAGTAGCTCTTTTTTGTGGTGTCCAAGAATTGGAAATTGAGGGGATGCCCATCAATTGGGGAATGACTGAACAAGTTGTGGTATATGAATGTAATATAATACTATCGTTCCTTAAGAAATGGTAAGCAGGCAGATTTCAGAAAAAACCTGGAAAGACTTGAATGAACTAGTGTCACTGAAGTGAACAGAACCAAGAGAACATTTTATAAAGTAACAGCAACATGGTGTGATGTTCAATTTTGTTAGATTTAGCCCTTCTGAGCAGTGCAATGGTTTCAGACAGATCCCCAGGTGCAACCTCTTGACTGAATACAAGTTTTACAGAACAAATCCTTTTATTAAGGGGATTTGTTCTGTGAAGTTTGGATTCATTCAAAAGGCCACACTTGAGGACCTAGAGGGCTACATGTGAGCTCGGGCCCACAGGTTCCCCACCCCAAAGAACTCATGATGGAAAGTGCTATCCACATCCAGAGAAAGAACTATGGCATCTGAAGCCAGATCAAAGTGTATTGTTTTCTCTTTTTCTTTTTGTTTTTTTTCTTTCTCATGTTTTTTTTCCTTTTGTTCTGATTCTTCTTCACAACATGACTAATTTGGAAATATGTTTAATATGAGCATACATGTATAACCTGTATCAGATTGAATGCCTTCTCAGGGAGGGTGGAGGGAAAGGAGGGGGGAAATTTAGAACTCAAAAACTTTTAAAAGTGAATGTTGAAAAAAATAAATAGGTACATAAATGAATTTTTTAAAAGGCTAGATGACCCTTTGTTGCATATGTTATACAGAAGAGAGAATTCTCATTCAAGTATGGAAAGGAGTTGATGGCCACTACAGTCTTTTCACTCTGAAATTATATGATTCTATGACCGGCTCATTACAGAGCCATCTTTCAAAAGGTGAGACCTATGTTCTATACATCCTTATGCCTCCCATAGTGTGTATTTTTGAGCCTTGCACTTAGGGAGGAAGTACAATCCAGCTCTGAGCTTGTTTCCTCATCTGTAAAATGGGAGTAATAATAATACCTAAGATCAAAAGGGTTGCTATATCAAGTGAGAAAATGCACATAAAGCATCAAATATATGTTTAATTAACTAATTTATAAGACCAAGTAGTAAATTTAATGGCTAATAAATTTGGCAAATAATTGCTGAGGGAAGTTCCAAGGTGAGACAGTATCAGAGACATGGTTTTAAAATCTGGAAGCAAGAAGAGATTCCTGTGGGGAAATGAATAGAAGGAGTGAATGCTGATGTCTGGATAAGTGAACATTGAAGTCTGAGGTGGTTCAAGAAAGTATCATAGAGCATGTGGAACTTATTCTGGGTTTTCAAAGAGGAGTAGGACTTAGAGAAGTAGAGAAGAAGGGTAAGGATATCATAGGCAGGGAAATAATACGATCCAGAACTCAAAATGCATATAGCTGGTTTGAGGAACATTACACAGAACAATTTAACTAAATCAGCATGTCTTTGTAGGGGAGTAATGAGAGATTTAGTTGAGGTAGTAGGCAGGTTCCATCTTGTATAAAGATCTGGAATGTAATTTTAAGGACACAAGACATTGTCTTTTCTTTACCCACTGGAAAATTACTCAGAAATTGAGGGTTTGTGGTCATGATGGTAGTAATGTTGATGTATATTAAGTGGTGTTTTAGGGAGATTAGTATTAAAATAGTATATGTCATAGAAAGTGAAAGAAAGTCAGGAAACAAGGAACGATTGTCATATTGGTGTACATCAGAACCTAGACTTCCATGATGGTATATGGAAATGGGCAAGAAAGGATAAATGACAAAGAAATGGTAATAGCCAAATTTAACAAAGAGATTTAATAATTGAAGGGATACATGACGTAGGAGCTAGGAAGAAATGAGTATAGATGATTATGAGAATGTAGGTATTGACAGAAATGGAAAAGTTTCTAAGGCAAACAGATTTTAATGTAAAGATAAGAAATTTAGCACAAACCAAGTCTGAATTCAGGGATGATAAGCAGTCCAATAGGAACTTAAAGATGAAGGATTAAAACTCAAGACAGAGGCCAATTATAACTAAAGAAATGAATGTCATTGACATAGAGATGGTAAATTAATCAATAGAAGTAGAGAGATCTCTGAAAAGAAAAGAGGTTGAAGGTCTGAGTCATAGAATGCATGCACATTTAGAGGACAGAATTAGTAGGAAATGACAGAAAATGGGATCTGAGAAGGAGTTTCTAGGAAGCCAAGTAAAGAAGTGGATCAGTAGTGTCACAGAAAATACAGAAGAAGCAAGAAAAGTGGTGGCTTAAGTGACATTTTTCAAAGCAGCATAAGGACGTGAGAAAGGACCATCAGATTTATCATTAAGGTGTTGTTTTAGTAATTAGTGTTCGTAGAGAAATTTATTTTTAGCATAATGGTGATTATATCTCAATGTCAGATGATAGAAATAAATTTAATCCCAACTTCAATAGGTTGGAGAAAATAACATGCTTTCTTCAGAAATCTTATTTTATTTAAACTGAACAGGTTTTTGGTACCTTCTGTTGGGAGAGGCATTGGAGTTTAATAAACAATGTACAATGTATATTGTGTGTAGAGGATTAATATGTGGCATAAAACCAATGTGACAGTTAATGCCAGACCCAAATTTTAAAATTTTGGTCTTCTTAATCTTCTGAATGGATAACAGCCAACAGATTAAGAGAAACTAACTTCATATAATAATTTATAGTGAATACAAAATTCATCTGCTATGTATGTATAACTGAATGCTCAATTTACAATAAATGATATGCAAATTTTATTACTTATGTAGAAGGAAAGAACAGATAAAGGGATTTGCTACTTTGGTACTCTGCTAAACTAATTTATCTAGATATTTCTCTATTAAGTTACTAAATATGCTTTGATTAAAATAAGCATGAGCAATTCAGATATATTAAATTGATTTTACTGATTTCTCTTTAGAAACAGATTTTAAATAAAAAGTCCTGCTATGGGCTTTTAAAATTATTTGAAATCTTTAAAGTAGATGTCAATATTCTTCTTTTTTTTGTAGAGATATTTTACTGTACTGAAGTCCTCACAATAGGCTAAACAATACATACAAATGAAAATAATAGACAGTTCAAAATGTATGTTGTTTTTTTTTTTTTAAAGGTTGAAATTCACAGTTTGAAAGTCTATGTGACAGGGCTGGCTTCTTTGTTTCTACTTTTTCCTGCTGTCATAAGGAATGACCACTAGATGGTGATAAAGACCATAAACTGCCTCATGGTTTTATAAAACTAATAAAAACACAGCCCAAAGTGAGCACTTAGAAGGTTTAAGGGGTTGCCTTTCACCCATATTCTATTAAAAAGGCAAAAAACTATTTTCTAGGAATCTGAAGTGTGTCTACAAATTTGAATAGAGATACCTTTTTGCCCTTCGTTATTTTCCAATGAGAAGCTTTCAAAATTAAGTTGTTTTGTCAGGATAAATATCAAGTAAAATGATTATGAATCATTGTGGCAAGTTTTGATACAGATCAGAAAGTAAATTAATCCAGCTCTGTCTGACTCATCATGCTTTTTGGTTTTTTTCTCCAGATACAAATGAAGAGGAAACAACATTTTGGCAATTTTTAGGTTAATCATGTAGAACTGATTACTCAAGAAGAATGCTATTAACATTTAGTCAATTTATACCCTACAATGTGACAAATTAGAATTAATGTTGCTGTTTTTAAGATATCAGATGGGTCATGATTTTAAGAAAAATTATTAGCCTTACAGAAAGCTGATAATGATGGCCTGGACTCTGGGCCTTCAGTTTCAAGCAACTTCTCACCATCACATTTAAATCCAAACCATTTAAGCCAATGCTGGCCGAGTGAATTACCAGGGCTTAGTGTATGGTGGAGGAATAGATTCTATTCTTTGTTTAAACAGGTTCTCTTTCTTAAGGGGTAACAGAGCATGGTAATCAATTGTCAGTGATTCCCCATGGACCAGCTATCGTTACAGGCTGCCGATAGCTCAATAACAAAAGGCAGATTTTCTTTTCAGATTGAACCTATTCTCCTGACAAAGCTCCATTTGATATTCTTTTCTAATGTTCATAATTGGTTGTTCCCTTTAGTATTCATTTAATTAGCTCATTTCAATACATTTCCTTGAGAGGGTGTGTATGTAAATATATATTTAAAGTTATTCATTTTTTTTATTTGCCAAGAAATTGATTCAGTGATAACATGGAGCAGAGCTCCATTTGTATCAGGTGAAAAATAACAGATAAGCCCAGTTAGAATCGAAAATCCTTAAAAGAAAAAGAAAGCTTTGGTCTTTTCATTTCATACTGAGTCCTTGAGCCAGAGATCCCTTCAGAGCTTCCCTGGTCCCTCTCTCTGCTCTCACCCTCCTCCTTAGCTGCAAGTGATCTCTCCCTCCTCAGATCTCAGGGTACTTTGTCCTCCTCTTATGCACTAACCATTTCAGACTTAGGTTCCATTTAATGTGTACATGATTCATCACTCTTACTATATTGTCATTTCCTTGAGGGAAAGTTCTCTCTGTATCGCCCACCCATGAGGATATAACATGGCATATACCAGACATTAAGTGTTTAGTTTATGTTTATTGAATGAAGTCTGGTATATTTGAGTTCTTTTCTGGAAATGTTGCATTTCTCTTTATTATAAAACCCACCTAAGAAACTGGGAAATAGTATATAGCCCAGACCTCCCACTCAAAGATAAACCAATTAATAATACCAACAATAGCAATAATGATGATGATGATGCTCAATGTTTTAAATGTAAAACCATAGCTCCTTCTTTTGAATTTGTCTCTCTTGATTTCACCTCTATTTCCTTTGGATTTTTTATATCTATTTTTAAAACACATTAAAGGAAGGAATTTTTCTGTTTCCCAAAACAACATGCCTGCCCTTAGAAGTATCCTTCCAACCTGATTTGATTGAAGGATCATGGTCTTTGAAAGTATATTCCTTAGCTACAGTATCTTCTTACCCTCCCTCGTAAAAAGGATGGACTATGTAAATTAAAAAAAAAAAAGACCACGTACCTTGGTTTTCCAGGAGCGTTCAGCCACTTGGATCCCTGTTTTTGTTGTTATTGAGTAGTTTTTCAGTCATATCCAACTCATGACCCCATTTGAGGTTTTCTTGGCAAAGATACTGGAGTGATTTGCCATTTCCTTCTCCAGCTCATTTTACATATGAGGGAACTGAGACAAATGGGGGTCAAATGATTTGCCCAGGGTCAAAGATATAGGAAATGTCTGATTCCTACTCTGAAGTTGCAATAAAGTGGGCATGATGTTGAGTCAGATCTCAAGTTCTGAGGCTTATTGCCTAGATGACCTTGTACAACATACTGAACCTCTTTAGGTCTCAATTTCTCTGTCAGCAAACTAAGGCGATAGGGCTATATAAATATGAAGATCATGTCTAGTTCAAAATCCTATGATTCTAGGAATCACTGGAGAATAGTGTATAAATTATACCTGAACCACCCTCCAAAATAGATTACACACACACACACCACATTTGTTTCTTAAATAAAAGTATTAAAAATATAGTGTATCCTTCAGATGACTTTTTATCTCAAGCAACTTAAGACTAACGTGTTAAGGGAAAGAATAGTATTATCCTTTTTAAAATTCTCCTGAGGAACTATCACATAGTTAGCAACATATTAGTTGTTTGATAAATTCTTGTTGAATTAAATGCATTTACAAATGCAAATTAAGGCATACTACCTGAAGGCTGCAAGTCACGGAAACAGAAGTGCATCCTGGAATGAGTAGTACACAGGTTCTGATGGTCAGACCAGACATAAGAAGAATAACAATAATAGCTTGCATTATATGGCATATACTATATGCCAGGCACTGTACAAAGCACTTTATAATTAATTGTCTTGCCTGATCCTCATAACAACCCTGAGATACAGTTGCTATTATTATTCCCATTTTACAGATGAGAACTGAAGCAGATAGGTTAAATGACTTACCTCGAGTCACACAACTAGTAAGTGCCTGAGGCTGAATTTGACCTCATGTCTTCCTGACTTCAGACCCGGTGCACTATCCACTGTGCTACCTAGGCCCACTAGGCACTGGAGAGGAAAGACTATGAATAATAGACATGTGAGTGAAATATTAGCATCTTGGTACTGAACCAACCCTTTGACTTAGGCAGGGAATTTTTTTTTTTAATATTTCTTATTTTGGGCAGGGACAAGTGCACAGAAGTGAACAAACAAATGCAAATGGAGACACCTACCTGGAAGAGATCTGCATGAGGGCAGGGATAAAGGCAGCTGCTAATAGACAGCCTAGGGCAGCTATGGGGCTGCAGAGACAGAGTAGACAGAATTGGGCCTGGAGTCAAGAAAGACTCATCCTCCTGAGTTCAAATCTGACCTCAGTCTGTCTCTCTTATCATCACACTAGCTGTGTGACCCTGGGCAAGTTCATTAATCCTCTTTGCCTCAGTTTTCTCATATGTAAAATGAACTGGGGAAGGAAATGACAAACCATTCCAGTATCTCTGCCAAGAAAACCCCAAATGAGGTCACAAAGAGTTGGACATGAAACGACTGAACTAGAGGAAAAGGGAGAGGGAGAGGGAGGGAGGAGGAGATAAAAGGAGAGAGAGAGTGAGACAAACAGACAGGCAGAGAGACACACACACAACAGAGACACAGAGAGACAAAGAGAGACAGAGCAACAGAGAGAATGAGAAAGAGACTGAGACAGAGCTCATGATGTATCTATTCTTTCACATTTAGGAAATACGCTGTAGCTAATCCATCTCATTAAATACCAGACTCTCTTCCATGGAAATCCATTCACTTCATTTCACTAGTTTTGAAAATGATATAGACCATATCATTACAACTTCCTGGAAAAGCGCTGGCTAAGGAAATAGGCATTCTCGGAAGCAAATAGTAAGTTTCTATTTGTCAGCCATGTTATCTGTGCTCATTTTCACCTTCTAGCTCTGCTCCTGGCTCTCCAGACTTTTCTACTTCCTTGACAGCAGTCTACTCACCCTAGAGAGAATTCTGCCCTTGTACCATATCATCTCATTGGTTAATCCCTGACCAGGACCATCATTTCATGAAGTGTCCAGGCCATCCATATTCACTTCTCTTCTGGCTCCACTGCACACTCTCTGTACTTTTCTAATTGCTAGTCAGGACCCTGATTCCCTTTTTACTTCCCTTTCTAATTCCCTTGTATTGTCTTGCCTTATTAGAAAGTAAACTCCTTCAGGATAGGGGTGTCATTTTTGCTTGTGTTTATATTCCCAGCACTTAGCACGATATCTGGTAGATAGTAAACTCTTAATAAATGTTCTTTCCTCTCTCTGCCTCTTTCTCTGTCTCTCTGCATTGGTCTCTTTCTCATTCTCTCTGTGCCTCTCTTTCTCTCTATCTCTCTCCTTCCCTCCATCTGTCTCTGTCTGTCTGTCCCTCTCCCTCCACTCTCCCTACCTCTTTTCTCTCCCTCCCTCCTTTTCTCTCTGTCTCTCTCATCATTCAGACACTCAGATTTGAGAAGCATTTCAGTCACTGTATAGGCAGTTTTTACAGTTGGGATAAATATCCAAATCACAACTGTGGCTAAACAAAGGCAGTAAAACTTAGTATAAATGAGAACACTCTTTTTGCCCTTGTGGATAGAATACTGAGTTACTTAGACATATCTATGATCTTGTCAGTGCAGGCATTCTCTCTATCAGTGCAGAATATTACCTTATTCCATGTAATTCACATCCAGGTCTTTCTACAAATTCTTTACAGATGCATTTTCCCACAAATTATAATTCTTCTTCTGGTTCTTTTGATATTTGGGGGGGGGGAATCAGCATAAAACTGAGACAACCTCTAGTTATTACATAGTTTTACTACATGACCAACTTATCTCCTATTCTGCTCATACATGCCCTTACTTATATTTTTCATGCTGCTCACTCAGCAAATCATTATTGTTAATACTGCCATCCATTTGCACCCACTAGACACTTTCTTTCAATATCATGGTGTTTCATGAACCACAGCCATGTAGCATCACTGGGAAAACATTGTTAAAATGACAGGCTTTTAAGGCAGCAAGTGGTTTGGAATCATTGTAAGTACCACAGGATTTCCAAATTGAAATGTAACCTTGCCTATTCTTACTCAATTGTGGGCACTGTTACTGCTATGTATACATTATATTTGAGTGCACTGATTTGTACTAAATAGTATACAAACACATGCATACTTATATCTTTATAATCTGAGCCTGAAACTTCCTTAGTGTTGAGCAGGAGTGTCAAACTCAAATAGAAATAAGAGGCACTAATCTGTACATAAGGATCTTTGCAGCCAGCATATTGACTTAGTTTTAAAATGTGATATTTGATCTATATTTTATTGCATTTTCATTTATTTAAAAAAAATTCCCAATTACATGTTAATCTGGTTTGGGCTGCACTTAAGAGCTGTACATAACATGCCATTCCTGGGCCACATCGTTGACACTTTTGGAGTAGGGTAAAGAATATATGGTGGTTAATAGACATAGGGGAGAAATAGGTATGGCCAGTAGGCATTTACCACAGACATGAAGAAGCACAGAATTCCCAGACATCCAGATGATACTCATATCTGATGTTTATATGTTACTTCTAAGATTTGCAAAGATTTTTGCTTGCACTATTTCTGTTTTTTTTTGTTTTTTTGTTTTTTGCTTTTTGGAGGGCAGTTGGGGTTAAGTGACTTGCCCAAGGTCCCATGGCTAGTTTTTTCATAAAGTGTCTGATGCTGGATTTGAACTCAGGTCCTCCTGACTCCAGGACCCGTGCTCTATTCACTGTGCCACCTAGCTGCCCCTACTTACACTATTTCAACCGATGCTCATAATAACCATATGAAATAGGTGTTGCTACTATCTCCATTTTATTAAATGAGGAAACTGAGATTTGAAGTTTTGATCATTTCTTCAGAGTCACAGTGTAAATTAACAGATATTTATTAAGCATTTAGTATATACTAGCATCTAAGTGGAGCAGTGGATAGAGCACTGGGCTAAGAATCAGGAAGACTCATTTTTATGAATTCAAATGCAGCCTCAGCACTTACTAGCTAGGTGACCCTGGGCAAGTCACTTAAGCCTGTTTGCCTCAGTTTCCTCATGTATAAAATGAGCTGGAGAAGGAAATGGCAAACTACTGCAGTATCTTTGTCAAGAAAACCCCAAATGAGACCACAAAGAATCAGACACCACCTAAATGACTAAACTACAACAAATGTTACATGCCAGGCACTGTAAGAATCAGTAGTGGGGTTTGTACCCTTATGCTCCGGACTCTTAAGTCCCAAGACAGCATAGTTAACCTTAGACAAAAGGAAATTTGGGTATGACCACAGCACTGAGACAAGGTTTGGATTTAGTCAGGAAATATTTATATATTTCTTATGAAGAAAGAAGAAATCCAAGGGTATGGACACTGAAAGGGGGAACAAAGAAATGGCCATTGAAAGGTTAGTCAAGCACAAGATTTGTAAATCAATGCTAATCTCACCCGTCCTGAAGCCCAAGAGTCAAGAGTATGTGTATGCCACATGTAGTAGGCATGGTGTGGAGTATGAACCGAGGGCAAAACTGCAAAGAATCTATAAACTACCGGAGGAAGTTAGACAACCATAAGTATGTATAAATAAATATGTATGCATAAGTAAAAGTGGAAAAATATAAAGACAGTAAAGTGAGTTCTGCTATGTTGAGCAAAATAAGTGCTAAGTATCCAGAGAGGAAACCTAACTACAAGACTGCTTCAAATTTAATTGAGTAGAGAGATATATAGCTTGCATGCTACTCACCATGAAATCTCCCTTCCTCAAGTCATTTTGATGATTGAAGGAAATCATCATGGACACCTACATCCTCTGTTATTTCCTGTCTTTGTTTTTTTTTTTTTCTTTAACCCTCTAGGTCTTGATTCTGAATTTTCAAACTGCATATTTTTTTCCTAATGCCTTAGAATCAGTATAATTAAGTTGGGGAAAGAATTAAGGCAGGGACAGGGAGAGAAAAAAAAAGGAAGAAAGGAAGAATTTGTTAAATCCCTATAACGTGCGAGCTCTGTGTTAAACATTTTACAAATATTATTTCATTTGATCCTCACAATAACCCTGGTAGGTAAGCGCTAATTTTGTCACCATTTTATAGTTGAGGAAACTGAGAGATATGGAAGTTTAATGACTTGCTTAGGGCAACAAAACTAGTAATTCTCTGAGGTTGAATTTGAATTCGGGTCTTCCTGACTCCCAAATCCAGTGTTCCATGCATTGTACTATCTAGGTGTCTTTAGGCAAATGAAAGTTTGGGACTGACTTCAAGGAAGATCACTTTGAGAGCTGGGTAGGACTGGAGTGGAGGGAGATTTGAGACAAGGAGACCAACCAGCAGACTTTGGTAATAGGCCTGATGTGAGGCCATGAGGACTTATACTGTAGTAGTAACAGTATCAGAGGACAGAAGCGGGGCATATATGAAAGCCAATGGGAGTTTTTATGTGAGAGACCATGCCACAAATCCTCTGAACAAAGATGGCAGTTATGTTTCATAATGCTAAGGTGTATTTCTTGACAAATTGTTGAAGGATAATACCTTTATTTACGAAGTATGTGTCTTTGTATTCATGACACTTAGAACATTGCCTTGGATAGAGTAAGCACTGAATATATGCTTAATGAATTGAATTGAATATTACCAATAATTTTTTTCACTGACAAGTTACATATCTAGAGAAGTTACATGAGAGAGAGAGAGAGAGAGAGAGTCACCCTTACCTTGTTAACACCTAGGTCTTACATAGGAATGAAAATGTCTATGTCTGGCTACCTTGCTGAGGCTAGAAAGGCAAAAACTACTCAGATACTCACAGACTAGATCTCATCACTGATCAGCATGGGAGCTTTGACTTACTCTATTTCCAACCTGGACAGGTTCAACCTTCCCTAGGTACCCAGGTGCCCTCCACCTCCCAGGGGCTCACTATCATGATACCTTATTTAATGTGAGTACTTGATGGGCATAATCAACTGAAATTCAGAACAGAGATTCCAAGTCTGTGAAATTTGTCAATCTCAGCCTCCCAGGCACCAGGCACGATAAGATTTTTCAAGCCCAATCACGAGCCCCATTGTTGCTCAGACTTGTTGACTGACTTGGTGTATATATTCAGCTTGCCACAATTGTAAAGGTCAAGTTTCCCCTTAGAAGGAGTCAATCCATAATCAATTTTCCCACTCCCACATATTGCCATAAAACAGGAAGGTCTAATGAGTACCTCTTAACAGTTGATCAATAAATATTTGTTGACTTATCAATTATTGAGCTGTGAACTCATGATAAAGTTTTCAGAAACCTTGTACTACCAAGTGATTAGATTGTCCATGGGATAGATGTTCTCCAAATTTCCGGATGCCTATTGAGATTTATCAATGTACTTAATAGATTCTTGTAGTCATTGATAGTTTGTTCTACAATTTACGAATTCATGCAATATTAGAAGCAGTGTAATAGAAAGAAGGTCAGATTTTAAATCCAGCCTGTGATGCTTGCTTTTTGTGTAAACTGAAGCAAGTTAATTAATCACCTGGGCCTCAGTTTTCTTTACTGTCAAATGAGGAGCCTCTGAGGTCTTCTCTAGATCCATATTCAGGATATTATTATCCAACTAATGCCTGTAACAGTCCCCTCCATGTTTTAGAATGCCACATTCCTTTAAAAATGGTCTTTTTTGACTTGATGTTTCAGTATATTCATCTTGTAGAAACTAGATAACGAGCCTCTTTGAATCTGGTTAAACTGCCCCTAAGACAACACACACACACACACACACACACACACACACACACACACACACACCACAAAAGTCCATATCCACAGACATACTCAAAATCTTTTCAGTTTAATTGGGCCAAAGACTTTGGTTCCATATTCATGGCATAATGAGGCACTAGCATAGGACTTCAGTAAAAGGAAAAAAAAATCCTTCATGGAAAGGAAACTTTGCTGATAATGGCATTAATAATAATTGTAATATTAATTAGTGACATACAATATAGTGCTTTACTATTTAAAAAAAAAACGTTTTCCATGCCCTGTGAGGATGTACATCACTTTGGACTTCACTTGTACATCTGATTAGATTGGAAAATTCCAGCAGTGCCAAGTCTTGGGTGAAGACAGTGTGAATTCCATTGATAAATGATCAAAGGATACAAACAGGCAGTTTTCTAAGGAAGAAATTCAACCTACTAAGTGACACATTAAAAATGCTTCAAATCAATAACAATTAGAGAAATGTAAATTAAAGTAACTAAGGTTCAAAGTTTTTGAATAAGTAAAATTTGACGATTGTTAGAGAGCCTGTGTGCAAACAACCATTTTAATACACCTTTTGTAGACCTTTGAACTGACCCAGAATTCTGAAAAACAATTTGGAAGTATGACACCAAAGTTACTTAAACTGTATATATACCATTTGTCCCAACAATATTACTACTAGGAGATTTCTGGAAGTAGTGCAAAGATGGTGGATTAGAGAAGTACTGGCTGAGCTCTCCAAAAATTTTCCTCTAAACAACTTTTAAAAATGCCTTAAGTAAAATTCTGGTGTTGTAGAGCTAACAAAAGGTCAGAGTGGGACATTCTTTGAGCCCAGGACAATTTTGGAGGTCAGGAAGAAAGATCTGTGACACTGGGATGGGTGACCACCTTGGATCAAGTCCATTTGGATAAAACACCAGTAGTGGGACTAGGTGGTGGTGGTGACAGAAGAAGCAGCACCTTCAGGGACTCTCAAATGAGAGATGATGAAATGACCTGGCCACTAGACATAAAGAGATTGTAGAGGACCCCTGTGCTAGCACTGGACACAGAACTCGATCCAGGACCAGATGCTGTTCAACAATTCCAATGCCTATACCCACTTATGAATCAAAGGTCAAGGACAAAGAAGCACTTTTGGTCAAGAAAGTGAACAAGACTTGAGGGACGTTAGTGCTTTTGATCACAAAGGATTAGGGACTCTGAGAGAGAGTATCAGGTCCAATATCAGTATTCTAGGTCCAAGGGATCAGGGATCAGGGATCCTGAGGAAAAGTTTTGTTTCCAGTCCCAAGGAAGCACAGGCCTATCTGGATAAAGACAATAGTATAGATCAGGAGGGCAGGGACCACACCTCTCCCCATATCACATCACCTTGGAAGTATCAAACACTTCCCAAACCCCAGAAATAGTTCTGAAAACAACTATGCAAAAAAGTCTGAAGCTTGACATAGTGACCCTACCCACCTGCATGCTTGGAACAGAATCCAAACTTAAAATTCCAAATCAAGAAATAGGGTGAGAAAATGAGAGGAGGAGGAGGAGAAAAGAAGAAGAAGAAGAAGAAGAAGAAGAAGAAGAAGAAGAAGAAGAAGAAGAAGAAGAAGAAGAAGAAGAAGAAGAAGAAGAAGAAGAAGAAAGAGGAGGAGGAGGGGGAGGAGGAGGAGGAGGAAGAGGAGAAGAAGAAGCTGTAAATAAAAATTCACTATTGTGAAAGGAAAGATCAAGACACAAACCCAGAAAAAAGACTATGAAATCAAAATAACTATAAGCAAAGTTTGAAGGAAAACAAAACAAAACTGTGAATTGGACACACATCCAAAAAGAATTCCTGAAAGAGATTTTTAAAATTTAAGATCAAATATGAGTTTTAGAAGATGAGTCAGGGAAAGAAATGAGAATTAAGAAGGAACATTATAAAAGATAATTAACAGCTAGGTAAAAAGGCACAAAAATATTCCCAAAAATGCCTTAAAAAAGAAAAGTGACCAAGTGAAAAAAAGAAAAAGCTACATTGATGAAAATATCTTTTTAAAAAACAAAATCCACACATTGGAAAAAAGTTAGAAAGATCTCTAAAAGAAAACAATTCCTTAAAAATTAGAATTGGGCAGCTGGAAGCTAATGACTCCATGAGACATCAAGAAACAATAATACAGCCCTTTTTCTCCCATCCAGCCATAGGGGTGGAAGCTCGGCTGTCATCCCATCATCATGTCCTGTCATAAAACATTTAGAATCAAGAGGTTCCTGGACAAGAAACAGAAGCACAATTGTGCCATCCCTCAATGGATTCAAATGAAAACTGGTAACAAGATCAGGTACGATTCAAAAAGAAGACACTGGAGAAGGACCAAGCTTGGATTATAAAGAACGGCAAGTGTGATGAAAGACATTCAGCACCAAGACCATCTCCCCCCCCCCCCCTTACCATGGCATCCTTCCATTCATCAATCCATCCACCCATAATTCATCCATCAATCACTCAGTTACCCCATTGTCCCCAATAAGAAGAAAATGCCACTGTTGCCCTCCATTTGGGGAACCCTCTGCCAAGATTCAGACATCAAAAAAAAAGGCCCAACAAACCGTTAAAATTGTGTTGCCCTTAAATGTTTTCATAAATTTCATCCATGAGTTTGGGTATCGTGTTTTGTGATATAGTTTAAATTACTGTTATCTGCATCTCTGTAGCATTTATATGTTTGAGGTTATGCTTAAAAGGCAGAGATCTTAATGAAACAAGTTACTCCTGTCAAAAAGAACCAAACTCTAGCCCTGCCTTGAACAAGCCGTCACAATAACCTCTCTGTGTTTTGTTTTGTGTTTTAAGGAGTTATAAGAGAGCACCTACCTCACAGGGTTGTTGTGGGAGATCTTAAGATTTGCAAGCCTTCAGTGTAAGCCACCAGTGCTGCTAATCCAGAGCTGTCTCCGCCAGATTATGCTCAGCTGACTGCGTTAGATTATCAAACTCACAGTCAGAGGAGTACCCTGTTGACCCCCTGCTTATTTCATACAATAAGCTGTCTTTGTTCCTTGTTGGGAGGTGGTAAATTTAAGTGTTGGCAACTTCTCACTTGTTGGTTATTTGTGTGTTCAAGAAAGCCCAACTGTTTTTTAGGAACTAGACCTGGTCCAGGTGAATGGCTTCACAGTTTTCTGAAGATGCAATTCTGCTAATAAAGGACTTCTATAAAAAAAGAAACAATAAAACAAAGTCAAAAGAATGAATCCCATACACACATATTTTTAATGTGAAGTATCTCATCAGAAAAACAAATTACCTGGAAAAGAGAAAAAAGACAATTAGCGCATTATCGAACTACCTAAAACCATGATTAAAGAAAGTGTTTAGACATCATTTTTCAAGAAATTATCTTTTTTTTTCAAATGCTTTAACTTCTGATTTACATCATTCATTTCCTCCAGATTTTGAGTTACAAATTTTCTCACCATTTTTCCCCTACCCACCGCCCCAAAATAGCAGTCCCACAGGATATCCCCTCCTCCAATCTGCTCTCTCCCATATTTTCTCCCTCACCTCTTTAGACTTTTCCAGTGGATCTCTATGCCCCAGTGCCTGTATATCTTAATTCCCAATTACATGTAAAATAGTATTAATAATAGTATATATATATACATATATATGTATATATATATATGTATATATATGTGTATATATATTGAACATTTGATTTTAAAACTTTGAATTCCACATTCATTCCCTTCCTCCCTTGTCACCCAACCTTACAGGGAAGATAAGCAGTTCAGTACACTTTGGACATGTGTGGCTACGATATATTGTAAAAGACTGACTATATTTCCCTCTCTCCTATCCCACCTGCCACTAGTTCTATTCTCTGCTTAGATCCTGTCCCTTTTCAATAGTGGGTGCTTCCAAATTCCCTCACCCCCCAGCCTGCCCTCCATTCCATCATGTCCCCTCTCATTCCCTTCCCCCCTACTCTCCTGGAGGGTAAAATACTCTATTTAGTGTGTCTTTCATTCCCTCCTCAAGCCACATTCAATGGGAATAAGGTTGACCCATTCCCTTTTGCCTTCCTATTCTTCACCTCCATTGTAACCGTTTTCCCTTGCCTCTTCTATATGAGATAGTTTACCCCATTCTGTCTCTCCACATATCCTCTCATTATATTGCTCTCTCACCTCTTAATTTCACCTTTTAATTATCATTCCTTCCTGTTAAATTGGTCCTATGCCCTCTATCTATGTATATCTCTAAACATATATACACACATTCACATATACCCTCATATATAGACATACATACATTTCTATTCCCTTCAACTACTGAGAAAAGTTTCATAAATTATAATTATTGTTTTTCCATGTAGGAAAGTTAATAGTTCCACTTTGGTAAGTTCCTTATGATTTCTTTTCCCTGTTTATCTTCTCATGCTTCTCTTGCTTCTTGTATCTGAATGTCAATTTTTCTATTCAACTCTGATTTTTTCAGTAAGAATGCTCAAAAGTCCTCTATTCCCCTGAATGACCATATTTTCCCCTGAAACATGATACTCAGTTTTGCTGGGTAGGTGACTCTTGGTTTTAATCCCAGCTCTTGGACCTCCGGAATATCATATTCCAAGCCCTTCGATCCCTCAGTATACAAGCTGTCAGATCCTGGGTTATCCTGATTGTGTTTCCACAATATTCAAATTGTTTCTTCCTGATTGCTTGTAATATTCTCTCCTTAATCTGAGAATTCTAGAACCTGGCTGTAATATTCCTAGGAGTTTTCTTTTGGGGATCTTTTTCAGGAGGTAATCGGTGGATTCTTTCAACTTCTATTTTGCCCTCTGGTTCTAAAACATCAGGGCAGTTTTCATTGAGAAGTTCCTGGAGGATGATTTCTAGGTTCTTACTTTGATCATGGCTTTCAGGTAGTCCAATAATTTCTAAATTATCTCTCCTGGATCTATTTTGCAAGTCAGTGGGTTTTCCCATGAGATATTTCACATTGCCTTCTATTCTTTCATTTGTTTGGATCTGTTTAACAGCATCTTAATTTCTCATAAAGTCATTAGCTTCCATTTTCTCCAATCTAATATTGAAGCCATGATTCTCCTCATTGAGCTTTTGAGATTCTTTTTCCATCTGGCAAATTTGGCTTTTTAAGGCAATCTTCTCATTGCCTTTTTGAGCCTCTTTTGCCATTTGAGTTAGTCTATTTTTTAAGGTTTTATTTTCCTCAGTCAGGCTGTTGCCTCTCATTTCATAATTTTCTTGCATCATTCTCATTTCTCTTCCCAATTTTTCCTCCATTTCTCTTATCTTCTTCTTAAGGTCCTCTATGGCCTGTGACCAGCTTGTATTTTCCTTTGAAGCTTTTGCTGCAGGAGTTCTAACTTCACTGTCTTCTTCCCGTTCCATGCTTTGCTCCTTTTTGTCCCCCAAATAAGAGTCTAGTGTTGGCGTCTTCTGTCTGCTTTGTTTCCTTTGCCTGGTCATGTTGCCCCTCAGTCACTTGACTCCTGGGCTTTTTGCCACAGTAGGACTCTGCCACCAGACAGGGGAGCTTTCATCCCAAACGCTGGGGTTTTCTCAGCTGCCAGAGTTATTAGATGGATACCCTCTCTGAGGTCTCCACACACTCTGTCAAGTTGGACACACACCCCAGGATCTCCACCCTAGACTGCAATCCAGATCCAAGAAGGTTAAAGCAAGAATTATTACCCCTTAGACTGGTGCTTGGTCCCCCTACACACTGCAGACCAGGAGCTGAAGCTGCCACGTGGTCCTGGCTGGCTGTGCCAGTGTCTCAGCAGCTTCTCACCCTGGGGGCAAAAGCCACATACTCCCACTTACTGGGTCCCAAAGTCCAGACTGCACTGACCTCTCACTTTGTCCTTCTCATCTATGTGTTGATAAATCTGGAAATGGCCACAGCTGCTGCTGATCTGGAGTCCCTCCAGCCGGTCTGCAGGGCTGTCCTTGGTGGGAGGTTATCTTCTCTATGTCATTTTGTGGGTTCTGCAGCTCCAAAGTTTGTTTAGAGTCCCCTTTTTATATGGATTGGGGAAGGTGGAAGCCAGAGCAATGGGGAGGTCCTGCTTCTACTCCACCATCTTGACCTGGGTCAATAACTTTTGAAAATTGTTTTTTTCTCCTTAGAGTACCTGAGTCTTGAGGCACAGATGCTTCTTTTGGGTAAATTCTTTCCTATCCCTTGCCCCCAAATCACTTTGTCTCAAGAAATTATCAATGGAAATTACCCTAATATCCTAGAACCATAGAGTAAAATAGAAATTGAAGGAATCCACTCATAACCACCTGAAAGAACTCCCAAAATGAAAACTCTCAACAATAATATAGCCAAGTTCCAGAGCCCCCAAGCTAAACAGAAAATACTTCAAGAAGCCAGAAAGAAACAATTCAAATACCATGGAGCCACAGTCAAATTTCTACAAGATTTTGCAGCTTCCACATTAAAGGAGTGGAGGGCTTGGAATATAAAACTGCTGAAGTCATGGGAGCTGGAATTACAAATAAGAACAATCTACCCAGCAAAAATAAGTATAATCTTTCAATGAAAAAAGTGGGTATTTAATTAAATAGAGAACTTTCAAGCATTTCTGATAAAAAGACCAGAACTAAATAGAAAATTTGACTTTCAAATGAGAGACTGAAGAGAAGCAAAAAAGATAAACATGAAACAAAACTCATAAAGGACTCAATAAGATTAAATTTGTTACATTTTTATATGTGAAGATGATACATGTAACTTCTAAAGCTTTATCATTATTAGGGTAGTTGAAAGATTCCACATAAAAAGAGGGTGCAGGAGTGAGTCAATTATTTTGAATCAACATAAAAAAAGTGAATAGGTGAGAAAAAAAAAGATACCCTGGGAGAAGAAGAAAGGGGGAAGAAGAATTGGGAAAATTAAATTGCATAAAAGAGGCATATGAGGAATAATTTTATACTGGAGGGGGAAATGATATGGGGGGCAAGCAACACTTGAACCTCACTTAAATCTAATTTAGTTCAAATAGGAAACACACACATAGAAACGTGCGTGCATGTTTACGTGTGCATCCTCATTCACATAAACACATATTTGATTGGTAATAGAAATCTATCTTACTCAACTAGGAATTAGGAGGGGAAGAGTATAAGTGGTCATAAAAGGGAAGGAGGACAAAAGAATGCAGTGGTCAGAGGTAAAACATAATTTAGAGGAGCAGACATTATATAGAGAGAGAAGGGAAAAAAAGAAGGTAATAGTATGGAGGGAGACGAAAAGTTAATAATCATAATTATAAATGTGAATGGGATAGACTCACTTATAAAACAGAAGCAGATAAAATGGATTAAAAATCAGAATACAATAATATGACATTTATAATAAACACATTTGAAATGGAGCAACATGCATAGAAATAAAATAAGGGGCTGGAGCAGAATCTATTATGCTTCAACTAAAGTTAAAAAAAAATTGGAGTAGCAATCATGATGTCAGACAAACCAAAAGTTAAAAGAAAAATGAGCCTAATTAAAATGGATAAAAAGTGAAATTACAACTTGCTAAAAGTAACCATAGACAATGAAATAATATCAATATAAAACACAGAGGCACCAAATGTCATTGCATCCAAATTCTCATAGGAAAAGTTAAATGAATAACAAGACGAAATAGACAGTAAACACAAAATGAAGGGGACCTCAACTTTCCCTTCTCAGAGCTGTAACCATGAAATAAATAAGAAAGAAGTAAAGGTGATAAATAGAATCTCAGAAAAGTTAGATATGATAGACTTCTGGAGAAAATTGATAGGGAATAGAAGAGAGTATAGCTTTTTCTCAGTTGCACATGGCATTTTTACAAAAACTGACCATATATAGTCAATCCTCAACATTCATACATTTTACTTAATAACCTCATGTTCACTTTCAAGTTGCAAACTGCACACATTTGAGGCTATGTACAGTAGATAATAAGAAAAGATGAGAGGTGTGATGACTAATACCCTACTAGGCATTCACTTGTCTTGTGTATTATGGTCCTCTATGAAAACAAAGGACAAACAACCTGTGAGTAGACTGAGTTGCCTGAATGAGAACCCAACTAGTTGGGTAACTCAGGTCATCCTCTCCCCCTCCTCCTCTCTAAAGGAAGGTAAATTTTGATGTCCAGAAGCTGCCCACTTAACTTGGGGCTCACTGGCCAGATTTCTTTCTTTTTCTTTCTTTCTTTCTTTCTTTCTTTCTTTCTTTCTTTCTTTCTTTCTTTCTTTCTTTCTTTCTTTCTTTCTTTCTTTCTTTCTTTCTTTCTTTCTTTCTTTCTTTCTTTCTTCCTTCCTTCCTTCCTTCCTTCCTTCCTTCCTTCCTTCCTTCCTTTCTTTCTTTCTTTCTTTCTTTCTTTCTTTCTTTCTTTCTTTCTTTCTTTCTTTCTTTCTTTCTTTCTTTCTTTCTTTCTTTCTTTCTTTCTTCCTTCCTTTCTTTCTTTCTTTCCTTCTTTCTTTCTTTCTTTTTCTTTCTTCCTTTTTCTTTCTTTCTCTCTTTCTCTCTCTTTCTTTCTCTCTCTCTTTCTCTCTCTCTCTTTCTTTCTTTCTTTCTTTCTTTCTTTCTTTCTTTCTTTCTTTCTTTCTTTCTTTCTTTCTTTCTTTCTTTCTTTCTTTCTTTCTTTCTTTCTTTCTTTCTTTCTTTCTTTCTTTCTTTCTTTCTTTCTTTCTTTCTTTCTTTCTTTCTTTTTCTCAAAGCATTAAATCCAGTTCACTCTGAATAGGTCCCTGCCCAATTTCACTTAATGGCTGTATTTTGGACCCTCCTGGTTTACAGTAAATGTCACTGGTAACTGTTTCTCTTTGGAACAGCAACCCTGAGGATCTTTCCCTCCCACCTTAAATTTTTCTTTCTTTTTTCTAATTAAAGGGGCCAGTTCTTGACTCATTTCTTAAAAAGGCCTTTTTACTGAATGTACCTCACTCTAAGTAAGTACATGAAAAGGCCTTGGCCTAAAAGGGCCAGGGTCTCCCATTGCATCCTGGAACATCTCCAGATATCCTGATGAATATCTGGTCACTGTATTCAGATGACTCTGGAGGAAAAAGTGGGGCTGGTGACCTTCATAGCCCTTCTTCACTCAAATCAAAGTCAAGTACAAGTCATGTTATCATTTCCTTGATGCCATGGTCCTCTTCAAAAACAAATGGCAAACACAACAGTTACCATACTTTTTCTAAAGAATTCCCTGTGCATTCAATACATATTTTCATTGTTTGTCTTTAAAACTTAAGTTTTATGAAATTATAAACATGCATCAGTGAAGCAACTTTATTAGAAAATTTAAAAAAATGTTAGATAATCTTCATGCCAGATTATCTGTAGCTACTGTTGGTGGTGAATTTGGTGTTAGCAAACCAACAATTTGTTATACTGAAAACAGGAGGAGAGTATTGATAAAAAGTTTGTGAGTCTGCTTCAGAAAGTAAGCTCTCAATTGGCATGATAGAACTGAAAAATGGACAAACTGCTAAATTTGTGAGTAAATAAAATGGTCCTCAGCCTGTCTTTAATGCATCCTGCTATGGAAAGTTGCACCAGGCAGCAGTAGAAGTTCCAGTCTTCTAGCAAACTTCTCCAGAGACATGTGCTTTTCATTGGGGAACCATTCAGCCATGGAGCAGAAAAAGTGATTAGAATGGCAGCTTGCCTCTTTTCCTTTTTTACCTCAGGGGTTCTTCTGACATCACTGAACCTGCCCCTCCCCTTTCTGTCTAGACTTATCTCTTCTCTCCCCTGAATTTTATGGTTTATTTCATGTCTATGCTGTTAGGAAAAGTGAATATTATAAAAACCAATGATTTTTAATAAAGAATTGTATTCAGAAAAATGTATTTTCAGTGATCATTAGCAAAAGATTACAGATTTGGTGGTTGCAAGAACCTAATCCCTATTTCCCAGAGATTCAATGTACCAGAATTCATGTTGTTGACATTTATACCATTTTCTAGTACCATTAACCCAACAAAAGTTGAGGATTGAGTATATTAGGGCATAAAAATATCACAATCAAATGCAGAAAAGAAGAAATGTTAAATACACCTGTTTCAGATTATAATGCAGTAAAAATTACATTTAACAAAGATCTATGAAAGCATAGATTAAAAATAAATTAGAAATTGAAATATTCTGATCCAGAAGAATGAATAGGTCAAAGAACAAATCATTGAAACAATAAATAATTTCATTAAAGAGAATGACAATGATGAAGGAACATTCCAAAATTTGTGGGATGCAGCTGAAGCAGTAGTTACAGGAAATTTTACATTTCTAAATATATACATCATTCAAAGAGAGAAACAGCAAATTAATGAATCAGACATGAAACTAAAAAAAATAGAACAACAAATTAAAAATTAAAAAAACCATCCAAATTAACTTTTTGAAAATAAAATGAGAGATAAAATAAAATTGGATGTAAAAAAAAACATTGATATAATAAAGAAAACTAAGAGCTGGTTTTATGAAAAAATAGCTATACCATTGGGTAATTTTATTTTAAAAAATAAGAAGAAATCTTACATGTAATTGGGAAATAAGATATACAGGCACTGAGGCATAGAGATCCACTGGAAAAGTTGAAAGGGGTATGGGAGAAAATATGGGAGAGAGCAGATTGGAGGAGGGGATATCCTATGGGATTGCTATTTTGGGGCGGTGGGTAGGGGAAAAATGGGGAGAAAATTTGTAACTCAAAATCTGGTGGAAACAAATGATGTAAATCAGAAGTTAATAAAGCATTAAAAAATAATAAGAAAATAAAAACAAATAATATCAAAGATGAAAAGGATTGATGCCCCACCAATGAAGGTGAAATTCAAGTGTCTATTAGTAGTTTTTGCCATTTGTATGTCAGTGAAACTGAAAATCTAACTGAAATGGATGAATGTTAAAAAAAATATATATATATATATATATATATATATATATAAACTACCAGATTAACAGAAAAGGAAATAGAATAATTAAATAACTCTTTCTTAGAAAAATAGGTTGAATAAACCATCAATGAGCTGCCTAAGAAAAAATCCCAGGGATCACATGGATTTGCAAGCAAATTTTGCCAAACACTTAAAGAACAACTAAATCCAATATTGTATACACTATCTGAAATCATATACATATATATACACACACATACATATATACACACACATATATGTGTGTATGCATGTATATATACATACACACATATGGATTTCTACAGTTGCTTTCATGACACAAACATAGTTTTGATACCTAAAACAAGGACAAAGAAAACTATAAGACCAATTTCCTTAATGAATATCATTGCAAAAATATAAATAAAAAACTAGCGTAGAGATTACAGCAGTATGTCACATATACTATGACTATGTGAAATTCATGCCAAATAAACAAACAAAAAACCATAACTGGTAAAATATTAGAAAATCTATCAACATAATTGACTATATGAATAACAAAAACAAGAAAAAACATATGAATATGTCAATAGATGCAGAAAAAACCTTTGACAAAATATAATACCCATTTCTATTAAAGCACTGGAAAGAATAGTAATCAATGAATCCTTTCTTAAAATGACAAGAACTAACTATCTATATAGAATTAAAAGAAAAAAATATTAAAAATCATCTGAGATGGGAAGAAAACTTGGACCTCAAAATATTATGGAAGTGAATATCAAAAAACTAAAAATAAATAAATAAATTTTAAAAATTAATATATACTTCCAAGATATTCACATTTTGACAAGGAGATAGAACAGATTTTTGTGTTCCAGGGGCTTCAGTGAAAGTGAATATTCTTAAATAAGGAAAAGAAATGACTTCTTACATCCCTTAAATCTGGGAGAACAAAAAGTAAAAATATCAAGGAAACCAATGGGGGAAAATGTGAAAGAAGGCAACCCAACATTGCCCAATTTTAAACTGTATTACAAAGCATTGTTCATCACAACAATCTGGCACTCACTAAAATAGAGTGATGAACCAATGGAATAGATTTGGTGTACAAGGCACAGTAATGTATTGGACACAATGGATAGAGTGGCACAGTGTATAGAGTGCCAGGCCTGGTATCAGGAAGATCTGAATTCAAATCAGCCTAAGATACTTGCTAGTTGTCGGTGGAGTTGTGAACCAGTCCACCCATTCTGGAAAGCAATTTGGAAATATATCCCAAAGGCTAGAACTGTGTATACCCTTTGACCCAGCAATACTACTGCTAGGTCCATATCCCAAAGAGAAAAAAGGAAAAGGAGAATAACCAATGTGTGCAAAAATTATTTATAGGAGCTATTTTTGTGGTGTCCAAGAATTGGAAATTGAAGGGATGCCTATCAGTTGGGAAATGGCTGAACATTTGTGTTATATGATTGTGATAGAATATTATTGTGCTATAAGAAATAACAAGCAGGGAGAGGATTCTGGAAAGATGGTGGAGTAGGTCAGAAAATTCCAAACTCAATATATTCCCTCACAAAAGAGATAAAATAGCACCTTAGGGTAGATAAAGTGCACATAAAAATACATAAGAACAGGGACACAACAGGGGTCTTCCTGAGATAATTTGAGAAGAGAAGAAAAATCCCAGGACAAGGTTTGGTCTCTCTGAAGAGTAAACACCTTCAGGCTAGGGTCTATTTTTACAACTAGAGGCAAGTCCTGCTTAAACTACAATCAGCAAGCCCTGGGGTTAGTTGGTTTGAGAGTTGCCTGGCCCCAGTCACAGGGATTTTTAACCCAGGTATCATGAGGGGAGATATGTTTTTAAGCTGAAGAAGATTGAGGGAACCTCTGCTGACAAGAAACACCAGACCCAGTGGTGGGAGAGAGAAGGAACCAGCACATGCCTGGTGAGTACAGCAGTGGGGCAGAAAGTCCCTTTCTGTGGGCACTTATAGGAGGTTGGAGGTTTGGCTAGAGGTTCCAGGCTAGAGGGAAAAACTGAAGATCTGGGGCAAGAGGCACCATCCTCCATACCCCAGAGCTAGAGGTGATTACAAAAAGTAAGCTACTACCACAAAAAAAGCAGAGGCAAAGGAGAAAGAATTCAAACATAGAAAGTTATTATGGGAGTAGAGACCAGGGTTCACCTTCAGAGGAAGATAGTGAAGTAAAGAAACCCTTAAAGAGTAACATCAAATGGTCACCTGCCCAAAAAGAATTCATAAAATATATTTAAAAAGAGACTTTAAAGATCAACTGACAGACATGAAGGAAAAATGAGAACAACAACAAAAAAACAAGGAATAATCCTAGAAAAACAAGATGATTATGAAAAGAAAGTCAACCAATTAAAAAAAGAGATCCAGAATCTTAACGAAGAAAATGATACCTTGAAAATTAGAATTGGGCAAGGTGAACGAAGTCAGTGAAATTATGAGATTAAAACATAATTAAACACAATATAGATAATCAAAAAATAGAAGAGAAAGTGAAACATCTTATAAGAAAAACAGCAGACTTGGAGAGTAGCTCATGAAGAAAAATAAAAATATTCAGATCAACTGAAAATTATGATTAAAATAAGAATCTTGATACAATAATACAATGAATAATTAAAGAAACTTGTCCTGAAGCATTAGAAAAAATGAGAGTAGAAATAGAAAAAAAAATCAATCAATCATCACTTGAAAGAGATCCTATGAGGAAAACTCATAGGAATATTATAGTCAATTTCCAAACTCCCCAACACAAGGATAAAATATTAGAAGCAACAAGGATAAAACAATTTAGATATGGTGGTGCCACAATTAGAACCACACAAAACCTATCAGCAAAGACATGAAAGTCTCGCAAATCTTGAAACAATATATATTGAAAAGCAAACAAAAAAGGGGGGGGGCAGCCAAAAATATCATATCCAGCAAAATTATGCATATTACTTAATGAAAAAATGGCCATTTTATCAACTGTCAGACTTTCAATATATTTTTTAAAAAATATTTAAAAAACCTGGACATAATAGATTTGACATACAAAAGCCAAGAGAAATATAAAATATAGATCAAAGACTCATTATAAGGGATTCAATAAGGACAGATTGTTTTTATATAGGTAAAATGTAAACCATATATCTTATTCTTATTAATAATTAGGTAGCTCATAATGAAGATTGGGGCAAACCTGAATATATGAATTTAAGAAATAAAATCATTTATGAATTGATAAAAAAAAGTATTTTATACAAATGAGGTCAAGAGGAAGAATCAATACAGAGGAAATAGATGGGGAAGGAAGGCTGGTAGTTCGGGTAGCCTACTTTCATTGGGAATGGGTTTAAGAGGGAATAATATATATTTAGAAGAATATAAAACTCTTCTCAATTCAGAAGAAATAAAGCAGTAGGGAGATAAAGAGGGAAGAGAAGACAAGGGAGGGATTTTTAGAGGGGAGAGTTAGGGAATAGACAAAAGGGGTTATAGAAGGGTGTTTAGATTTCTAGGAATGGGAGAATAGGGGAGCACTACTTAAGTGGTGTAGATAAGTAATAGGAGTGTAAGGTAATGGGCAGAAATAAAGTAGAGGGAGCAGGAGGGATAGGAAACAAGAGATATGCAGAAACATAAAAACAAAGACCAAGAGTAGAATTTGTTTCAGAAAGTATATGCCTATATATGGATGTACATATGTATAAATCTATAGCTACAGAGATACATATTCAAACTTAATCATAGCCTACTGGGGGTGGAAGGAGGAAAAAAAAGTACACAACAGAGAAGAAAAGAAAACTTACAAGAAAGCAAAGAAAAGATGGACAGTTCTCAACATGAGATGTATTATTTATCATACAGGCTTTCTTGAAATGAAAATTTATTGTTACATATTTTGAATCCTCTCTTATGTTCTTCTATGCACATGACATGCTTTTTTTTTAATTTCTTACTTTGTATTTATGTTTCAATATTTAAATCTATGGTAAGTTTTTGTTTCTTTTCTCTATTCTTTATTTGTGTTCTGGTGTTTGAGTATAAAATTGAGTATATTAAAAAAAATCAGGATGGTTTCAGAAAAACCTGGGAAGACTTATATGAATTCATGCAAAATTGAAGAGATTAGAACCAGTAGATAGTTGTACACAATGACAGCAATATTGTAAGGATGAGAAATTGTGAAAGACCTAGCTACTCTGATCAAGACAATGGTCCAAGATAATTCCAAAGAACCCATGAGGAACAATGCTATCCATCTCCAGAGAGAACAGATTAACTTTTAATGCAAATTCAAGAATAATTTTTAAAATTTCCCTTGTTTTATTTTTTGTCTGTTTTCTTTTGCCACATGGCTAATATGGAAATGTTTTACATGATGTCACCTATATAATTAATATCAATTTGCTTGAGTTATCAAAGAAGGATGGAAATAATTTGAAACTTAGAATCTTTAAAAATTAGTGCAATTTTTACATGTAATTTAAAAATATTTAGTGAAAAATATTACAACTTGAGCTATAACTCAAAGACATCAAAGAAAGAAGAGAAAGGTCTACATGTACAAAACCCAAAATATATTAAAAATGGCTCTTGGAGTTTTGCTTGACTACATATATTTGTTACAAGGGTATTGTTTTATTTTGTTTTTCCAATGAAGATAAGGAGATAGAAGAGAAAGCAATAGAACTTTTTCATTGTAAAAACAGATAAGTAACAGAGCTGGGATTTGAATCCAGTTCCTCTGTCATCCTCCCCCCCCACACACACACACACATTCTCCTCCCATTTCCCACAAAATGATGGCAAGCATTTTCAATTTTTTTTTTCATGCAGTATATTCATAGTTGTGGGGAATGGTAGTTTTTTAATCTGCTGGGCTTTGTCAACCATGATGACAGTGACAGGCTAGTTTCTGGGACCACTGAAGAGATTTCCTCTTTTGTCCAAGATATAACCAGTAAATGAACAACTTCTGCGTGGAAACACAGTTTAAAAAGTGGAAGAGAACTTAGATTTATATGGCTATATAATCCAATCCCCTTGTTTTTCTTGTTAGCAAAGTGAGGCACAAATTAGATGATTTGTACAATGTCACAAAAGTAGTAAATTTCAGGGACAATATTTGAGCCCAAGTCTTCTAATTGTAAGACTAGCACACTTTCCATTTCACCATACTCTCTCATCCTGGTGCAAAAGTTGTGGTGGGTTTTCAAATGCTGTGTCAATGAGGCACAGGCAGGGTTTACTACCGTGTTTCCCCGATAATAAGACCTATCCCGAAAATAAGCCCTCCCCTTACTGTATAAGATTCCTCTAAAATAAGCCCTCCCCCGAAAATAAGCCCTATTGAGATTGCTACTATAGTGAAGGTGATCCCCTGCACTACACGCTACATTATGGTACCCTTTGTATGCACCGTCCCCCTGCTCCCCCCGGGTGAAACGCATGCTGCACTCCGAGCTGCATCCAATCAGAGCTGCAACAGTGAGCACATCATCCTGTTCTTCCCCAGTGATTTACTTGCTGGTGCCATTGAGAGCAGTGCCGCGGAGGAGAGCTGAGGCAGGACAACATAAAAACCCGGTATGTAAGCGGGAGTGAGGGGGCATGATGGAGGAAAAAAGAAGAACTCAGGGGGCATGATGGAGTCAAAAGAAGGACTGATGGTCATAATTTTATTATTCTGTCTGTTTTGACCCCCAGACATGAGTACAAAAAGGAAGAGCTATACTGTTGAGTATAAGAAAGCAATTGTAGAGGAGTCACATGGCAAGAATCTTGTAGTTTTCTGTAAAGAAAAACTTTTGGATCTTTGAATGGTCAGAAAATGGAGAGAAGATTATAATAACCTCAATCAACAGGTGGATGAGGGAAAAGGGAAAAAGCGCAGGTCTGGATCAGGTCGGCAGCCCTTATATCCTGACTTGGAGATCCTCATTGGTGAATGGATTGCTGACAGGAGAGCAAAGGCCTTGGTTGTGCGCAGGGCTGCTATTCAAGCATTTGCCCTTTCAATGGCACCAGAGTTTGAAATGGTCTCAGAAGGATTCAAAGCATCACAACACTGGTTGGACGGTTTCCTTCAACAGTACAGATATGAACTGTTCCTAAGAAGGTCAACAACACTGTTTAAGCTGGAAGATGCTGAAGTTATTAAACGTGCACTTGCATTCAAGTCCTTTATTGATAGGATCGACATTTCCAAGTACCAAACCTGCAATATGATTGCTTTGGATGAAACTGCAGTGTTTATGGGACAAGGATCTCAAACAACAATTCATCACAGGGGTGCAACGTCAATCTACATTCCCCCCACTGGCTATGAAAGTGCACGGGTCACCTGTGTTTTGGCAATTCGTTTGGATGGAAAGAAAGCCACACCTCTAATCATCAGTAAGGGCAAGCAAGATAAGATTGAATGTGTATCTGGCATTTACGTTCTTGAAACCGAAAAAGCCTGGTGTACACAAGCCGTTATAAGAAAGTGGGTTGATTTAATGCTGCCACTTGTTATGCGAGGTAACCAAAGAGGTCTGATAGTCTGGGATTCAGCCAGCACTCACCGCGCTAAAGAAATGAAGAACTTTCTTGCAGAGAGAAGAATAGATCAAGTAATGATTCCTGCAGGAATGACTGCCTATCTCCAGACCCTTGATATTGCAATAAACAAGCCATTCAAGGACCATTTGTGCATGGAAGTCAATGACTACATTGAAAATAGAATGGAAAGAAATCAGCGTGGAAACTCTGTGAAGCCATGTCTGCAAGAAGTCGTGACTTGGGTGAAGAAGTCATGGGATAAAATTACTGACAGCTGTGTCGCCAAGGCACTATGAGCAGGTTACCTGGACAAGACATATTCATTTAAAGAGAGCTATATTGCTGGACATGACAGATTGGTTCCACTTCTTCTGAAGTAAATGGAGGCACAAGACATCCAGGATGGAATTTAGGGTATGGACCCTTTATGACGATTTTGTTGAAGATGATGACATGATCATTATTGAATAAAGGTACATTTTTTTGTTCACATTTACCTGTTTATTAAAATTGCTGTCAATGTTCCTTAAAATAAGCCCTCCCCTGAAAATAAGCCCTCTGGTGTTTTTCTGTCCAAAAAATTTAATAAGACAGTGTCTTATTATCGGGGAAACACGGTAGGAGAAAAAAAGGCTCTGAACACAGAATTACTAATGGACTGAATGTCTGTCATTTCTGTTTTATGAGGTCCTGCCTTCCTGATAAGAGTCTCATCTCTAGTAAACTGACCACAACCACCAATGAAAACTATCTGCTAAGGCATGAATGGGTTGAAATTTCAAATGATGAAGTCAATATTCTCACTGATAAAAATCCCAGACTTTCTGAAATAGGGAAGCATACACAGAGCACTTTTAAATTTCATTTTAAGATAAACACTCATTTTGATTTATTATTTTTTATGAAAATTAGGCTATTTATATAAGTACAGGTTTATATAAAATCAGGTACTTAATTTATTTTTTTAAGTGTCTCCCATTTAACCTCCTGGAGAAAATAACATTTTTTTCTGTGAAGTTTATTACAGTCCTTAAAAAAAAATAAAACATAAAATCAGATAGCTTGACCTAAGAAAATGTCTGTTTTATTGAATTAAATACTCGCACACACATATATTGCTCAATTATGGTTTGATATTTAAAGCAGCTATGAAAATTGATGCTCTTGGGTAATATAGAAGAGGTATATAGTGAAATTAGAGAATAAGAACTAAGGGAAATCAAGTAAGAACCCAGCACTTTTTAAAAAGTATTATGCCTGTTCTCTGGCTTCTCTTGTTTGCCTGAGAATCATCATAAATATCAGATGATTTTCAAGTTTGGGTCACATAAGGAAAGGGAGGAAGAGCTCACCTTGGACAGGAGCATGGAAGAACTTTGGGAATTCTCTATGTTAACTAGTTATTCTTGTTAAGTAGGACCTGAACAAACTGAGTCATGAAGATCTAAATTCAAATTGAGGTTAACTTACTAGCTGTGTGACCCTGAGCAAGTCGTTTAACCCTTTTTTTTTGTTTTTTTTGCCTCAGTTTCTTCGTGTGTAAAATAAAGATAATAATCAAAACTACCTCCCAGGGTTATTGTGAGGATTGAAAGAGATAATAATTGCAAGTTCCATACAGTGCCTGGAATAAATTAAGCATTATAGAAAAATTAGTTAATTTTTCTCTTCCTCTTTTTCTCTCTCCTTCTTTTCCTTCTCCTTCTCCTCCTTCTCTTTCTTCTTTTTCTTCTTCTCCTGCTTTCTCTCTTTTCCCCTCTTCCTTCCTTTTATATCCCTCCTTCTCCTTATGTGCCTTCTTTTCTACCTCTCCCTTTTCCTGCTCTTCCTTTTCCTTCTCCTTATTTTTATCATCCTCTTTTCTTAGATGCTTTGAAAGCAAAGGACATTGGAGTCTATACCTTTTCCATATTGACTATAAATCCAAGTAAAGAAATACATAGCTAGGGACCCAACTGACTTTAATAATTGTGATAGTAGCCACTGAAAACTTTTCTTTTAAAGCAATCAGGGTTAAGTAACTTGCTCAAAGTTACACAGCCAATTATTTTTGTGTGGGTGCCGAGTATCTGAGGTCTCAACCGATCCCAGGTCTCCTGACTGTGGGGCAGGTGCTCTTACTCACTGCACCACCTGGCCTCCCAACACTGAAAACTTTTTTGATTGAATAGGATTTTTGTAGGTTTGCTGAAGCATTTCTTAAACTTTTTTCCCCTCATGAAATAACATTCTTCAAAGTAAATATTATAATGCACTGAACATTTTATTTGACAAGATTACTAGAGAACTGAAAGACTCCCAAACGCAGAGTTTCCCTATGATAGCAGCATCCATTTTGTTAATTTCTTTGTCAGTTCAAGGTCTGACATTTTGAGATTAGTATGTATAACAGGCAAGTTTTTGTTTATTTTTAAAATACTGCATTCATTTTGTAATTAATAAAATGCAAAAAGATGAAACAGCTGATTTTATTTTTTGATTGGACTATGGAACAGAATTTTGAACAATTTTTCATGTGCAAAATGAAATGTTTGGACTAGTTGACTTCTGAGGTCCCTTCTGAATCTAAATCTATGATACTGTGAATTTAGGCCACTGCTAGGTAATTTGCTTTCATTGAAAGGCAGAGTTGTGTGTGACTGACTCTGCTTCTTGACAGGCCAATCAGAGAGATAGGAAAGTCAAATCATCACTCTGAGCCTTGGATTTCTTAGCTCTGGAATGAAGCAAACTGATGAGGTAAATGATTTCTAAGATTCTTTCTCATTCTAACTTTGTATTATGCTGCAAGTGAGCAGTAGCTTGAATTAAACTTTACCTTGAAATAGAAAGTCATTCTAATCAATCTCAGCTTATACTTTTCTTCTTCATGTAAATCTATTTTTTCTATTGAATCTATGTTTATGAATTCAAGAGCCAAGAGAATGGACCATTCTTAATTATCTTTAAGGACTTCCCAGAGTAATGCCAAAAGTCTCTATTCCTTTTTCCAACAGAGGTTAGATAAATGCTATGAAGATAGCATTAATGTTTTGTTTGACACCTGTTGCAGGCACAGAAATAGGGAAGGAAAGAAAGAAAGGATATATTAACCGTATTATATATATATATATATATACATATATATATATATATATATATATATAAACTGTATGTTAACTGATAAATGGAAACAAAATTTCCTAGCTATTGAAATATGTAAGGAAATTGGAAGTTGAAGATTCATAACTTGTATCACTAGTATTAGTTAAGTATCAGTGCTCCTCTACAGACCATGATTTAGCTATGTGTGTACATGGCAAATGAAAATATGTTTACAATATCCAGATATGTTGTGCCACCTTATGTTTTAAAACCACAACAAGGATAGCTAATATTTTATGGAACTTTAAGCTTATAAAGCACTTTATTTATAACATCTGATTTAATCCTTATACAACCCTGGGGGGGGGAGCTGTTAGGATGACAGATGAGGAAACTGAGGCTGAGGAAGGTAAAATAACTTCATCAGGATCACACAGGATTTCAATTCACTTTATTCTATACTATACAGCTGCTTACAATAACAGTAATATTTATTTAATACTGCAAGGTTTAAAAGCACCACCACAATAATATAACTCAGAGAAAAGTAGTGCAAGCCACATTATCTTCATTTTAGGTGAGCAAATTGAAAACTGAGATAGATAAAATATCTTGACTTTTGTCACATTGAAAAATCAGCTCTTTAATGTCAGTCTTCTGATTCTAGATCCAGTATTTTTAGTACATCAAACTATCTTCAAACTTTTGGCTAAAATATCTAGATAATTGAAACATAGATTGATTGTGCTTGATCCTCCAGTTAATTGCCTTTGAATTTCTACTTCACTTTGATTGTATAGATGTATTTTACTCCATGCTGACCATGAAGGTAGATACAAGTTTAATTCTGGAGAGAGACAGAGACACAGAGAGACATAGAGAGAGAGACAGAGACAGAGAGAGAGAGACAGAGAAAGAGAGACAGAGAGAGAGATAGAGAGAGACAGAGAGACAGAGACAGAGAAAGAGACACAGAGAGAGAGACAGAGAGAGAGAGAGAGAGAGAGAGAGAGAGAGACAGAGAGACAGAGAGACAGAGAGACAGAGAGACAGAGACAGAGACAGAGACAGAGAGAGAGAGAATTGGTGTCATATAGCTGTGTAACTCAGAACTTCAGAATTGATTCTCCCTAGGAGATGGCTGGTAACAAGGTTTTTTAAGCCTTATATCACTTTATCATCAAGGTTAAGTTTTCACTCTAAGTACCATTAAGAGAATTTTATTATTAGTTGGTAATTTTGGATATTTTAAATGGAATGACATTATTTTGCCCCAGTGAATAAAATGAAGTGCAATAATCATAATCACTAAAACCAGAGACCATAGTAAGCCTCACAAAATTTTTCAAAAGCAAAATTATAATGTATCATCATTAATGTGGCCACAACCCCTCCAGGATTATCTTTGCCATATCTCCACCCTTCTTTTTGCTCTGTTTTCTTGGATTTCCCTGCTTACAATATAAGACCTTACATCAATGTCCTGATGAATCATGTACCCACCATTTTTCTTCAGCACGAAAGGATCCATCATCATTGTCCTTTTGACATAAAAAGGGAGTACTATGGTTTATAATATGTTATTGAGATGATTCCATCAGTTTCCCTGACACTGAATCATTATAACAGAAAATAATATTTTCAAGAGAGCGATTCTAAGAATAATGACCAAGTGACAGAACACAGTGTTACTATAAACAAAAAATGGATGTATAGTCATAGAATAAAAAGTTTGTATCAACCTTCATGGTCAGCACAGAATCAGCACATGTACATACACACAAAACACTCACACACACATACATGCCCTCTAACCACCCTAACACTGAGAAAGGTCTAATGAATTACAAATATCATCTTTCCATGTAGGAATGTAAGCAGTACAACTTTAATAAGTCCCTAATTGCTTCTCTTTCTGGTTTACCTTTGCCTATTTCTCTTGTATTTGAAAGGCAAATTTTCTATTCAGCTCAGGTCTTTTTAACAAAAATGCTTGGAAGACCTCTATTTCATTGAAATTCCATTTTTTTTAACCTGGTAGTATTATACTCAGTTTTGCTGGGTAGTTGATTCTTGGTTTTAATCATGGCTTCTTTGACCTCTATAATATCACATTTCAAGCCCTCTGATCCCTTAGTGTAGAAGCTGCTAAATCTTGTATTATTTTGAATGTGTTTCCATGATACTTGTATTGTTACTTTCTGGCTGCTTGTAATATTTTCTCATTGACCTGGGAACTCTGGAATTTGGCTACGTTATTCCTAGGAGTTTTCCTTTTGGGATCTCTTTCAGAAGATGATTGGTGGATGCTTTCCATTTCTATTTTACTGTCTGGTTCTAGAATATCATGGCAATTTTCCTTGATAATTTCTTGAAAAAAATATGTCTAGGCTCTTTTTTTATCATGGTTTTCAGATATACCAATAATTTTTAAATTATTTCTCCAGGACCTATTTTCTAGGTCAATTGCTTTTCCAATGAAATAGTTCATGTTGTCTTCCCTTTTTTTATTCTTTTGGTTTTGTTTTATAATTTCTTTATTTCTCATAAAGTCATTAGGTTCCATTTGCTCCATCCTAATTTTTAAGGAATTATTTTCTTTAGTGAGTTTTTGGACCTCCTTTTTCATAAAACCAATATTGCTTTTTAAGGCATTGTTCTCCTCGTTGACTTTTTGGGCCTCTTTTGCCATTTGTGCTAGTTTATTTTTAAAAGTGTTATTTTCTTCAGTATTTTAGGGGGTTTCCTTTAGCAGGTGTTGACTTGTTTTTCGTGATTTTCTTGCATCACTCTCATTTCTCTTCCCAATTTTTCCTCTACTTCTCTTACTTGAGTTTCAAAATCCTTTTTGAACTCTTCTATGGCCTAAGACCATTTGATATTTTTCTTGGAGGCTTTGGATGTAGGAGCTTTGACCTTGATGTGTTCCTCTAGTTGTATGCTTTGATCTTCCTCATCAACAAGGATGTAAAAAAATATATTTTCCCCAAGAAAGTAACCTTCTATAGTCTTATTTTTCCTCCTCTTTGCTCATTTTCTAAGCCAATTACTTGACTTTTGAGTTCTTTGTTAAACAGAGAGTGTACTGCTCCAACTTTCAGGGACTTTGCACAGCTATTTTTGGAGATATCTCTAGGGACCTGTAAATTCTTAGTTCCTCCAAAATGGTATTATCAAAGGAGAAGTGTTTACTCCTCTCTGGTCTGTGAGCAACCACAAGCACTCTTTTCTACCATGTAACTGAAAGGAGGATTCCCTTTCTACAGTAGCCACCAGCTCCATCATGCCAGCGCTCCTCCTCCCCCCAGGAAACCACCCAGATCACCTGCTCAATCCCCCCACCATCTGTAGGCTGAGAGCTCCACTATAACCCTGATGCAATAGACCCTTCCTGTCAGCCTTCCAGATTGTCTTGGATTGGAAATCTCTTTCACTCTGTCATTTTGTGGTTTCTGCTGATCTAAGGTTTGTTGAGTCATTTTTGTATAGGTATTTTGAGAGGTTTGGGGGGAGAGCTCAGCAGATCCCTGTTTCTATTCCACCATCTATCCTTTCATTTCTTACCAGATCATAAAAGAAAGGTACCTCAGGGGTCCCCATGTGAGGTCGTGAAGTTTAAGGAGTGCCGATGGGATCCCAAGTGGAAAAAGTTTAAGAAGCCCAATGACCCCTTATTTTATAGTATGGGGTAAGTGAGGATTCCAGAGGTTAAGTTCTGCATCCAAGGACACCTTATAAAGTGGTGGTCTTTTAACATGGGTGTGATGACTATAAAACCAGTGGTCTTTCAATTATGCTACAGGTATGGCCCTAAACTCTAACCTGTATGTTTCCAATGTGTAAGTTCATATTCTTAGAGCAGGTCTCAGAACTTAACCCCATGTCTACTCTGTAGACATGTAGTCTGCTCTAGGGAGCATTACTACATTATTTTTATGTATTTCTCATTTTAATTCTCTCTCTCTCTCTCTCTCTCTGTCTTTCTCCACACACACATACATACACATGCATATGTATACACAAAGATATATACATACATATACACATATTTGCATTTCTTTTATTAGTAGTATGGGCCATTCTCTCATTTGGTTGTTAATACTTTGTAATTCTTTTTAAAACTGTCTTTAAAAGTCCTTTGACCATTTCTCTTTTTTGGGTACGATACTTGGCATTATATTTGTTAACTGTTTCTTTTTTTTTCTTTTTGGAAGGCAATTGGTATTAAGTGACTTGCCCAAGGTCACATGGCTAGTTTTTGTGTTAAGTATCTGAGGCCAGATTTGAACTCAGGTCCTCCTGACTCCAGGGACTGTACTCTATTCACTGTGCCACCTAGCTGTCCCAGTTAGCTGTTTCTTTATCTTGCATATAAAACCCTTATCAGAGACATTTGGCACAAAAATGGGTTTTCCCCCCATTTAAGTGCTTCTTTTTTCACTGTAATAGTATTGATTCTATTTATTTTTCACTTTCTTCTAATCAAGTTGTCTATTTTATTTTTTGTACTACATTTATTAACTGAGCATGTTTTATTCATATTTGGATCCTGAGAAGTTCCTGGCAAGAGATTTGCACATAGTTGGTACTTAATATTTATATAATAAGTCATTTATTAATTATGAAAAATTAAGAGTACCTTTTGAGTGGCATAGTGGATAGCATGCTGGGTGGGGAGTCAAGAATGCTCATCATTGGGGTAAGCCAGGTAGCACAGTGAGTAAGAATACCGGCCCCAGAGTCCGGATAACCTGGGATAAAATCTGGGCTTAGAGACTTACCACCACACCCAGAAATAACTGGCTGTATAACCTTGAGCAAGTTACTTAAGCCCAATTGCTTAGGGGTGGCCAGGTGGCTCAGTGAGTAAGAGCACTGGCTCCAGAGTTGGGATGACCTGGGATCGAATCTGGGCTCAGATACTTACCACCACACCCAGAAATAACTGGATGTGTAACCCTGAGCAAGTTACTTAAGCCCAATTGCTTGGGGGTGGCCAAGTGCCTAAGTGAGTAAGAGCACTGGCTCCAGAGTTGGGATGACCTGGAATCGAATCTGGGCTCAGATACTTACCACCACACCCAGAAATAACTGGATGTGTAACCCTGAGCAAGTTACTTAAGCCCAATTGCTTTAAAAAAAAAAAAGAATACTCATCATTTAGAGTTCATATCTGGCCTCAGATATTTGCTAACTGTGTGACCCTGGGCAAATCATGTAACCATGTTTACCTCAGTTTCCTAACCTGTAAAGTGAGTCAGAGTATGAAATGGCAAATCACTTCAGTATCTTCACTAAGAAAACCTTATATGAGGTCAAAAAGACTTGGATATGACTGAGATATGACAGAGCGTCATGAGTATCTTAATCACTGGTACAAAAGATATGATTTCTGATTGTGCAAACTCCCATCTTTCAGAATGTACTTGGCTATTAAGAATAGAAAATAAGTCATGTGTTTTTCAAGTGAAGCCCCCACAGACATGACGTAACAAAGAACTAGTGGAATGGTCCCTTACCACTGGATATTTTCTCCATGATATATGTTATTCTGGATTTTTCTAGTGCTCATATACTGAGAGTTTGACTCTTCTTTTGGAAGAATGGTCTTCTGTGGAAGTCAAATTCCACTGACTTCAGTCCCACAATATTGCCCTTCATTGCATCTTGCAAGTGTGTGAATCCATGTTCCCTATTCAGTGCTTGGAATTCAAGCCCAGGTCCTGGGTAGGGCTATTGTCTTTGTCTCCCTGAGGAGGATGGCTAGTATATTTCTAGATGCAAACTACTTGTCTATGTGCTAATACAGCCATTATATTAATTTTAGTACATGCTGGATGACTCATGTATATGTGCATTTAAATATATACTTTGTTACATTTTATGAACATATATATGTATATATTTATGTTATAAAATTGCATACAAGCATATATTGTTTATATATATATGTACGCATGAACGCACATATGTGAATATGAGAATAATTATACATAAATGTTATGTATGAATATATGCATACTCCTGAGGTTAGGACATGTAGACAAATTAAAAAAATACAACAAAACAATCATCTTGGAGTTTTAGAAAAAAAGTTTACTTTGAGAGAAAGGGAAGTTCTGTAGTTACTCTTTGTTTTTACAAAACAGTCTTTGACAAAATATTTTTTCTCATCAGTTTAATGACTTTCGGTCTCACTGATGTGGTATCTCTATCATCTCTATCCTGTTTTATGATGAGATTTGTTATCATACATTAGTGTTATTGTCTTTGCTATTAGGTTTCGTTTTAAAATCTGATTATTAAATGTGTGCAATGCTTTAATGAATAGCATGTGGAGAAGAGGAATTTAGGCATTTCTGACCAAATTTCTAGCTATAGTGGCCTCAAGACAGTCTTAACTTCTTTGTTTTTCTTATACAGCATTCATACTAATTACTATGAGTTCTTTTAGCTAACACATTTGGAAACAAATAAAAATGTAGAACCATACGTACTAAAATCTAAACTGCTCATAAAAATTTAAAATAAATTATAAGCTGAGAGGTTCTGTAGAATTGTATATTTACTCTTTCCTTGCCATTTAGTGCCTGGTTTGTTTCATTGGTTTTGTTAGTAAGAATATTGCATCAAAAAGAATTTCAAACAATATAGAAAAAAAATTTTAAATGGATTAATGGATAAGGTTCTTGGAAATGCTACTGAGCTTCAAATCATTAGGAAATAGTAGTGATAGAATTAGAACCTATCACACTTCTATCTTCTAAAATGTATTTTTTTCCAAAGTTCTATTAACTGAATAAATTGAACAATAGAGCTCACTGGTAACATTGTTACTTAACTTGTTAGGTTTTTTTTGTTTGTTTTTTAGGTTCACAATTAACTCATTATCTATGGAATTTACAAAAACTATTTCTTGTTATAAATTGGTTGATATCCTTTCATTTCTTACCACATCAAAAAAGAAAAGAACCTCAGGAGTTATGTAGTCCAATCCCTTCCTTTTATAGTATGAGGTAAGTGAGGACTCCAGAGGTTACGCTATATGTCAAAGGGCACACTGTAACAGTGGTGGTTTTTTAACTTGGGGCTGTTAACTAAAACTCCTTCCTTCCTTCCTTCCTCCCTCCCTCCCTCCTTCCCTCCCTTCCTTCCTTCCTTCCTTCCTTCCTTCCTTCCTTCCTTCCTTCCTTCCTTCCTCCTTCTTTCCTTCTTCCTTCCTTCCTTCCTCCTTCCTTCCTTCCTTCCTTCCTTCCTTCCTTCCTTCCTTCCTTCCTTCCTTCCTTCCTTCCTTCCTTCCATCCTTCTTTCCTTCCTGCCTCCCCACCTTCCTTTCTTCTTTCCTTTCCTTCCTTTCCCTTCCCTGCCTCCATTCCTCCCTCACTCTTTACTTAGATCTTAAGTTTGCTTCCTCATATTTTTATTCATTTTTAAATACCAAATACAGAGCATGAGTATTTTTTTAAATTCTATTTTCCCTGAAGACAAGCAACATCCAAGAACTATTCCTAAGAGAGGGATCTCCCGAAGAGAGGGATATCCCTAAGATAGTCCATCTCCAATGAAGCATGTTCCTCATCTTTGGGAGTAGAGGGATCCTCTCCTCCACCAAGAGCATTCAAAGGGGACAAAACGGTGTGGTAGTTGTATGCAGTAATTTCATAATGGCATAAGGAAAATGAAGAAGTAAGACACAGCAGTTTCAGCTAGAATGCTAGTGGTTCTCTTTATTCCCAAAGAAATGAAAGTCAAATACAGTTATTTGACTACCACTATAGTTGAATTAAAATAAATATGTGATAATTACTGAAACAAAATGGTTGTCACTGTTGCTCAGTTGTTCAGTCACGTCCAAGTCTTCATGACCCCATGGACTAGGTAGCATGACAGGGCCTTATAAACCTCTACTCTCAGGGATAAGAGGGGGGATGATAGAAGGAAAGGCAGATTGGGGGGAGGGTAGTTAGAAGCACACACTTTTGAAAAGGGACAGGGTCAAAGTTGAAAATAGAACAAGTGGGGGGTGGGATAGGATGGAGGGAAATACAGTCTGTCTAAACCTACACTGCCTCCTAAAGTCTGTCCAAATTTATGTTCATTGTTTCTGTGACTTACTGTGTTTCATTGAACCCTCTGCCATTCCCTTTTACTTTTGCCTTCAGTCTTTCCCAACCAACATCAGGGTCTTTTCCAAGTAGTGCCATCTTCTCAATATATTTAGGTTGCAACTTCAGTATTCAACCTTCCAGTGAATTAGCCTGAATTAATTTCTTTTAAGTATTGATTGATTTGATCTCCTTACTGTCCAAGGAACTCTCAAAAGTCTTCTTGAAAGCATGAGTTCTGAGACACTGAGTTTTCCTTATATTCAAACTCTCACAGATGTATATTGCTACTGGACAAGCAATAGCTTTGAATATATGAACCTTTGTTGACAAAATGATACATCTGCTCCTTTTTTTTGCTTTTTGGAGGGTAATTGGGGATAAGTGACTTGCCCAAGGTCACATGGCTAGTTTTTGTGTCAAGTGTCTGAGGCTGGATTTGAACTCAGGTCCTCCTGACTCCAGGGCCATTACTCTATTCACTGTACCACCTAGCTGCCCCATTATATGCTTCTTAGTATGTTATCCAGATTGCTATAGCTTTCCTTCCAAGGAGCAAGAACCTTTTAATTTCATAGTTGAAGTCACCATTTGCATTGATCTTTTAGACCAAGAATATAAAATTTAACGCTGCTTCCATTTCTTCTCCTTCTTTAACAGGAAGTGATGGAACCAGTTGCCAAGTTTGTTTTTTTTTTTGCTTCTTTGTTTGTTTTGTTTTGAATTAAGCTTCAAGCCAGCTTTTACCTTCTCCTCTTTCACCTTTCATACTCCTTTCGCAATCTTAAATCAGTTAATTGTTTCATGTTCAAAACTGTTGCTTCATACAGATTTCTCAGGAGACAAGACAATCTAGTACTCCCAAGTTTTTGAGGACTTACCATATTTTGTTGTGATCCACACAATCAAATCTTTTAGTGTTTACAATGAAGCAGAAGTAGATGTGTTTTCTTGAATTCATTTGCTTATTCCATAATTCTGACAATTTGGTCTCTAGTTCCTCTGCCTCTGCAAAAGACTGTCTGTTTTTCAGATAATTCTTGGTTCACATATTGCTGAAGTCCAGCTTTTGAATGTTAAGCATAACCTTACCACCATATAAGAACACAATTGCTCAATGATTTGGAACATTCCTTAACATTGTCCTTATTTACAATTGGAAAGTAACTGATCTTTTCCAATTTAGTAGCATTATTTATAATAATAAAAATTATTACCTATTCCTTAAATTCCTCAATCATTTCTTACATTATTTTATTCTATATTTGTTCATTTATATAGGAGTATTTAATTATACAGAAGTTAGTTGGTACAGTGGATATAATGCTCAGTCTGAAGTCAGGAAGACCTGACCACTTGATCACTTGAGCCTCTTTGCCTTTGAGCTAGAGAAGAAAATGGCAAATCTACTGGCAATTTCTTTGCCAAGAAAACCCCAAATGTGTTCACAAGTCAAATATAATTGGAAAATGTCTAAAAAACCAAAAATTTACTTGTAAGAATGAGAAACTATGGTGACTAACATTTTGTCTAAATTCATTCATTTCATCCTCATCTTAATGAAATTTGCATACAATATGAGTAGGGGAGACAAATGAAGACATTAACTAGTGTTGTAAGAGAATGACCAAGAAAAAGACTATTTATAAAACATCCAGATCTATAGAAAATTCAGAAATTAGGAAACATTTTAGAAGAATTTATCCAAATGTAAAAGAGAAGAGAAGCCACGATTTATATTAAACTTTATATGAAGATTTATCAGTTTAAAAATTTATAATCTGGTATTATGATGGTCCTATTTTGTTGTTGTTAAAAAAAACAAAGAGTAGTTTCTATTCACATGCTTTAGTGTAGACTGTATCACAGATATTGCATTAAAAATCCCCATTTTCTTCAGATGATTCTTAAATGGTATGAACTAAAGACTCTTCACCATCTGAACTGGCATTTCCCTGGATTTTCATCATTGTTTGTTTGTTTGTTTTAGTGTCTAGGCTTCAATGTGACACTCAGAATTGGACAGAAAGTTCCTGACATGGAAAGACTATATATGGAATACACCAGGACCATTACTTCCCTAGTCCTGGACACTATACCTCTTTTAATGTTGTCTGAAATTACATTAATAGTTTGCATTTCATCTCAATCAATCTCTAAACATTTAGTAAGTGCTTACCATGTGACAGACACTGCTAAGCACACTATCTTACATTGAACTTCTAGTGCACTCCCTTCTGTAAATATTTTTTTTCAGAAGATCTGTTTGTTGTCTAGCCATTCTTCCTCATATTTTATTCTTGTGAGGTTGATTATTTTAATTCATGTAAGATTTTATGTTTAATCATTTTTGATGCATCTTAATATTCTAAATAGTCTAGATATTTTCCTCCCTCTGGCTTTCAGTATGTTAGATATCTCCCTCATATCTGAAAATTGGAGATGCATCTCATCAATGGCTCTATCCAAGTCACTGATAGAAATGATAGAAAGCACAAGACTATGTGTGGCTTCCTATTATGCTTCACTGATAATTTTCCTTCAAGATAACATTGATTTATTGATTGTTCAAGTTCAATCATTCAGCCAATTCTGGATCTACATAATTGCTTTACCATCTTGTTCACATTTCTCTAGGCTTCCCACAGTAATCATTTTAAACTTTATTAAATGCTTTGTTAAAATCTATATATATACCATGACTTGTTCTTGATCAAACCAAGATGCCTCTTCATTATCACTGCTCCCTAAGTATATTTTTGATAATATGATCTAGAACTTTTGCAGAAAATGAAATTGTTTGTAGACTCCATTTCTTTTACTCTTGTGAAAATAAGAAAATATTTTTCCTGCTATAATCCTATGATTTATCTATCTCATTCTTCATGGTCTTTCTCAGATTACTAACGTTGACTCAGAAAGCATATATCTCACTTTCTTCTTCTTCTTCTTCTTCTTCTTCTTCTTCTTCTTCTTCTTCTTCTTCTTCTTCTTCTTCTTCTTCTTCTTCTTCTTCTCTTTGCTTTTTGGAGGGGGGTAGGTCACAGAAATTGGGGTTAAGTGACTTGCCTAAGGTCACATGGCTAGTAAGTGTTAAGTGTCTAAAGCTTAATTTGAACTCAGGTCCTCCTGACTCCAGGGCCAGTGCTTGATTCACTGTGCCACCTATATTTCACTTCTTTCAAGACTTGAAGGTATAGTTTGTTTGTTTCATAAATATGATGATTTGAATTTATTATGGGGAGCTAAATACTCTTACAATCAATCTCATGTATCTCCAAACTCTTTCTATGAAACAAATATGGTCTTTATTTCTAAACCAGTGAGAGACAAGGTAAAGAAATAAAACTCTAGATCAATACGCTTGAGAATCAATGCTAAAATAATTAATTAAATATAATTATTATAATTAGTCATAATAGCATTTTTAAAAGATTATGTTGTGGGACAGCTAGGTGGTGTAGTGAATAGAGCACTGACCTTGGAATCAGGAAACCTGAGTTCAAATCCTCAGACACTTGTCATACTTACTAGCTGTGTGACCTTGAGCATGTCACAAAACCCCAATTGCCTTGCCTTCCTCCATCCAAAAAAAAAAGATTATATGTTATGACCAAGTTGGACTAATAACTCAAATTAAGGTATGATTTGATATAAAGAAACCATTGACATTTGGCCACATCATGTAACTGAAACTGCTCCCTCCAAAGTTACCAATGATCTCTTAATTACCATAGCCAAAGATTTTGTCTTAATTATTATTCTCCTAGACCTTGATATTGTGTTTGATACTGCTGATTGCCTTTTCCTCCTAGAGACTCTCTTCTTTCTGAGTTTTTGTGATGCTGTCCTCTCCAGGTTTACTTCTTGTCTGCAAGCTCCATTGTGACCTCATACCCAAATCATGTCCCCTGTGGTTATTTTCTAAGGTCCTTTCCTAGAGTCTGTTCTCTTCTGTTCTCTTCCATTCTCTCTCTTCCTCTTCCCCTCCCCTCTGTTCCCCTTCCTTCCCCCCTTCCCTTCCCTTCTCCTCACCTCTTCTCACCTCCCCTCTCCTCTCCTCTCCTCTATTCTTCTTTCCTCTCCTCCCCTCTTACAAACTTCCCTTTTTTCTGTCAAAGGCATCAGTACTCTTCCAGACTTCCAGCGGTACAACATGGACTCATCACTCTTCCATACCTCAGATAAACAATCAATCATCAGTCTGCCATTTTTACATCCAACATGTCCCTCACATATGGCCACTCCCAGCTACTCAAACATCTATCTCATTAAGTCAATCCTTTATCCTCTCTCACTTGGATTATTCCAATACTTCCTTGGTGCCCATGTTTTAAGTGTCTCATTACATTTTTCTATCTTATACACTCCGTCCATAGTCATTGTGTATAAGCCTAGATCTGATTATGTGCTTCCACTATTCAATCAACTTCACTGGTTATTGCCAATAAAATAAAATAAAGACTCCCATATTCATATGTTAAATCTCTATACATCTTAACCTCAATATACATTTCCAGCCTCACTAGACATTATTCTCCCTTAAGCATTCTGTGATCCAGTCAAACTTTCTTCTCTTTGTTCCTCACTAGTGACACTCCATTTCCTATTTCCTTGCCCTTTTATTGACTATCCCACATGCCTAAAATTCACTCCTTTATTTCTTCTGCCTCATAAGTCTATCTCTGCCTTTAAGATGCAGTTCATGCCTTCTGCATGAATTCTTTCCTAATTAATCCCTACTCTGTGTGTCCTCATGACCACATGACTATATGAATAAATGATGAGAAATCATAGAAAATATTTATTCAACACATATTTCTTTTCAAAATAACAGAAAGTATAGGGCTGAATTGACTTTACTTTAACATGGTATGTGATATCTATCCAAAATCAAGAGCTAGCATTATACAATGTTGAAAGGATAGAGGTCATCATAATAAGATTAGGGGTAAAGCGTATTTATCCATTATCAAGACTACCATTTAACACAACACTAGGAATACTAGCAATAACACTAAGATCAGAAAAAGAAATAAAAAATGAATATTGGCAAATAGACAAAGCTTTCTCTTTTTTTATGTGATATTATGATCTCTCTAGAGAACAATAAAAATGACCAAAATTATGTGAAATAATTGATAAATTCAGTAAAGTTGAAAGATGCAGAAAAATTTGTATAAATCATTATATACATGTATATGTGCATATATGGTATTTTTATCTCCTTACCAATGCTGAATTATAAATCAAGACAAGAAGAGTGGTATAGCAGATATATTGCTACAAAAATTAGTCCCCAAAAGCAACTAGTTATGTATTCCTGTCAATTCCCTTAATCTCTCAGCCTCAGTTTCTCATCTATAAAATAAAGGTATATGGCCTCTATGATCCTTTCTGATTCTGAATTCATATAAATATAATTTTAAAAATCATTCAGTCTTTTCCATTTTGTTCAGTTCTTTTCAGAACAAATATCACTCTCCTTGATTGAGAGAGCAGAAGCAAAATATGATTTGAACAATTTTGCCTTCCCTTAGTTATCAGGATTATTATGCCAACCATCCTAAACAGTAATTCAGCTTTTGTTGTTGTGGTCATTGTTACTTTGTCTTGCCAGTCACAGCTCATTCTGAGAATTAGCCTATCTGAAACTATTCATAGAGAATAGATGCTTTTGTATTCATTCTACTCTAGTTTCCCTTCTTCCTATCTTTTCTTGGCAAATGTTTAAGATCTTAGTGGGTGTGTAATTTGTGTACTGAGACATTGGTGCCTTTAGATGCCTTCTTTTTCTTCTTCATTGAAATTGTTTTTTTTTCTTTATCAAAATTTCAAATATTAGAATTCCCATTCCCTTTAAACTTTTTTACTAACTGGGGCCTTACCTCACCCGTCTCTGAACACTTTGAAAGACTTTCTTGCACAAACATAGTGTGCATGTCAAACTATGCTAGGTGTTCCTTTCTTCTTTCTTTCTTCCTTGTAAATTCTAAGATAGAGTGGTGACTTTTCCTGAAGAATTCCATCATGTATGTCCCAGAAACCAATTTTAACTTATCACTTAGAATCTTATCCTTGGAGATAATTTCCAATTATTTGTGAATATGATATTCCAAGCCCACTGCTCTTTTAACCTGGAAGCTGTTAAATCTTGTATGATCCTTTGTGTGGATCCATGATATTTGAATTGTTTCCCTCTGGCTGCTTGTAATATTTTCTCTTTGACCTGAGAGTTATGGAATTTTTTATTTTGGTATCTGTTGCAGGAGGTGATGAGATTCTTTACATTTCCATTTTGTCCTTTGGATCTAAGATATTGGGGCAGTTGTCCTTGAAAATTTCTTGAAATATGATGTCTAAGAGCTTTCTTTGGCCATGACTTTCAAATAGTCAAATACTTGTTTATCTCTCCTCAATATATTTTCTGATTCATTTATTTGTTTGTTTTTTGATAAGATATTTCACATTTTCTCTTTTTTTCATTCTTTTGACTCTGTTTTACTTTTTCTGGATGTCTCATGGAATCATTAGCTTCCACTTGCCATGTTATGAATTTTAGGAATTATTTTCTTCAGTGTGATTTTGTACCTTCTTTTCCATTTGGGCTATTCTACTTTTTAAGAAGTTCTTTTCCTGGGGGTGGCCAGGTAGCACAGTGAGTAAGAGCACCGGCTCCAGTGTCGGGATGACCTGGGGATCGAATCCTGGGCTCAGACACTTAGCATCCACCCAGAAACACCTGGCCATGTAACCTTGAGCAAGTTTCTTAACCCCAATTTCTTAGGGGCAGCCAGGTGGTTCAGCGAGTAAGAGCACCAGCTCAAGTGTCGGGATGACCTGGGCATCAAATCCAGTCTCTGATACTTAGCACCACACCCAGAAATAACTGGCCATGTAACCTTGAGCAAGTTACTTAACCCCAATTGCTTTAAAAAAAAAAAGCTCTTTTCTTCAGTGAACTTTTTGTCTTTTTTACCATTTTGCCAATTCTGTTTTTTAAGCTATTATTTCCTTCAGTATTTGTTGTGCATCATTTTACCAAACTGTTACACAATTTTCTTGCATCACTTTCATTTCTTTTCTCAGTTCTCATCTCTTTCTTTTAGCTTTTCCAGAAATTCTTGTTCATCTTTGGTCCAGTTAACATTTTTCTTTGAGGCTCTGCCTGTATTTTTTTTTCACATTGTCTTCTTTGGTTTATGTCTTGGTCTTCCTTAACATCACACCAGCTTTTTATGGTCAAGGTCTTCCTCATATGTCTTTTAAAATTCCAAATTGGGTAGTTACTATATCCACATAAGCCTCTTCAGAAAAAACATCCCCTTTTCTTATTCAACATAATTGTTTACATTTATGCCATTAAAATTTTATTCTTGAAAACTTCTAATTCCTCTTGATCTAACTTCCCCTGTGGAATATTAAGAAATAAGGTTAGCATTTGTGTGCACAATTATTATGAGAAACATGAGGGATTGTGCTTGTTACTTAAAGATCTTATGCTAGAAATCTACTATATCCCATTTTGAGCACTTTTACATAAGAAATTGAAAGTCAAAATGACATAGTAATCAACCAATTGATCAATAAACATTTATTAAATGATCTCTGGTAAATACTGTGCAACTATAGACATGCCATTTAACCTGTCTGTGACCCTAGGAAACTTTATCTAAGACTAACTTGCTGATGGGTTGCCACTATGTATAGATAAAGGAAGTTTCTACTTTGGGAGTTCTGAAGAAATAAAATCACAAGTGCAAATCAAAAGAAATATATGTACATGTTTGTATACATACATACATGCATGTATATGTATGTGTCAGATGACACAAAGTTTCGTGTGTATATGCATGGATAGATATATAGACAGACAGAGAGAAAGACAGACAGACAGATAGATAGATGGATGGATGGATGGATGGATGGATGGATGGATGGATGGATGGATGGATGGATGGATTTGCCCATACAGATTGGCAACGTGTTAGTAATTTGTACACTTATACTAAGCTTCCTAGAAACACAGCAAGGTTAAATTACTTATCTATGGTTGCACAGTATGTATCAAGTAAACTAACATCTTCCTGAATGTTATTCTAGTGTTCCTCCAGGTAATAAATGTTATTGATTCATTGATTGATTTCTCGTTATGTCATTTATGTGTGTGTGGATATACCCATGATATTTGCATAGATACATATATAACTTGTATGTGACAGCGTATATACATATATAGATACAGAGACAAAGACAGAGAATTGGAGAGAGGAGTGGGGAAAAGAGAGAGAAGGGAAGGAAGGAATAGATGATAAATATGGCTGAAGAATTACAAGAGCAGATAGGAAAAATCAGTTTGGGAATAAGTTATTTTAGTTGTAAGGCTACTTAATGAGTAGATTTTTGTGCTGCATCTCTTGTAACACTTTTTTTCACCATAATGCATGGATGTAAAAACTCCCTCTTTAAACAGTTATTCATGAATATGCTCATTTAAAGATATTGAAATCACCACTAAAATCCTGTATAAGGGCACATATACATATACTCACACATTAGACCTTTCTTCCACTAACAGAGGAACTTTGAGGTTTATGATTTTTCTTACACTTCCTACAAGGAAAATTGTCCAGGGACAACAGAAGACTTGGCTCTCTATAGTTCCCAGAAGCTGTATGGTGTCATACAGCTGATACAGATGTCAAAATCAAATAGAAAATGATCTTTGTGGGTTCCATGATAACTTAGAAAACAACAAATTAACATTAACTATGTTGTAAGCATTTTTATTTATTTTGTTAATCATTTCCCAATGACATTTTAATCTTGTTTGGACTGAATAGTTCTGTGGGCTTCAAGTTTGAAACATCTGGAATAGTCGATTGAGTACCAGATCTGGAGTTAATTAAACCTGGGATAAAATTCTGCCTAGGACACTTATTACCTGTGTGACATTGAATAAGTCACTGAACTTCTCTGACCCACAGGTCATTTCTAAAACAAAGTGGGTTGCATTGTTTAATGTCCCTTTTGGTTTTAAAAGGTATGATTTTAGGGTCCTAAGAATTTGCAATTGAAGAAATATGAGATTAGCAATTAGGAATAATTGCTAAGACTGATGATTGTTGAACACTGGAACCAGTTACCTGGGAAGAGGAATGGGATGTTCTCCCTGAAGATGTTCAGTCCTCTATGTATATACTTATGCTTTGTTGGATTAGGGGAAATCCCACCTGGAATCAACTGTAGATTAAATTATCACTGTGAATCCCTTTTTATCTCTATGGATAATCAACTAGTTTTTCTTAGTCACCTGAACTAAAAAGGAAAATTAACAATTAAGAAGAATGATATAATATCTCCTAGAAGGTGACAGAGCTATGGAGCCAAATGTGCTCAGAGAGGAATTATTATTCTTCTTTTTAACATTCTCACCTTTCTCATGACATTGGATTTACTGAAATGTTCCCTTAAGTATTAAGTTAGCAGTGAACCAGTTAAAAGGAAAACAAACTATTTTTTCACTGTCTCCCTCCACTCAGGCCTAAATTATTTTTTTTTTCCTTTGGAAAGAGACATTTTAATATGTCACTTTTCAGTTCCAGCTCAATAAACAACCATTTATTTACAATTTTAAAGCAATCTTCAGCCTAGTCAGGTAAGAATTATTTCAAAAGAATAAAAACATTTTCATTTCCCATCACTGCCAAAAATGAAAAGAACATGAGTTATGAGTCTTGCTATGTTGTCTTAAGTTGATTACTATGGAATGATTAAAAAAACTAGCCGCACTGTCAGTGCCGAAGAGTACATTATAAGTGTAATAACAGCTTAGGGATACAATCCATCAATGCCGTACTTGGAAGAAGAAAAAAAGTTGATCTATTTCTTTGGTCATCATTTTCAGCATATTAGATGACAAATAATTGTACATTCATCAATAACAATAGATTAAAGTTGAAATGATTTATTGCTATTACACTGCTGTTATGATGGAGCACCGGGTCAGTCAAGCATTGGCGGGGTCTGTATTTAATTTTCACGGGTCCCTTAGCAGAAATAATAGACAGAGAGGAAACCACCTGAAACAAGGTAGATCAAAGTTGTTGACAAGTGATTTGTAGGTTGGTTCTTCATGAATGATGGAGGAGAGGCAGTGAGACCTCTTTGGGCGGGCTTGGTGAACCGCTGAATCAAGCGGCCCTTGGAGCTATGTGACCCACTACCCAGGCAGAGAGCAAACAAAAGCATGTGGACGTGCACGTATGAAATCAGCTCAATAGGAATAGAACATAATGAAGCCTGTTGTGCATTCCTGTGCTAAGACCACGTCTGTTAAACAAATATTTGGCTGAAATCACCTTCAAAACTTCACGCAATTAAAGTGTTTACCCTCAAAAATAATAACGAACTCCCCTTGCATTAATGAGCATCAATAGATTTAGTGTATCTGGTGGCTCTTCCATTATCATATTAGGAAAGAGTTCTTTCTCTTCAATATGGAGGAAAGTTTAAGGGGATAATTCAACTGACCTCAACAAGTGTTAATAGAACAACTACTCTACACCTGGTGTAATATTAAGTATTGTGGAGAATTCAAGAGCAGCATAATGTCATATCTGCATAGTTTTAGCTATTTACATCTTCGAAAGGTTTGTATGCTTGATGGAACTACCCAGAACCTGACCATTACAGGAGGCTACACCCAATGTCTTGTATGTGAGAATAGTGTGGTATAGGAGATAGAGCACAGGCATTAAGTGAAATAAGAAAGATCTAGCTTTGTATCCTATCCCTGTTACATCGCTAGTTACATGACCCTGGGTAAATTGCTTCACCTCCTGAGAATTCAGTTTCTTCATCTATAAATTGATAAAGATCAAAATAGATATATGTATTAATGCATTAATATGTAGAGACTTTTGCAAAACTTAAAAATTATGCAAGTGTGAGTTGTTCTTCTTATATTTGCCAGTTAATTGATTAGATATGTAGAAACAATTGTGATTGAATTAAGTGAAAATATAAAAATATTCTATGGTCATTTTTGTTTATTAGAATCCTGAGTTTTGAGATAAAACCTGATTTCTTTTCATGGCAAATACATCAGGACCACTTTTTGGCTCTTCAATGTGACTTCTGAGTGAATGATCAATTATAAGTGAAAGAGTTGTGGAGGAGAATCACATAGCCACCCATAATACCCTCCAGTTGACAGGTTTATAAGGGGCCCTAGTACTTAGAGGCAGTTTGCACAGTGGCTCAAAGTTGTTGCTTTGGTGGTGCTATCATCTTCAGAAGGGATGGCTGCCTTTGCTGACTAGCCCCTGCAAACATAATTCAGTCTAAGTCAGTTGTCACAATATTGCAAATATTTGAAATCATCTCATTACATATCCTAAATGAAAGCTTGAGGGAGAAAAAAGACTTTATTTTATTTGCTCAGAAAGTGATGTCTAATAAGTAACCTGTCTACTAATATTTGTAATTTGCAATAGTATCACTTTAAAGAGCAGAGTACTAACAATCCCAGAAAGTATTAATTACTCCTTTCAGTTTAATCAGGAAATGACAAGGACTTATTGATCAATTTCAGGTTTATTAGTTGAAAAATTCCATTGGAGGTGCAAGGCAGCATTGAGATAAGGAAGGCAGGGGTATCTCTTCTATTGGACAGAACCCTGCTGAAATTAAAATAATTAGAAAACAATTGAAAGATGGGAACTTTGAAAAGTAAATGACTAGTTGGCTGAGCTCCACTTCAGAATCCCTTACCTGTCAATACTTCTCCCTGGCCAAGTGGGATACCAGGCAAAAAAAAAAAAAAAGAGCTTTAATTTTCTGTCCAGTCAAATCTTAGTGTATCATGCTCAATTTTCCTTCCTTAGTAATCTAAATAATTTCCCACCTTGCTCATGATGAATGTCTTGCCAGTTCCTACTCAGTCCCTCCACTTTACACGACCTAATTAAAGAAAACATTCCATGATTGCCTATTTTTCCTCATGCATGACAACCTATTATTTTTTCTACCACCTGATTAGGGGTTTATTATCCTTGGATTTAGATTGATTTGCTGGGCACTTTAATAAAACAGTACTTAGTTTGATTTAAAGGGCTACAGGTTTCCTTCATTCATACAATTATTCTTATAACCAACTCACATACTAAGTACTGTATAGTCTATGGAAAGCGATTTTCAATTGCTAAAGTAAAAGGTTATAAAATCAGAATCACAGGTGACATTCCTGTTGAATATGGTGATGTGGTTTCCATTGTGGGCAGCCATGGGAGGACGTTTTGCAATATAATTTGTCAAGAGTGATAAATCTGTTTCATCATATCTGTCAGGGATGGCTCCTGTGTATTAAACTACTATAAATGTTTGCCTAAGATAAACCAAAACTTTGATGTGATTAAATAATAATACATTTAAGATGACAAATTGCATTTATGATGTGTTATCTACAGGGTGAACCAAAATTAGGTAGTTATAGTGCAAATGGATGATGATCCATTTTGATTTCATATCTAGTGAATTTTTATTAAATAAATGGTATTTACATCATTATTTTGTTTGATATAAAACTATTTTTTTTTTAATTTTGGACTTTTACTGAAAAATAAAATTACTCTGGCAGGAAACCAAACTTGGACTTCTATTTAATAAGAATAAAAAGTATGCAGACAAAAAGTCATATAAATGTTTTAAAATTAAAGGCATGGCATGCAGTCAGTGCTTGGCATGGTACTGTATAGTTAGAAATGGAAACAGATCACAGACTTGGAGAAAGCTAACAACTTTAAAGGGAGTTAAGAGAAGTAACATCAATCTTGGGAATAGGGTTACAAGGTCACATTCCATAGAGGTCAGAGAATGACTAAGGAGGTGAGCAATAAAACTCCATTTATTTAAGACTATATCTCATCACCCTCCTTATCTACACCTTTGAAATTCTTTTTATCCTTAAGGGCTCAGCTCAGATTCTACCTCCTCTGAAGTCTGCCCAAAAGTGAAGTGTATTCTCCCCTCAAGTATTTCTGGGCACTTTGGCTATCTCCTTTGTCTCTATCTTTGCATCATAATTACACCTTGCCCTGTTCCCCTTTAGGGAAAAAAAGACTGTCTTAATTTTTTTTGTCTTTGTGTCAATAGCACCTAACAGAGTAGCCTTATATATTTCAGGTTTTTAATATATGTGTAAAGAAATAAGCTGAATAGAGTACAAAAAGATATGCAAGGGCAGGCTGACATTCTCTCTTAATTCCTCCTAATTCCAGTGGTTTCCTCCTCTAAATTATTTCCTATTTAACCTGTATGTAGCTTTCATTGTAAAAAAAAATATTTTGCTTGATGTTTCCCCTGTCAGATTGCAAGTTATTGAGGTCAGGGACTGTATTTTGTCTATTTTTGTAAGCTCAACACTTAGCAGAGTGCCAGACACATAGTTAGCACTTAATAAATATTTAATTGAATTCAATTCTTAATCCAATCAATAAATAAGTGCCATCTCTTGAGGACACCCTATATATCCTTATGTATCATTATGGCAGTGGTATTTTTGAGGTTTAGGTGTGCACAGGAGCCCAAAATAGTGACATGTCGGGTCCTGCTCAAATGAATTCGACTCAAGCCTTCCCAAAGAAAAGCAAATTTTATTAAAGATCCACCATATTTGCCAGAGTTTTGAGAATCTCCCTATTGGCTTAACTCTTAGGAATCTGAGAACCTTCACTGAAAATGGTGGGTCTTATATGCAGAAAGATTGTTAGAGGGATCTAGCATTGGCCAAGCAGTTTGGGGTGACTAGAGGAGGGTTTAGGGAGGGCCTTAATGGGAGTGGACAGTAGCTGAGGTAACTAGAGATCACACACCAAGAACCAAGAAAATGGAATTTTGATGGGATCAAGGGTGGGAAGTAGCTGGAGGCAATTTGGAGGTAACAGACCCTGGAGGGCTAGGCTGGTTAAGGGTAATAGATTTGGGCCTCATAAGCCTAGCCAAGAAGATTCCAGGAGAGTTCAAGGTGGCATTTTTCAGAACCTATGGACAAATGGGACTCAAATTATTTTGGGGCAAGGGGTGAAGGTCTTGGTTTGGGCCTTTACCCTGTCATTATGTATCACCTTATATATCCTTATGTATCATTAGGGTAGTGGTAATTTAATTCATTTCAATAAGCACCATCTATATGCCAGGTACTATGCTAGATGCTGCTAGGTATTGCAGATAAAAAGACAGAGAAGAAAAAAAGTCACTGTCTTCAAAGAATTTATCAGGGCAATAGCAAGCACACAGAAAAAGAAACATAGAATATATACACAGTGAATAAAGGTAATTTGTGGGTGGCATAATAAAGGCAATAGCCCCTAGAAGGATCTGAAAAAGTCATAGGGAGGAACTGACATTTGAACTTAGTAGACAAGGAAACTATGGATTCAAATAGATGGAGGTAAGGATGAAACTCAGGCATACCAAAGCCTGGGCAAAGGCAAAGAGGTGAGAAATTAAATGTTGTCTTTCATGCCACAATTTTCTCTTATACTCCCTACTTTAAAATAAAGAACTCTATAACAAGAGAAAAAGCTGTAGATTTGGAGTCAGAAGGGTCTCTTAGGCTATTTATGCAAGCCTCTGCATTTTAAAACTGATGTCCAGGAAGATGTTTGATGGCTGAGTGATGTACCAAAGTCATATTGTCAGAGTATCAGAAAGAGGATTTGAGCACCAGTATTCTGATGAGTCAGTAGTCTTTCCACTGTATAATACTACCTACCTTGATTCTCTTTAATTTTTGTACCTTCCCTATATTCTATTTGTGATCTCCAACTTACCCTCTGTAGATTTGTTTGTAAATAGATATTTGCTGTTATATCTTTCATTAGACTATTCCTTTACCCTGAGGAGTCATTTATCTTTTATTGTAGGCCCAGCACTTAGCATAGTGTCCCAACACATAGTAGGTATTTAATGTTTATTACTGACTTTGCCTCATTTTTCTTTACCAGTACCTGTCTTCTCAAAAAGAGGTATGTATTACATTAACAATCCAGCACAAAAATTGATTACCCAATGCTCTTTTCACTAAACGTGTTAATGATTCTTTCTTTAGGGGTTAATTATGGAGCAGTACACAGAAGCGTAAAATCAAATCCATCTTTCAAGTAGTTGAAGATTCAGAACATATATTTAAAAAGATAACTAATGTTAAAAAGTATGCAAGGTGACAACCACATGAATGATATGCACAATAAATGCAGTAAAACTTCTGTAGAGTTACCTTACTTCAGGTTACCATAGTGGTAGTGTGTCATAATAGGGAGGGAATTTGAAGGCACTAGCATCTAGAGGGATCTGGTCCCTCTATGGAGGGACCATAGTGTTTAAAAAAAGATAAGCAGAAAAAAGATGCAAGAGGGTAATTATAAACTGATGAAATTACATGAACAAAGGCACAGAAAGCGAGAAAGAATGCAATGCGTTTGGGAGACTGGGGTGGTACACTGAATAAAAACAGTTTATTTGTTTAGAATATAGTAGTAGGTAAGATTCAAAAGGCAAACTGAGGCCAAATTGGGGATACCAAAATAAGAAGTATGAACTTTGTTTCTGTAGTCAATGTGTGGCCATTGGACGCAAATTCCATGAAGGAATAGTGTTTTAGCAAAATCCATTGAGCTTTCATATGGCATGATGAAGTAGAAAGGAGAGCCTGGAGGCAGGTAGACTAATCAAGAGGCTGTTTCAGCAATTTAGATATCAAGTTACATGACTGAACAAGGATGGTGACAATGGAAAAAGAAAGTAAAGGATTCAGAGGTCAAGCACCTGTGGTCTCAAGACCACATACGAACCTCTAGGACCTGAAGTGCAGCCCTTTGACTGAATCCAAATTTCACAGGACAAATCCCTGTGGCTTTGAGGATATAGCTTCCCTACGCCTGATGGATGGAAGAGATATTCCAAAGGAAGGATCGAAAGATGATGAAATTGCACTGTTTAATTGAATATTAGAGAGGGAGGATTCAAAATGAAAGAGAGATTAAGAAAATGATGATGCCATTATCAGAAGCAAATACATTGATAATGGGATCTGGTATAGTGGGAAAACTAAATTCTGTTTTATACATGTGGAATTTGAGTAGATGGCAACATTCTCCTAATAGAAAGTTTTGCCAGTCTACTTTGAATTGGGAAAGGTAGACTAATAATATTTCAGTTGAAATATTATTAATAAAGGGAATAAAGGGCTGATGCTTAAAACCACGGGAGCAGATATTGTCCAGGAATAGAGCTTATAGAAGAATGTCAATGCCCTTTCTACTTTTTATTCTTCCTTCACTTGGCCTTATGTTCTGCCACTACAACCCTCTCTCGGCTAAGCAGAAAAGATCAAACAGTGGATTATGTTTTGCCACAGAATATCTGAGACCAAACTCACACTCTATGATCTCTCTTTTTTCCTCTCTACCACTAACTCTAAAAAGCCAGGTCTAAGCTTCTTTCCTAGCAGCAAAAATAAATAAACAAAATAGAGATTAGTATTGAAGAGTACCAACTTTTGGTTATAAAGACATGGGGCATTGTGGTCTCTCATTGCAACTACTCTCACTTCACCTTTTGATTAATAATCTGGTTTCTTTTAAAACTCACTGGTTGAAATCAGAGACACTACTAACCAAGTGGTAATGTATTAAGTATTATGAAACCTAGAAGTATGAGTGTTGCTTCTCTCTGCATAGTGATTTCATTTTGCAATGTTACCTCCCACAGTGAGGCTTGGGAAAGTACTTGGAAGAAATATTTAGCCTGGCCATGTGTGAAACTCTTTTTCAAATATACCACAGAGGTGAAGTTATGTAGTTATGAAGTCCCCAGTATCAACCAGACATCTTATATATAACTTGCTAAGATTCCTACTCTCCACCTCCATTTTTTTCTCTTTTGGTAGTAAAAAGACTGCAGGGGCAACCTAGAAATTTCAACATGCTTAATGAACTTAGGGCTGCTCTGTCTGTCTTTTCATATATACCTGTTAGAACACTCTTATAAACTGCCCTGGATTCAGCAACACTGCAGGGATTAGCAGCAGGTCACAAAATGTCTTTCAGGGACTTGATTATCTGCCTTGCTAGGCCAATCACACAGCTGAGTACACCCGACAGCAGTAGCAGGTGCTCTACAAACAACGTGTGTTACATAAAACTAAATAATCTCTACTCTAACTTGATCTTTATTGATTCCACATTGATTTTGAAGACAACATATTTCAGAACAGCAAAATTCACCTTTCTGGACACTTCTTGCTGTTGTTTCCCTCTGCTGCCCAATGACACAGTTCTAATGATGCTTGGTCTCTGGAGGATGATAAGAAGCTGTAACTAAGTTGAGGGAATATTTTTTCTTTTTTTTTTCTCAAATGCTTTATAAACTGATTTACATCATTCATTCCTGCCAGATTTTGAGTTACAAAATTTCTCCCCATTTTTCCCCTACCCACTGCCCCAAAATAGCAGTCCCACATGATATCCCCTCCTCCAATCTGCTCTCTCCCTTATTTTCTCCCATACCCCTTTAGACTTTTCCAGTGGCTTTTCTATGCCCCAGTGCCTGTATATCTTATTTCTCAATTACATGTAAAATAGAATTAATAATAGTTTATAAATTTAAGTATTTGATTTTAAAACTTTGAATTCCAGGTTCATTCCCTTCCTCCCTTGTCTCCCACACTTACTGGGAAGATAAGCAATTCAGTATAAGTTGTACATGTGTGGCTAATGCAAAACAATAACATAGTAGATATATTTTTAAAAGACTGACTACATTTCCCTCCCTCTTATCCCACCTCCCACTTGTTCTATTCTCTACTTTGATCCTGCCCTTTTCAAAAGTGGGTGCTCCCAACTTCCCTCTCCCCCAGCCTGCCTTCCCTTCCATCATCCCCCCTCTCATCTCCTCCCCCCCCCACTCTCCTGGAAGGTGAGATACCCTATTTAGTGTGTATTTCATTCCCTCCTCAAGCCAAAATCAATGGGAATGAGGTTGACCCATTCCCTTTTGCCTTCCTATTCTTCCCCTTTGTTGTAACCATTTTTCCCTTGCCTCTTCTATATGAGATAGTTCACCCCATTCTTTCTCTCCCCATATCCTCTCGTTACATTCCTCTCTCACCTCTTAATTTCACCTTTTAAGTATCATCCCTTCCTTTAAATTGGTCCTGTACCCTCTATCTATGTATACCTCTAAACATATATACACACATTCACATATGTATTCAT
>NW_027187323.1:5490193-5533354 GCF_028583685.1 Petaurus breviceps papuanus
TATATATATATATATATATATATATATATATATATATATATATATTTCTATTCCCTTTAACTACTGAGAAAAGTTTCCTAAGTTACAATTATTGTTTTCCATGTAGGAATGTTAATAGTTCCAATTTGATAAGTTCCTTATGATTTCTTTTCCCTGTTTACCTTCTCATGCTTCTCTTGCTTCTTGTATCTGAATGTCAAATTTTCTATTCAAATCTGTTTTTTTTTTCAGCTAGAATGTTTGAAAGTCCTCTCTTCCACTGAATGACCATATTTTCCCCTGAGACATGATACTCAGTTTTGCTGGGTAGGTGACTCTTGGTTTTAATCCCAGCTCCTTGGACCTCTGGAATATCATATTCCAAGCCCTTCGATCCCTCAGTGTAGAAGGTACCAGATCCTAGGTTATCCTGATTGTGTTTCTACAATATTCAAATTGTTTCTTCCTGCCTGCTTGTAATATTCTCTACTTAATCTGGGAATTCCAGAACCTTGCTATAATATTCCCAGGAGTTTTGGGGGGATCTTTTTCAGGAGGTGATCGGTGGATTCTTTCAACTTCTCTTTTGCCCTCTGGTTCTAAAACATCAGGGCAGTTTTCTTTGAGAACTTCCTGGAGGATGATTTCTAGGTTCTTACTTTGATCATGGCTTTCAGGTAGTCCAGTAATTTTAAAATTATCTCCCTTGGATCTATTTTCCAGGTCAGTGGGTTTTCCCATGAGATATTTCACATTGCCTTCTATTCTTTCATTTGTTTGGATCTGTTTAATAGCATCTTGATTTCTCATAAAGTCATTAGATTCCATTTGCTCCAATATAATTCTGAAGCAATGATTCTACTCAATGAGCTTTTGAAATTCTTTTTCCATCTGGCAAATTCGCCTTTTTAAGGCATTCTTTTTCTCATTGCCTTTTTGAGCCACTTTTGCCATTTGAGTTAGTCTATTTTTTAAGGTTTTATTTTCCTCAGTCAGTCTGTTGACTCTCATTTCATAATTTTCTTGCATCGTTCTCATTTCTCTTCCCAATTTTTCCTCCATTTCTCTTATCTTCTTCTTAAGGTCCTCTATGGCCTGTGACCAGCTCATATTTTCTTTTGAAGCTTTTGATGCAGGAGTTCTGACTTCACTGTCTTCCTCCTGTTTCATGCTTTGCTCCTTTTTGTCCCCCAAATAGGAGTCTAATGTTGGCGTCTTCTATCTGCTTTGTTTCATTTGCCTGGTCATGTCACCCCTCAGTCACTTGACCCCTGGGCTTTTTGCCACAGTAGGACTCTTCCACCAGACAGGGGAGCTTTCGTCAAAAATGCTGGAGTTTTCTCAGCTGCTGGAGGTATTAGATGGGTGCCCTCTCTGAGGTCTCCACATGCTCTGGCAGGCTGGACACACACCCCAGGACCTCTACCCTAGACTGTAATCCAGATCCAGGAAGGTGAAAGCAAGAGAGATTACCCCTCAGACTAGTGCTTGCTCCCCCTACACTCTGCAGGCCAGGAGCTGAAGCTGCCACATGGTACTGGCTGGCTGTGCCGGGTGTCTCAGTGGCTTCTCATCCCAGGGGCAAAAGCCACATACTCCCATTTACTGGGTCCCAAAGTCCAGACTGCAGTGACCTCTCACTTTGTCCTTCTCATCTACGTGTTGAAAAATCTGGAAATGGCCACAGCTGCTGATGATCTGGGGTCCCTCAGGCTGGTGTCTGGTCAGCCCTGCCCTGGGGCTAAAGCCTCGGGGTGGGGCTGGGCTCGGCTCCCAGAGCACTGTGCTGGCCAATTCCTGCCTGCTTGCAGGGCTCCTCAGCGGGAGGTTAGTTTCTCTGTGTCATTTTGTGGGTTCTGCAGCTCCAAAGTTTGTTTACTGTCCCCTTTTACATGGATTGGGTAAGTTAGAAGCCAGAGCCCAGTGGAGGTCCTGCTTCTACTCCACCATCTTGGCCAAGGGAATATTTTTAATGTTCCCTGTTTGCTATTGCAGAGATTTTGAAAAAAAAAATCATTCTTATGAATTGTTTTGATAATACACTACTAAAAAGCATGTGTTCTGACTTAAGAATGTGATCTTTTTTTTCCTCTGTAACAGTTCTTCTTAACCTAGAGTCCATGAAATATAGATAGATAAATAGATATAGATACATATACATATATGTATATTTAGACAGAAAGATAACTGCATATTAATATCATTGATTTCCTGTGTAAAAATATATACATTTGGGTATATATTTATTACATCATATATATGTAATATATAAATATAATATTTTTATATTCATATATGCTCACACATAATTTACCCAGGATAGATACATGTATATATGTGTGTAATGTATCTGTGTATGTGTGTAATTAATAAAAAACATTATTCTGAGAAGTCCATAGCCTTCTCCAGAATGTCAAAAGACTCCTTGATTCAAAAAAATAATAAATAACCCTTTTTCTAAAGTAAATAGCTGCTGAAACCACCGTCTATTTTTTTTTTAATTTACAAAGCAGGTCTAATACAGCTCAAGGTTCAACTATGTTGGCAAATCTAAAATCTATATTTTAGCAATGATCTTTTATTTTTTTCCTCACACAAGGTAATCAACAAAGACAAAAACATCTTTTGGTTTTATACTTCATGTGTCTGCTTGTCATTATGAGTGGGGCAATGGATGGGACTAACTTAACTTGTGTTGACAGAGTATCATCTTCCAACCACATCAAGTTTTAAAAATTAAAAAAGACACATTGGCAAAACTTGTGTATCTGCATGGCAGCCAACGCTGTGAAAAACTAGGAGTCTGCCCCTCTTAATTCATATAAACTGATTCCAGAATTTCAGCTTCATTTGCAAACATAGTCCTATGCTTTGTATTACTTATATGTGAACATGTTGTTTCCCCCAGTAGAGTATAATCTTTTTTTTTAAATAGAACTTTTTTTCCCTCAAATACACATAAAGATAGATTTCAATATTAATTTTTAATAAGATTTTGAGTTGCAAATTTTTTCTTCCACTTTCCCACCCATTCCCTCTCTCCAAGACAGTAAGCAATCTGATATAGGTTATACATGTGCAGTCATATAAATATATTTCCACATTAGTCATGTTGTGAAAGAAAGAACAGAACTGAAGGGGAAAACCACACACACACAAAAGTGAAAATGGTATACTTTAATCTGCATTCAGACTCCATAGTTCTTTCTCTGGATGTGGATAGCATTTTCCATCGTGAGTCTTTTGAAATTGTTTTGGATTGTTGTTTTGCTGAGAAAAGCTAAGAAAATCATTATTGATCATTGCACAATGTTGCTATTACTGTATAAAATGCTCTCTGCTTCTTTTCACTTTACTCAGCATTAGTTAATGTAAGTCTTTCCATTAAAAAAAAATCTTCCTGCTCATCATTTCTTATAGCACAATAGTATTCCATTACATTCATATACCACAACTTGTTGAGCCATTCCCCAATTGATGGGTATCCCTTCAATTTCCAATTCCAAATTGCTCTACAGAATTGTTGGATCAGTTCACAACTCCACCCACAATACATGTGTCACAGTTTTTTCCACATCTCCCATATTTATCATTTCATTTTTCTTTCATGTTAGCCAATCTGATAGGTGTGAGGTGGTACCTCAGAGTTTTAATTTGCATTTCTCTAATTGATAGTAATATAGAACATTTTTTAAAAATAGGACTATAGATACCTTTAATTTCTTCATCTGAAAATGTCCTGTCCATTTGTCAAAGTGGGCGGGGGGGTGATGGCTTGTATTCTTATAAATTTGACCTATTTCTCTACATATGTGAGAAATGAGGCCTTTATCAGAAATACCGACTGCAAAAATTGTTTCCCAGCTTTCTGCTTCTCTTCTAACCTTGGTTGTATTGACTTTGTGCAAAACCTTTTTAATTTTATGTAATCAAAGTTATTCATTTTGCATTTCATAGTGTTCTCTATCTCTAGTTTGGTCAGAAATTCTTCCTTTCTCCATATATCTGACAGGTAAACTATACCTTACTATCCTAATTTGTTTATGGTACCACCCTTTATGTCTAAATCATGTACCAATTTTGACTTTATCTTGGTATAGAGCAAGATGTTGGTCTATGCCTAGTTTCTGCCATAGTTCTCTAGCATCTCTCTCATTTCTTTTCCCAATTTTCTTCTAATTAGATTTTTAAAATATTTCTTGAGCTCTTCCAAAAGGATATTTTGAGTTTGAGACCAATTCATATTCCCCTTTGAGGCTTCACATTTGAACCTTGTTGTCTGCTTGTGAGTTTGTGTTTGAATCTTCCTTGTCACCATCATAGCTTCTATGGTCAGGATGTGTTTTTTGCTTAGTTTTTAAAGTTGAGTTCTGCTCTTGAGGTATAGTGGACACTCTCCCAAACTTCTTGCATTGGGGACCAGGGATCTGGTCAATGGCTTTTTGCTCCAGGGCTTCTGGGGCTATCAGCTTGCTCACTGCTCCAGGGTAGCCCAACCTAGTTGTACCTATTGTGGTCTGGGTTTCAGGGTTGGCAGTTTGCCTTCTGTACTGGGGCTGAAGGACTCACAACTGGCCTGCTATGCCACTGGCCTACTGAGCCAGGACTGTGGGACCCCAGTTGCTGATCTGTCCTGTGGCTAAGAGTCTCCTCCTGGCTTGCCCAAACATCACCTACCCTGGGCTGTGCTCCCCTTTTACCAAAGTGAAGCAGGTCTTTTCTGAAGTCCTTCTAAATTATCTTAGGCTGGAAAATTATTTCATTGTGCCTTTGTGGATTCTGTTGCTCCAGAATTATTTTAGAGGCTTCATTTAACATTGTCTTGGTTCCCTACACTGTCTTAATTTTCCACCAACATTTCCTCCCTCCCCCAAATGCTAAGGCATTAAGATTTTATACCTAGATCTAGAAGGGACAAACCAGTCTAATCTCCTCATTTTAGGGGGAGAAAAACCTGAGACTCAGGGTGACTCTGAGACTCAATCAAACTCTCATAAACAGAGAACATTCGAGGCAAGTTTTGAACTTAGGTTTTCTGATCTAAAACCTGCTTTTTTTCCCCCACTATGCTCTACTGCTTCCTTGTTTTTGTGAGTTTTGTTTTTGCTTTTAAATCCGGAGAGGAAAAAAGAAGTAATGTTGTAATTGGAAAAGAGGCTGAAGAGATAACTAGAGGAAAAAAATACTTTAGTAGACTAACTTGTTCAGCTACAGAGATTCCTAAATGGCAATTCAGTTCTAATTATTCTCAGATAATTATGAAGTAGAATAATAAATGTTGTAAGAATATTTTAATGTTCCCCATTAAAAATCACTTAATAGAATCATTTACTCCTGGCACAGTATATGTGCTCTTGCCTTTACTCCATGCTTGTTTGGCTGTCCTATGTTGAAAGAATACCAAATTTCAAAGTGAAATGAAAAACATGATCTATAATCAATCAACAAATATTTTGAGCATTTTTAATGCTCAAAGAAAACACTGGCCTAGGGGCTGAGAGAAATAGAAAGAAATACATGGCATAGCTCTTGCCTTTATAGAATTTGTAAATTCTAATTGAAGTGATCAACACTTAGACATTAAATTAAAGGTGTGTTTTTCCTTCTTTTTCGAAGAGAACCATGACATCAGGGAAATGATGACAGGACTTGCAAGTTTACTTTGATTTGAGTAAGGGAGGGTTATGCAAGGTCACCAGCCTCACTTTCTCCTCCAGGGACATCTGTATTCAGTGCCTAGATATTCATCAGGATAACTGGAGATACCCCAAGGATGCAATGGGAGACCCTGGCCCTTTTAGGCTAAGACCTTTTTAGGTACTCTCTTAGAGTGAGATAATGCCATTCAGGGAATAGACCTCTTTAAGAAGTGAGTCAAAAGATGGTCCCTTTAATTAGAAAAAAAGAAAAAAATAATCAAATTGGAAGGGGATGACCCTCAGGGTTGCTGTTCTAAAGAGAAACAGTTACCATTGACATTCACTCTAATCCAGGAAGGCCCAAAATATAGCCATTAAGTGGAGCTTGGACAGGGACCTATTGTAGTCCAATCTATGAGCTTCAGAGTGAAACCCAGTTCACTCTGAAATTAAAGGCGGGTGCCAGATGACTGGTGCAGACAACAAGTGTTATTAAGAGTTTAGAGGAAAGACATCTATTCTATCTCAGCTCATACTTCATGGAGGAAAGTAGTATTTGAATTGATTTTTGAAGAAGGACAAGGTTTAATATAGCCTGGATAGTGAGGAAAGACTCTAGGGAGAGATAACTGAGAAAGAGCTTAGAGTATAAAAGAATAGCATGCATAGTATTGGTCAGAGAAGTAAAGAGATCAATTTGACTGGATTAGAATTTAGAACAGTATTAGGAGATAAGATTGAAAAAGAAGATACATTATTGTCAGTTTTATAGAGCTTTTAATACCAAGGTAAGGACTAAGGATGTCTTATCATGTAGGCAGTGGGAAACTGGGGGAGGGGATGACATGATCAAAACAGTGTTTTAGAGGATTAATCTGACAACAGGATGTAGGATGGATTAATAATCCTCCAGGGAAGAATAGAATTTTCCATGTTGTTTTCATGCTCTAAAATGACCAATAGAACTGCCTGAGACCAGCAGGTTTTGCTATCATTTTGCTTGTGACAGATGTTTCCTACTGTGTAAGAAAGGTTTTGAAACTCACTTTGATGTGTTTATTGGTTTTTTTTTAATATTAGTGATCTATATGCTATAGATAAACTGAAAATGCTGTCCCTTAGGGTCTTTATTTATTTCCATGTGGAATATGTTTGGATCATTTTCTCATAACATTTGGTACATCCTGCTCACAATGTTTTAGATTATCTTAAGAACAAAAATCTTCTGAACATTTGGTGGCTTTATTTTTGATGAATTTATTTGTGTAGTGTGGAAAATAATTCTTTTCTTTGCAAAACCTAGGTTTGGGCATCTGGATCACTAGCAGAGATGTTATTCCAACAGTTTTATTGGAGAATCACACAGATTAAATATCATCATATTGCCACTAAGAGTCAGTCAGGATTCACATTCAGATCTTCTGGAAATCTGACTTTTCTTTCTACTATGACAAGCTACATAGTTGAATAGTTTATTTCTGTGGAAAACATTATATTTTTAATAGCATCTTGGTACCTGCTTATCATATATATATGTATATATATATATATGTATATTCCTGTTCCCACTGTATCCAGGGCCATCTCCAGTCATCCTGATTATATCTGTTTATATCTATCTATCTATCTATCTATCTATCTATCTATCTATCTATCTATCTATCTATCTATCTATCTATCTACCTATTTCTCTATCTCTCTTTATATCTATATCTATATAATCTTGCCACTGGACCCAGATGGCTCTGGAGAAGAAAGTTAGGTTGGTGATTTTGCAAGGCCCTCCATCAGTTCAATTCAATTCATATGCATGTCATGGCATCACTTCCCTGATGTCATAGGCCTCTTCAAGAACAAAGGACAAACAACAACAACAGTAATAATGGTATCTTCCCACTTGATTCCTGGGATCTTCTGCAAGCAGTATTTTTGGCATTTGTTCCAACATTTTAAGATACTTCCTAGGTGCCTATAAGCTCCTAAGGTCAGAGAGTGTAGGGCTAGGCATACAGCAGATGCTCGATTTACATTTATTAAATGAATAAAATGCACATGAATGAATTAGTGCCTATTACAAGGTAGGAATTCTAACCACAAAGGAGGCATCGCTGGACTAAATTACAGAACTGATCTATTCTCCAATTTTATTTCTTCAAGTGTCGAAAATATGGCACTGGTGCATTTAAACTGATTTTGTGGAGAGGTGTAGACTGATGATTTCATTACTTTTGTGCACAGAGGAACCAGTAGAACAATCTGCCTCCACCTATCCAGATCAAATGGCAATTTCTAGTCTTAGACAACAATAATAACCCACATTAAAAAAAAAAAAGTTTAAGGTTTTAAAATTGCTTTACAAATATTATCTCATTTAATTCTTATAACTAGCCTAGGAGAGAGGTGGTATTATCATCTGATTTTACAGACGAGAAAAATGAGGGATACAGAGGCTAAATGACTTGCGCAAGGACTTCCTAACTCTAGTTCTAATGCACTACTCACTGTACCACGATGACTTTTTAGGATCATAGATCAGAACTCAGAGGGAACACTGAGGACTCTAGTCCAATGTCATCTTTTAGCAAATGAGGTCAGTAAAAGTTAAGTAAGCTTTACAAAGTCATAAAGATAGCATGTGGGACAAGTGGGATTTGCATCCAGGACCTCTGCTGGGAATCTAGGATATTCTCCACTGTGTTCTATGGCCCCATTTAAGATGATATTTATATTAAAAACTGAAGTAAGAACAATCAAATAATTTACCTATTTCATCTCCTTTCTAGGACCTCGTTGGACTACTTTGTACCTATCAATATTTCTCTTTAAGGTTGACTGGAGTGATAAAAGGAGGGGACATTTCAAAATAGAAAATTTAGCTGTATATGCTTTTCAAAAGAAAAATATTTCATATTTCTCTGAGAGAAGAAATGTTTGAATTCTATGGATATGATGAAACTTTAAGTATCTTTGCTTTTCATATAGAGACATTGCTCCCTTAAAAATGGCAATTGTAGATACTACTGATATAATACTTACACTTCTACTCTCAGTTTTTCCTTGTAGCAAACTTGTAAAGTGTGTTCTTGTGGCAGATGTCATGATAACATGACAGATGAGTAAACCAAGATTCAGAATCCTTAAATGACTTATCCAAGGTCTCATAAGTAAGCATTTATACAAATGGGATTAGAATGATACTTCTAAAAACAAACATAATTAACAAGAATTTCAACAAGGGTCGGTTCTCATTACTGTGGTTGTAAGGGTTATAGAAGAAATATAAGGCAAGGTTATTTTTCTCTCATGAAACTTACAATCTTGTTGCAGAAACAAACAAAAAATGAGAAGTAATAAAAATATGAATTTAAGACAAGATATAACTAAGTACTAAAATGAGTACAATAGAAGATTCCATGCTATTTGACAATACTTCATTAGACTTTTACTGTGTGCAAAGCACTGGAATAAACACTATGGCCTATGAGACTTCAGAGAAGAGAAAATCAATGTGAGTTGAAACAAATAAGTAAGAGTTTGCAGAAAGAGGAATAGCTAAAAGGATACACTTGTACTGAAACCTAGAGAAACTGTATAATTGGGTTGACGAAGGACATGGAAAGGCATTTTTTCCCCCTAAAACATATTGCTGAACTCTTTATTACAGGCCAAATTCTGTGCTAGCTTCAGTATGAATTTTTTTTAAATGCTTCCAACTTCATTGAGCTTACAATCAATTTATAGTCAAGGTATGTTCCAAATACTTCACACACACAGAATTGTGTGTGTGTTTCTGTGAATATATATTTGTGCATATATACATGAATATATTAAATCAACTACATAAAACTATATGTAGTTTAAACATTATATCAGAGAACTATGCACTTTAATGTCCAAAAAAATGCAATTATTGTGGTAATTAACAGTTTATTCAGGAGACCAAATTTGTGGTCATTGTTCCACTGTTCTTATCTGATCTCCAACAAATCATGTAACTTTGCTGGGCCCCAGGATTCTTCTTGGAAAATAATACCTTTCCTATCCTTTGTCAAATGATTATTATGAGTTGATTATTTTGTACTTTTTTGGAGGTATGATCAATATGGGTATTGTCTTCACCAGTGCGAGTGCTGATTTTAGCACATACAAATCTTGTCATGTTTTGTGGTTCATACTGGGGACTTTTCCTATGTCTTCCAGAGAGGATCCACCCAACCCTCTGAAGGCTTTCCCTGGGCTCTTTCAATATTCTGTGCAGTATTCATTTTGTCCACCTCTGATCTCCTTCATTCTCATTACAGGAATGATCCATTTTCTTTTCTTGACATATGTATATAATTAATATGTTCAAATTCATATTAGATAATATATGCAAATGTTACTAAAATATAAATTGCTTTATAGAGGAATGATATTAGAAAGGGAACATGGAAAGTACAACAAAAAATTCAAACAAAAAGAACAGTATTTAAATCTTTCTCTGACATTTACTAACAGTGTGATCACGGGCAAATAATTTAACCTCTCTGGGTCTTAGTTTCCTTATCTATAAAATGAAGATATAATAGTAAGATTTAATGATAATAATAACATGACCTATCTCTTGCTATACAAAAATGCTTTACAAACCTAAAAAATTCAATCTGAAAAGGAGTAATTATTATTATTTTAATGAATAATATGAAGTGAAACAGATCAGTATAATAACTATGTCTATAGAGGAAAGGAAAAAAGCATGAATAAATTCTTCAATTATGTTATAGTATCAGAGGAAGAGAACTGGAGGGGACCTTAAAACGTCAACTCGCCAATCCCTCTCATTTTTCAGATGAAGAAACTAACATAAAGACGGCTTAAGTGAGTTGGCCAAGTTCATACAGGTATTAAGTGACAGAACCCTGTAGGAATCAAATCCAGTTCTCTGGCTCCAAGCCCAGTACTCTTTTCCCTAACCTCATTATTTTCCCCTAGTATACAGGTCATACTGGGTTCTTAAACACTATTCCAGGAGAACACTGGTAAAGCTTATCAGACTAGAAGGGATGAGCATAGGACTGTGGATGGAATAAATGATTATCGTGTCTGAGGACCAGCCTACCTTAGGAGAGGGTCATTGCTAGAAGGCTGGCCACAGACACTCATGAAAACCAATATCATTGGGCACGGAAGAGTTAAAATTTGTAGTGATGAAGAGAGTGTTTGCACTGATAGAATGACAGACTTTCTAAAGTACTGAAGCGTACCCCTCTTTTACATTTATTTTAATATAAACACTAACTTTCATTCATTATTTTGTATGAAAACTGGATTATTTATATAAGTAGAGGCTTAAATAGAATGTGGAGCTTAAACTTTAGTTTCCATTTTCTTAAAAAAAAGAAAAGTATCTCCCTTTTAACCTCCCAGAGAAAATTGCTTCTATCCATGGAATATATGAGTGTGTGTGTGTGTGTGTGTGTGTGTATAAAACCACATATTCCATGATCCCCATTTTTGCACAGAAATTATGAAAATGCTGATTTTTCAATAAGTGTTTGACTTTCACTTTCTTTTGGTAACAAATCTTTTCTTTTCTCCTCCCCCTCCTCTCCAGAAGTCAATCAAAACAGTCTTTATTAAGGGCACAGGAATTAGAACCACAAAGTCAATTTAGGTTAGGTTTGTTTCTAAGGGAAAGACCTATAGATTCTACACCTATTGTAAAGCAAACCAAATAGATCTTCCTAATCATTGACTTGTGGAGGTATTCAGATAGACAACTAGACCTAAGAAAACCAATTTTCAAATTATGTCCAATAAGGCAAAGTGAATATTGAATCAGGAGTAAAACAGGGGAGGTTTTCCCAGTTCCTTGACATTTAAAAAAAATGATAATTCAGGGAGGAACATGAAGGTAATCAAGAATTTTGAAACCAGGGGCCGCTAGGTGGCGCCGTGATTAAAGCGCCAGCCCGAAGTCAGGAGGACCCCAGTTCCTTTCTGGCCTCAGACAATTAACACACACACACACACACACACACACACACACACACACACAGATACACACAACTAGCCTTGTAACCTTGGGCAAGTTACTTAACCCCAATTGCCCTCCAAAAGGCAAAAAAATAAATAAAAAGAATTTTAAAACTATAATGTTCCAAGGTGTCATGAATTTTAAAAGAAGCATAAATGTACAGGGAGAGGGATTTCTTAAAAGAGAATTCCTTTTATCCCTCAACAGAAAACTTTCAGTCTCAGAGAGGAGGTCCAAGCCTGAGTCTCACAAGACGATGACCTTTCCTTGAGCCAGCAGACCTTAATGATGCGCAACGTTACTATGGTTTTGTCAAGGAATAAATGAATCTCTTCCTGAAGAGAACCTGGAACCAAAGCAGTAATGAAAAATATCTCTCTTCTCCAAAGCCTTCCCTCCAAATTTGCCTCAAGCCATCATTCTCTCCACCAAGTGACGAGTTACCCCTAAGCAACAGATGTAAATACACCTCATACGTTAAACTTGGATTATAAAAAGGATTCAAGGAAAAGTGACATATATGTGTGAACCTGGATCATCAACATATACTTCAACCAAAACAACATATCACAACAGACTGAATGCAGAAATGGCTATGAGAATCCAGCTGTCTTTTATTAAGCCAGACATTGAAGAGACTTGGAAAAACGTGTTAAAATATTGCCACTCTTTTCACTAAAATGTTTTTTTAATATAGCTATTTTTCATAAAAATATCTTATTTGTGTTAACATATAATGGGTTTATTATTGTTATGTTTAAATGAGTCAATAAATAAATGTTTAAAAATTTATCAGTTTTAATATCTAATATGGCAAATAGATAAATATGATGCACACAAACAAAAGTTCTTTGCATTCCCCAACACCTTTTTTGCCAATTTATTTATTTATTTTAAGTTTTCAGCATTCATTTCCACAATATTTTGAGTTACAAATTTCCTCCCCATCTTTCCCCTACCCCCATCCCAAGATAGAGAGCCTACTGAATACCCCTTCCCCAAATCTGTTCTCTCTTATATCCTCTTCCATACCCCCCCAACTTTCTTGTAGAACAAGATAGATTTTTATAACCCAGTGCCTATATATCTTCTTTCCCAGTTGTATGTAAAAAAATGTGTGTATGTGTATACATATGTTGTACATGTGTAGTTATGCAAAACGTTTCCATAGTAGTTATATTGTGAAAGACTAACTATATTTCCCTCAATCCTATTCCATGCCCCATTTATTGTATTCTCTACTTTGATTGACCTTGTCCCTTTTCAAAAGTATTAGTTTCTAACTACTCTCTCCCCCAATTTACCCTCCCTTCTATCATCGCCCCCCCCCATTTTCCTGTAAGATAAGATACCCAATTGAGTGTGTATGTTATTCCCTCCTTAAGCCAAATTCAACAGGAGTAAGGTTAACCCATTCCCTTTCACCTTCCTGCTCTTCCTCTCCATTGTAACAGTTTTCTCTTGCCTGTTTTATATGAGAAAATTTAACATATTCTATCATTACTTTTCTCCTTCACCCAATATATTCATCTCTCACCTTTTAATTTTATTTTTTAGATATCATCCCTTCATATTCAACTGATCCTGTGCCCTTTGTCTTTGTATACGTGTACACACATATACACACACTCACAATATATATTTATACACACACATACACCCTCCTATACATACAAATATATGAATGTATACATATACATATATAATACATACATACATACATACATGTATATTGCCTTCAACTATCCTAACACTGAGAAAAGTCTCATGAGTTACAATTATCATTTTTCCATGGAGGAATGTAAATAGTCCAACTTTGATAAGTTCCTTGTGATTTCTTTTTTCTGTTTACCTTCTCCTGCTTCTCTTGTTTCTTGTATTTGAAAGTCTAATTTTCTAGTTAGAAAGTTAAGTTTCTAGTTTCTAAGTTTCTAGTTAGCTCTGTTTTTTTTTTTATCAAGAATGCTTGAAAGTCCTCTATTTCATTGAATGACTACATTTTCCCCTGAAATATTATACTCAGTTTTGATGGATAGGTGATGGATAGGTTTTTAACCCTAGCTCCTTTGACCCCTGGAATATCATCTTCCCATGCCCTTCAATGCCTTAATGTAGAAGCTGCTAGATCTTGTGTTATCCTGATTGTGTTCCCACAATACTCAAATTGTTTCTTCCTGACTGCTTGTAATATTTTCGCCTTGACTTGGGAACTCTGGAATTTGGCTATAATATGCCTAGGAGTTTTCTTTTTGGGATCTTTTTTCAAGAGGTGATTGGTGAATTCTTTCAATTTCTATTTTGCCCTCTAGTTCTAGAATATTAGGGTAATTTTCCTTGAGAATTTCTTGAAGGATTGTTTCTACGCTCTTTTTTGATTATAGCTTTCAGGTAGTCCAATAATTTTTAAATTATCTCTCCTGGATCTATTTTCCAGGTCAGTGTTTTTTTCAGTGAGATATTTTACATTGCCTTCTATCTTTTTGTTTGTTTGGATCTGTTTTATAGTATCTTGATTTCTCATAAAGTCATTAGTTACTATTTACTCCAATATTATTTTGAAGGAATTATTCTCTTCAGTGAGTTTTTGAAATTCCTTTTCCATCTGGCCAATTCAGCTTTTTAAGGCATTCTTCTCCTCATTGACTTTTTGGGCTTCTTTTGCCATTTGAGTTAGTCTCTTTTTTAAGGTGTTATTTTCTTCAGTAAGGCTGTTGACTCATTTGCATGATTTTCTTGCATGATTCTCATTTCTCTTCCCAATTTTTCCTCCATTTCTCTTACTTGATTTTCAAAATACTTCTTGAGCTCCTCCATGGCCTGTGACCAATTCATCTTTTTCTTGGAAGCTTTTGATGCAGGGGTTTTGATTTTGTTTTCTTCTTCTGGATCCATGTTTTGATCATTTTTGTCTCCAAAAAAAGATTCTATGGTCTTATTGAGCTTCCTCTGCTTGCTCATCTTGCCAGCCAATTACTTGAGTTTTGAGCTCTTTGCCAAGGTAGAACTCTGCTTCTAAAGTGTAGAGAGCTGTGTCCCAAATTGCTGGGGATTTTGCAAATATTGTCAAACTATGAGGAAACCAACCTCTCTGGAGCCACCACAAGCTCTGGCACACTGGCCACACACACCAGGACCACCACCCAAGTCTGTGACCCAGATCCAAGCAAGTCAAAGCAAGAGTTATTACCCTCTGAATGGTTGCTTGGTCCTCCTACAATCTACAGGCCAGGAGCTCCAGAGACAGCCACATGGTTTCAGGTGCAGTTGCAGTGCTGCCAATTCTTGCCCTGGGGGCAGTGGCCAGACCACACTCTTATTTCACCCACTTCCAACAGACTTCCCCACTGACCTTTTACTTTCTCTTTGGTATTTATGGGTTGACAAGTCTGGAACCACCATAGCTGCTACTTATTCACTCTCCTGAAGTCTGTCTGCTTGGGCTGGTCTGGACCATGAGTCTGGGCCAGCATGTCTCATGCAGGACTATGCTCAGCTCCCAGTCAGGTGTGATAGATGCTCCCTGTTGGCCTTCCAGGCTGCCTTTGGTGAGAGATTTATTTTTCTCTGTTACTTTGTAGGTTCTATAGCTTTAAAATTTGTTGAGATTTATTTTTTTTTACAGGATTTGGAGGTCGTTGGAGCCAGAGCTGAAGCAAGTTCCTGCTTTCACTCTGCCATATTACTCACCCTCTCCCCACCACCCACCCAATACTTTTTAACCATGTAAAGTGATATGAAAAAAAAAATTGACAATTGGTGATATACACTATCCATATCCTTTCCTTCTTACTTACCTTCTTTTCCTTCCTTCCTTCCTTCCTTCCTTCCTTCCTTCCTTCCTTCCTTCCTTCCTTCCTTCCTTCCTTCCTTCCTTCCTCTCTCTCTCTCTCTCTCTCTCTCTCTCTCTCTCTCTCTCTCTCTCTCTCTCTCTCTCTCTCTCTCTCTCTCTTTCACAATATATTGTCTTCTGATTTTTTTTTTCAGTTGGATTCAGATCTAGATGTTGGGCTTATTGTTTCTGTCACTCTCCTATGGTGTTGACTGCCTCCAAAAGTTCCCATAAATTAACAGAATTGTAAAAAAAATATTTATACATCTAGCAGTACACAATCATTTCTTAGAAGCCCTATTGAACAATATTAGAAATTTATTATAAATATTTGAAAAAACATATTTCGAAAATCTTATAGCATTAAAATACATTGATATTTATTCCTGGAAACTATAGTATTTTGCAATAGTGAATAAAAATGAAAGACTTAGGAAAGAAAGGGAGGAAAAATTAAGAAAGGAAGACAGGGAGGGAGGGAGGGAGGGAGGGAGGGAAGAAAAGAGAGGAGAGGGAGGAAAGGAGGAGTTGTGGAAGGAAATCTAGGTTCTGGGCACTTTGAATACTTTGTAATATAAACAAAAATTAGAAAGGAATAGTTTTAGTCATTAAATATAGACCAAAGTGCATACCAATGAATCCTCAATGATTATATACAAGGATATGAAAGTTCTTGGGAAGGTAATACTAATATTCATATAGCGCTTTAAGTTTTCCAAAATTTTTTTACATATGTTTTATCATCTGGTCCTCACAATAGTTCTATGAGGTAGCTCCTATTATTATCATACCCATTCTACAGAGATTGAGAGAGATTAAATGACTTATTCAGAGTCACATAGCTAGTAAATATCTGAGTGATGATTTTAATCCAGGTTTTTCTGACTCCACTATCAACACTCTATCCATTGTGCCACCTAATTGCCTTCACTGACAGTCATCACTACTCTTCAACAAGTTGATACAGACTTTTCTGAGTATACTGTATAGGAGGAAACTAATTACATTGTGTCAAATGATATAAAAAGCATCTCCAAATTTAAGTAGATTGGTCTTCTAGAGTAGTGTTAATGTATTTTTGCTTAATGGGAAGATCTTTACTATCCATTAATAGGCCCATGTGACCTACTTAAGTCACATAGAAGTCTAAGTCACATGAGTTTAAGTCATATGAAGCCTGTGTGTCAGGAACTTACTTAATAGGTGGAGCAGGAAGGGTGCAGCAAGAAGGTTGGAGCAGGAAGTGTGGAACAGAGCCCAGAGGAAATTGGTCAGAGTAGTTAGAGCAGAGGGAGAGAGAGGAAGCAGGCAGTGAGCTATGAGGGTTCATTGGTGGAAAGGTCCTAGCAGAGGGAAGGCTTGTGGATGGCAGTGCCCCTTGAATTGTTATTGTGTATAGATTTCTTTGTTGCTGTGATGGATTTGGCTTTCTGGTATTTGAATAAATGTCTCCATGTGGAGAGTGTGTTATATTTTGCGATCCAGAATTATGCCGGCATATTCATAGCCACCATAGGCACTGTGATTATCATGTTGGCACTACATCCAGCAACCCATACTTGAAGACATTCTGGATTGATAGGACCTGCCAAAGTCTGTTCTTTGTTGTCAGACTTCTGAAGCAAGCAGTATGTGTAATCAGCAGGAGGAGAGGCACTGGGGTCAAATCCTACTTCAAACAGTTTATTACCTGCGCAACCCAGAACAAGTTACCTAATCTTCTGCACCTCAGTTTTTCAATCTGTAAAGGGAGTGAGATAGACGAGGAAGCCTCTGAGATACTTCCAGCTCTAAATTTTTGAAGCTATGTTCTCTACACCACGCTGAACTATGGTAGGAAGTCTCCAGTGGAGTGATTGAATACAATTTAAATAATGCCTTTCATCTTTGTAGAACACTTTTTAGATCTAAAGGACTTTCACATTTACTGGAGCTTCAAAGGAGAGTCATTGTGATCCCATCAGTCCCATCTTATGGATATGCAAGTAGTGGTTAAGTAACTAAAGGCTTAATGATTTATCTAACTTCACACATCTAAAGAATGGTGGTGCTAGGACTAGGTCTCTGGTCTTTGGAATCTTGGAACATTATTCTTTCCATTAGTGCTTTGAATTAGTTATTGTCTCTCATCACAGGCCAGCAACTGCAACAGCTAGCACTGCCCAGCAGATAATGTAGTAGTATCCCAGGACCATACAATCATAGATTTAAAAATAATTCAACCTCCTCATTTTACAGATGAGGAACTGAGACTCAGAGAGGACAAAAACAATTACCCCAAGGTTACATAGTTAGTAAATAGGAAAATCTTAGTTTACTCTTTTAACTAAATGAAACAAGTGGAATAACAGGTTATTGGGCCACTTTCTAAAACATGTTGAGAGTAGGAAATGATCCACAAATTAAATGTATAGAAAAAGTTAATTCTTAGGATTGAAGGCCAAGAGGAATGTTCAAAAGAGGTGACAGGTGATGAGAATTTGAAGCCTCCATTATTCATTACTTAGATGCGAAAAAGCATCACCCCAGTTTTTTTCAAAGAAGAAAAAAAGAAGACAAAGCAAGTAGAAAAATGATAGCATAATAGTTTTGTGCTATTTCTAACAAAAACATTGAGATGGTGACTATGTATTACATTTAAACTCTACTATGCAATTTCAAAATACACAAATGACTAGTGCAGTTTGATTTTGAACCTTCATTGTGGGTATGCATTTTAGTAGATGTGCTTTTGTAGTAGTATGCAGAAACTTGAAATAAGAGATGTATTTAATTAAAGGAATTATTTATATACATGACAGCTACACTATAGTGTGTGCATGAAAACAAGTTGAAGTTTCCCACACATCCAAAATGTGAGGCAGTTATGTCCCCATTTTTAATGACATTTTTTGTCAGTTAAAAATAGTTTCCTGCATTTGTTGGAGGTAGAATAAGGTGCTATATCAGAATAATAGTGGAGAATGATATGCTCTAGTAGTATTTTGATGAATTACATGATTATAGTTAAAATGAACAATTTCAGCATGCTTGAATTAATAATGGCTGTATGATTTGGCAAGTACTCTTGCAACATTCTCTAACTCATCACTTGAGAAGACAGACTTTTATGGTCCATCCATTGTCTAGAAAAAAACAGCTTCTCAAGACGATTTTAAAAACAGAAGGGGCAGGAGAAAGAAAGCCTTCAGCACTAGAAAGTAATACATTCACAGCTTTTCATCTCATCACTGTCTGATTGCTTTACCTCTTACAGCCTCATTTTAATCTCTTAGGCAACTAACAGTAAGTCAGGAAATAAAGAGGACTATATTTTTGTTTTGTTGTTCTGTTTGAGGGTTGGGCTGTTTATCTAATTTAATTTAAAATAGCATGCTCCCCAAGCTCACTCCAGTGCCATAGAAGCTGTGTGTATGTGTGTGTGTGTGCGCCTGTGTATGTATGTGGTGCTTTCTGTGCAGATTGGAGGGGATTAGGAAGAATATTATATAATCAATGCTACATTCATTCGGGTATCAATCAAGTAAAACACACACAGGGCTGAGCATTACATAATTTCAGTCATAACGAGTACAATTGTGAATTGATTTAACATATTCATAACTAAGTATTCTCCTTTAATGTAACTGGCAATTTGATTTTTAAAAAGTATTCTTATTAAATTTTTATAAAAAAAATCCTTGCAAGCTTAGATGAATTTTCCTAAAAGAGATGCATTCTCTTTTGGGTTTGTGTATATTCGATCATCTAGGTAATCAGAAGTAACCAAAATAAACAGGTTAGCATCTTTTTATGGAGACATTTAAGCATTAAAATTAAGCACAACAGCATTTTTCTTCCTTCTGGAGACAGCAAGCCAATCTTTTTAGAAAGATTGCTCTATCGTATACCCACAATGAAGGTTCAAAACTAATCTGCACTAATCAGTTGTGTGTTATTTGCAAATTGCATAGTAGTGTTCAAATGTGAAATATAGACTCTATCTCTACATTTCAGTTAGAAATAGCACAAAATTATGCTATCATTTTTCTACTTGCTTCTTCGCTTTCATCTTTGTTTTTTTTTTAAATTAAAATATCCACGTAATTGGAACTTTTTCCATTTATAATTGCTTCAATGATCCAAAGTAAGGCATTATAAGTTCCAAAGAGAATAGTAGAATATTTCAAAATTGGCACAATTTAAATGCATATATTATCTTTGTTCCTTCTGATGGTTTGTACATACACCAAAATATGGAATTTGAAAATTAAATAAGTGAAAGTTTGACAATTATCATCAAAAGCTTTCACATGCTAAGTACCTACTTTCAATGCTGGGTAAGACCAGGTAAGCTGATATGTGCAGTGCTACAGAAACTAAAACTCTAAAAGTGAATCAATATAATAGGATGTGAAGTGGTATTAGGCAATGATCTGGTCAATTTGATCAATACAGCCAATTTAGATAGTCAGGTCATAGAATGGATTGTGGGGTATGTCACTACTGATCAAATTAATTAAATTGTATGCTGTGTACTTGTTTTTTCATGAAACACATAGGTAATAGAGAGGCCTATGGTCAGCATGAGCAGGCTGAAGCATATTAAAAATAAGAATTTAGGCCAGATAAGTAATATAAAGGATATCAGAGAAGTATAAGACCAGAAAAAAAAAAAAGGGCTGATCTTGTAGCAAGAGTGAGGAACAAATCAAAATCTATTGTTACCCATGACATAGCAGTATGCAGAGTGGAAAGAATGCTGAATTTGGACATCAGAAGATCCAGGTTAGAATATTGCCTCTATTAATTACTCCCTGTGTGACTGTGGTCAAGTCGTTTAACCTTTTTTTGCCCTTAATTTCTTATAATAGATAGCGCTAGGTGACTTCTGAGGTCCTGTCTAGCTTTAATTTGATGATGAAGAGAACTTAGGATAGCGTCAAGTACTTTTGATTCCCCTTTTATATATTTATAGGAAGGAATGAACAAGGGTTGCCTAGGATGGGCAGGCATGGATTGGTTGTTGTTCTTCAGTCATTTCTAATCATTTCGGACTCTTTGTGACCCCTTTTTGAAGGGGTGTGTGTGTGTGTGTGTGTGTGTGTGTGTGTGCATGCGTGCACGTGTGTGTGAGTGTGTTTGAATTGGGATTAAGTGACTTGCCTTGTTTCACACAGCTACTAACAGTCAAGTGTCTGAGGCTGGATTTGGAGTCAGGTAATCCTGACTCCAGGGCTGGTGCTCTATCCACTGCACTATGTAGTTGCACCCTTGAAGTTTTCTTGGCAAAGTAAACTAGATGGCAAAGATACTAGAATGATTTGCCATTTCCTTATGTAGCTAATTTTACAGATGAGGAAATAGGGGTAAGCAAGGTTTAATGACTTGCCCAGTCATTCAAACTAGTGATTGAATCCAGATTTGAACTCTGATTTTCCTGATTTAAGACTGGTGTTCTATCCCTTGGGCAAACTAGTTGCACATGAATGGGTTGCACTCTGCATTATTTAGAGACAATACCTACATTGAGTCTGAGGAGACACATGGTGCATGATGAATCAGCAACAACTTATGGGCTCAGCTCATGGACTCATAGATTTAAAGCTTAAATGGATCTTTGAAGTCACTAGGGCTGACACATTCATGTTATAGAAGTGACTTGGGACCAAGTCAGATAGTTCATCAAGAAGCATTTATTAAGAGCTTAGTCTATTCCAGGCATTGTGCTCTAGGTTCTGGTGATACAAATGTTGTTGTGTTTGTCCTTCATTTTTGTAGAGGACCATGGCATCAGGGAGATGATGACATGACTGGCAATTGACTTTGATTTCAGTAAGGGAGGCCTGTGCAAGGTCACCAGCTTCACTTTCTCCTCCAGAATCATCAGGGTCTACTGACCAGAAATTCATCAGGAGGACTGGAGATAAACCAGCATGCAATGGGAGATCCTGGCCCTTTTAGGCTAAGGCCTTTTCACATACTCACTTAGAGTGAGAAGATGCCCATTCAGTGAATAGGCCTGTTTAAGAAGTGAGTCTAAGGATGGCCCCTTTAATAAGAAAGAAAGAAAGAAAGAAAGAAAGAAAGAAAGAAAGGAAGGAAGGAAGGAAGGAAGGAAGGAAGGAAGGAAGGAAGGAAGGAAGGAAGGAAGGAAGGAAGGAAGGAAGGAAGGAAGGAAGAGAAAGAAAGAAAGAAAGAAAGAAAGAAAGAAAGAAAGAAAGAAAGAAAGAAAGAAAGAAAGAAAGAAAGAAAGAAAGAAAGAAAGAAAGAAAGAAAGAAAGAAAGAATCAAGCTGGGAGAGGAAGACCCTCAGGGTTACTGTTCCAAAGAGAAGCAGTTACAATTGGTATTCACTCTAAGCCAGGAGGGCCCAAAATATAGCCATTAAGTGGAGTTTGGGCAGTGACCTATTGTGGTCCAATCTATGAACTTCAGAGTGTACTGGCTTTAAGATTTTGTGAAAGAAGAAAGAGAGACAGAGAGAAAAAGAGAGAGACAGAGACAGAGAGAGAGAAAGAGAGAGAGAGAGACAGAGACAGAGAGAAAGAGAGAGACAGAGACAGAGAGAGAAATCTAGCCAGTAAGCCCCAAGTTAAGTGGGCAGCTTCTGGCCATCAAAATTTACCTTCCTTTGGAAAGGAAAAGGGGAGGGAAAGGGAGAGGACAAAGACTAGCTGAGTCACTCAACAAGCTGAGTCCCTATTCAGGCATCTCAGTCTACTCACAGGTTGTGTTTGTCCTTCATTTTTGAAGAGGACCATGGCATGGGGCAAAAAGATAGTGCCTGCCTCAAGGAACTTGTAGTACAATGGGCAAAACAATACATTCAAGTGAAGAGGTTACCCACTAAGAGGATTAGGGCTGCTTTGGAGACCACAAAATACCAACAGGCTGGGTCCTGCCAAATGAAATCGACTCAAGTCTTCTCAGACAAAGAAAAGTAAAGTTTATTAAGTTTGCTTGCATTAGACACAGAGCAAGTCTGTGCTAGGTCATTCTAAAGCACTCTCACCATTCTATGGCTCTCTCACAAACATGAAGACAGGATGGGGTCTTATATACAGAAGGTTGTAGGAGGAATCTAGGGGTGGACTAGGGGAGGAATTTGGGGAGGGTCTTCAGGAGGAGTTAATGAGGTCAATGAGTGATTTAAGGGTGGGAAGTAGCTGGAGGCCATCTGGAGACCACAAACAATGGTGTACTAGGCCAGTTCAAGGGTGGATTGATACTTTGATTGGGAAATCTAGAACAGAGGGTGGGAAGTCTAGTGAAGGCTTGGGCTCAGCCACAATGTAAGGCTTATTGCCTCATGCAAATGCCTCATCAAATGGGATGATTTAATCAAGAGTCCAAGGGAGGTTCCTAGAGCTTTTACCTCAAGAACTCAAGGAGGGGTCAAGGGGGCTCCCAGAGCCCATACCTCATCACAAGGAAGCTGAAAAAGGGGGTTAAGGGATGAAGACAGCAGGTAGGAGTAACAGGATACAGAGTTCGGGAGTAGTGAGGTAGGGTAAGAAATTAAAAGATGATGGTTTGAGTGCCTTCCTTAAATGGAGTTTCAGGGAGGAGCAATCTCTTCAGAAGGAGAGGCCCCATTTCTAGTACTGAAGTGATCTTCTGAGCTGAGGAGATTACCATTAAAACCTTGTGGAGGGACGGAAGCCAAGATCTTCCCAGCTTCCTTCAGATACAATGTTAAATGAAGCCTCTAAACAGAAGAACCTACAAAAAGATGGAGTGAAACAATTTACCAACTTAAAACAACTTAGAAGGATTTAAGAAAAGGTTTGTCTCACTTGGGTAAAAGGGAAGAACAGCCCAATGTAGACAGTGTCCAAGTGATTCAGGAAGAGACTCTTAGTCATAGCACAGACCAACAACAAAGGTCCCAAGACTGTGGCTCAGCAGGATAGTGGCACAACAGGCCAACTGTGAGGCCTCTAGCATCAGCACAGAAAGCAAACTCTCAGCCCTAGAAGCCAGGGCAAAACAGGAACAACTAGGCTGGGTGATTCTGATGAAGTGGGCAAGCCCACAGCATCTGATGCCCTGGCTCAGAAACCCAGTGGCTGGGGTGGTTAGGTGGTGCAATGAGTAAGAGCATATCCCGGAGTTGGGAGGACCCTGGATCAGAGGATTGGATTGGGCCTCAGATACTTAACACCAACACAAAAAACTGGCCTTGTAACCTTGGGAAAGTTACTTAACCCCAATTGCTAAAAAAACAAAACAAAACTGAATGGCCAAACTACTGGCCCTAAATACAAGAAACTTGGAGGGTGACCACTGTGCCTCAGGAGGAGAGCTCAACTTTAAAAGTCACAAAATAGACCAAAAAAAAAAAGAGCAAAATCCATAAAAGAGTCCCGACCACAGAAAGGGAAGGTCAAAATGCAAGCTCAGAAGAGGACAACAATGTCAAAATGTCTACATTTGAAGCTTCAAATGGGAACATGAATTGGTCTCAAATCCAAAGAGCATTCTTAGAAGTGTACAAAAAAGTATTTTAAAAATCATATGAGAAGTAGAAGAACAATTGGGAAAAGAAATCAAATTCATTACTCTGTCAACAGCTTGGAAAAGGAAGGACAAAAATTCACTGAAGAAAATAACCTTAAAAAAAACAGAATTGGCCAAATGGAAAAAGAAGTACAAAAAGCTAAATGAAGAAAATAATTTCTTAAAAATTAGAATTGGGCAATTGGAAACTAATGACTCCATAACACATCAAGAATTAGTCAAAGAAAATGAAAAAAATGAAAAAATAGAAGAAAACATAAAATAGCTCATTGGAAAAAAAAATAACTGACCTGGAAAATAGATCAAAGAAAGATAAGTTAAGAATTATTGGACTCTAACCCATATGTACAAAAATAATTATAGCAGCTCTTTTGTGGTGGCAAAGAATTGGAAATCAAGGGGATACCCTTCAATCGCTAAACAAGTTGTCGTATATGAATGTAATGGAATACTCGTGCTATAAGAAATGAGGAGCAGATGTACTTCATAATAACCCAGAGAGTCTTATATGAACTAATACTTCATGAGGGGAACAGAACCAGGAGAACATTGTACACAATTATAGACACATCATATTTATGATTACTAATTTTGATAGACTGGGATCTTCTTAGTAATACAAGGTTATAAGACCACTCCAAAGGACTCATGATGGAAATGGCTATCCATATCCAGAGAAAGAATTATAGATTTTGAATGTGGATTGAAGCAAACTACTTGCTCTCTCTCTTTTCTTTGTTTTGTTTTGTTTCTTCTTTCTCATTGTTAATTCCATTGGTTATAATTCTTCTTTGCAATTTGATTAATGTTAAATGTAAAGGTATATGTAGAATCTATATCAGATTACATGCTGCAATGGGGAGGGGAGGAGGTGAGAAGAGAGGGAGGGGTGAAAATTTGGAACTCAAAACCTTGTGTAATTGAACATTGTAAACTAAAAGTAAATAAATTTTAAATAATGAAAAGAGTGAATACACCACTAATGAAGATGAAATTAAAAAAAAGAATGATTGGACTGCCTGATAGCCATAATCAAAAAATTGAACCTCAGTAGTATCTTTCAAGAAATCAAGGAAAACTGCCCTGATATCTTAGAACCAGAAAATAAATGAGTCATTAAAAAAATCCACCAATCACTTTCTGAAAGATATCCCAAAAAGAAAACCCCAATGAATATAGTAGCTACATTACAGAATTATCAGGTCAAGGGGAAAATACTGCAAGCAGGCAGAAGTAATTCAAATTTCAAGGAGCCACATTCAGGGTTACATAGAACTTAGAAGCTTCTACATTAAAGGACCAGAGTACTTGGAATATGATATTCTGGAAGACCATTGAACTTAGATTGCAAGCAAGGAGCAACTACTCAGTAAAATTGAGCATAATATTTTAGGGGAAAAGATGGATAGTCAATGAAATTGAGGACTCTCAAACTTTCCTGATGAATAGACTAGAGTTGAACAGAAAATTCAAATTTCAATTAAAGATGCAAGAGAAGCATAAAAAGGTAGACAGAGAAGAAAAAAAGAGTTCAATAAAGTTAAATTGTTTACATGCCCACATAGGAATGGAATACTTGTAACTCTTGAGAATTGTACCTCTATTAGGGCAGTTAGAAGAAGTGTACAGAATCAGAGGGTGTGGGCATTGATTGACTTGGATGTGATTATAAATACCGTCCCCCAAATAATAATAATAACAGGTGAAAAAAGGATTATACCAGGGGAATAGAAAAGGAGGAGGCAGAATAGGGTAAATTACATCACAAGAAGAGGTGCAAAAGACCTATTACAGTAGAGGGAAAGAAGGGAGGAGGTGAGCATTGTTTGAACCTTATTCTCATCAGATATGTCTCAAAGAGGGGATAATATACATACTCAATCAGGTATAGAAATTCATCTTATTCTAAGGGGGAGTGGAAAGGGAAAGGACAAAGAAAAGAGGGAATAGACTGATAGCTGAAAGGGTAGATTGAGAAAGGCAATGATCAGAAGCAAAATACTGGTAAGGAGGGACAAGGTGAAAGGAAAGAGAAAAGTATAAACTATGTTGGGGGGATAGGATGGAGGGAAATATACAGTTAGTAATCATATTTATGGATGTGAGTGAGATGAACTCTTTGATAAAATGGAAGTGAAGAGGAGAGTGAATTAAAAACCAGAATCCTACAATATGTTGTTTATAAGAAATATCTGAAGTAGAGAGACATACACAGAGTAAAGATAAAAAGCTACAGCAAAATATATTATGATTCAACTGATGTTAAAAATTAAAAAAAAAAAAAACAGGAGTAGCAGTCCAGATCTCAGGCAAAGCAAAAACAAATAGAGATATAATTAAAAGAGATGAGGATGGAAACTGAATCTTGCTAGAAGCCACCATAGATAATGAAGTCATATCAATACTAAACATCTATGCACCAAGTGGCATTGCATTAAAATTCCTAGAGGAGCAATTAAGTGAGTTACAGGAAGGAATAGAAGGAATACATAACAAAACTATATTAGCAGTGGACATCAACCTCCCTCTCTCAGAACTAGATACATCTAAACAGAGAGAGAGAGAGAGAGAGAGAGAGAGAGAGAGAGAGAGAGAGAGAGAGAGAGAGAGAGAGAGAGAGAGAGAGAGAGAAACAAGAAAGAATTTAAGTGGTGACTAGAATTTTAGAAAAGTTATATATGATAGACCTTTGGAGAAAAGTGAATGTGGATACAAAGGAACATACCTTTTTTTTTTCTATGGTACATGGCAACTACACAAACACACAGACACCGATCATCTATTAGGGTATAAAAGCCTCACAATCAAATGCATAAAGGCAACGATATTAAATGAACCATTTTCAGGTCATGATGCAAAAAAAATTACATGTAATAAAGGGTCATGGAAAGATAGACTAAAAATAATTGGAAACTAAGTAATGTAATACTAAGAAATGAGTGGGTCAAACAATAAAGTATAGGAACAATAAATAATTTCATATCAAAATATATGGGATACCACCAAAGCAGTTCTTAGGGGAAATATTGAATCTACAAATACTTATATGAATAAAATAGAGAAAAGGATTTTATTGAATTGGGGATGCAACTAACAAATATAGAAAAATAAGAAATTTTTAAAATCCCCAATTAAATGTCAAATTAGAAATTCTGAAAAATGAAAGGAGAGATTAGTAAAAGTGAAAGTAAGAAAACTATTGAACAGTTAAATAAAACTAAGAGCTAGTTTTGTGGGGGAAAATAACTATAATACTGATGAACTTTGGGTAATTTGATTTAAAGAAAAGAAAGAGGAAAATCAAATTACCAATGTCAAAAATGAAAAGGGTGAATTCACCACCAAATGAAGAGAAAATTAAAACAATGTTTAGGAGCTATTTTGCCAAACTGTATGCTAATATATCTGAAAATTTAAGTGAAATGGATGAAAATTTACAAAAAATATAAATGCCCAGATTAACAGAAGAGGTAATGATATATTTAAATAACCCCATTTTTGGGGAAAAATAAGAAAAAAGAAATTGAACAAGCCATGAATGAACTCCCTAAGAAAAAAATTCTCTAGGACCAGATGGATTTACAAGTGAATTCTACCAAACATTTAAAGAATATTTAATTTAAATACTATATAAACTATTTGTGAAAATAGGTGAAGGAGTGCTACCACATTATTTTCTATGACACACATATATTGCTGATACTTAAACCATGAAGTGTTGAAACAGAGAAAGAAAATTATAGATCAATTTCCTTTATGATTATTGATGCAAAAAAATTAAATAGAATATTAGAAAAGACATCACGATACATTATCACCAGTATAATACAATATGACCAGGTGGGCTTTATACCAGGAATGCTGGGTTGGTTCAGCATTAGGAAAAATGTCAGCATGATTGACCACAGCAATAGATGCAGAACAACCTTTTGAAAAATAGAACACTCATTCCTATTAAAAACTCTTTATAGAATAAGAATAAATTAAGTTTTTCTTAAAATAAGTATAATCTAAAATCATTAGCAAGCATTATATGTTATGGAGATAAGCTAGAAACTTTCTTACTAAGATCAGTTTGAAACAAGGATGCCCATTGTCACCACTATTATTCAATATGGCACTAGAAATGTTACCTTTAGCAATAAGAGAAGGAAAAGAAATTGAAGGAATTAAAATAGACAATGAGGAAACAAAACTCTCATTCTTTGCAGATTATATGGTGGTATGAATAGAGAATCCTAGAGAATCAACTAAAAAACTACTTGAAATAATTAACAACTTTAGTAATGTTGTAGGGTATAAAATAAATTCACACACAAAAATCAGCATTTCTATATATTACCAACAAAGCCCAGCAGCAAGAAATAAAAAGAAAAATTTCATTTAAAATAACTGTCAGAAATACAAAATATTTGGGAGCCTACCTACCAAGACAAACCCAGGAACTATATGAGCACAGTTACAAAACACTTTTCCAACAAAGATAGCCGAATCAAAGGAATTGGAAAAATATCAATTGTTCATGGGTAGGCCAAGCTAATATAATTAAAATAACAATTTCACCTAAATTAATTTATCTATTCAGTGCCATACCAATCAATTTACCAAAAATATGTTTTATAGAACTAGAAAAAATAAAAATACAAATCTTCTGGAAGAAGAAACGGTCAATAATATTATGGAAACTGATGAAAAAAAATGCAAAGGAAAGTTGCCTAGCTACACCAGATCTAAAACTTTATCATAAAGTAGCATTCATCAAAAATTTAGTATTGCATAAGAAATAGATCAGTGGATCACTGGAATAAGTTAGGTACACGAAACACAGTAGTAAATGACTACAGTAATCTAGTATTTGATAAACCCAAAGACTCCAGCTTGTGGGATAAGATTTCACTGTTTGACAAAAAGTACTGGAAAAACTGGGAAATGTTATGGCAGAAACTAGGCATAGATCAACATCTCATACCCTTTACCAATAAAAAGTCAAAATGGGTAAATGATTTAGACATAAAGGGTGATACCATAAACCAATTAGGGAAGCAAAGGATAGTTAAACTGTCAGATCTATGGAGAAGGAAAACTTTTGTGACCAGAAAAGAGATAGAGAACATGATGAGATGCAAAATAGATCATTTTGATTACATTAAATTTAGATAGTTTAGGAAAGTAGAATACTGGGGAACATTATATATATATATATATATATATATATATATAGATATATATAGATATAGATATAGATATATATAGATATATATGACAGTTTCTGATAAGGCCTCATTTCTTAAATATATAGTCAACTGAGTCAAATTTATAAGAATATAAGTCATTGCCTAATTGATAAATGGTTAAAAGAGATGAACAGATAGTTTTCAGATAAAGAAATTAAAGTCATCTCTAGTTATACAAAAATGCTCTAAATCACTATTGAATAGAGAAATGAAAATTAAAACAACTGTGAGGTACCACCTCTTACCTATCAGATTGGCTAAAATGCAAGAAAAGGAAAATGATAAATGTTGGAGAAAGTGTGAGATAATTGGAACACTGATGCATTGTTATTCGACTAGTGAACTGATCCAACCATTATGGAAAGAAATTTAAAAGTATGTGCAAAGAGGAATCAAAATGAACGTAGCCTTTGATCAAGCAATATCACTACTAGGTCTATTTCCCAAAGAGATCATAAAAAAGTGAAGAGGACCCACATGTACAAACACATAGCAACTTTTTTGTGGTGACCCAGAATTGGAAATTGAGGTTCTACTCATTTATTGGGGAATGGGTGAACAAGTTGTGGTATATGAATGTAATGGAATACTATTATTCTGTAAGAAATGATGAGCAGGTGGATTTAAAAAAAAACCACAAAAGACATGAACTGATACTGAATGAAGTGAGGACCAGGAGAACAACGTACACAATAATAGTAACACTGTGCCATGATCAGGTATGACTAACTTAGCTCTTCTCAACAGGACAATGATCCAAGACATTTCAAAAATAAATATGATGGAAAATGTTACCCACATCTAGAAAAGAAATGTGGAGTTTGAATGTAGATTGAAGCATACTATTTTCACTTTGTTTTTTGTTTTTGTTTTCTTTCTCATGGTTTTTCTCTTTTGTTCTGATTCTTCTTTCATTATATGATTAATGTGGAAATATGTTTAAATATCATTGTACATGTATGACCTATATCAGACTACTTCCTGTTTTGGGAATGGAGGAAAATAGGAGAGAAAAATTTGGAACTCAAAATCTTACACAAATGAATATTGAAAACTATCTTTACATGTAATTAGAAAAACTGCTTTTCAGTGGGAAAAAGGCCTTGCATAGGCTATAGATGGATTGGGGAAATTTTAGGAGCTTTTAAGATGACTGGCAGACCTTTGACCCTGAGAGGGAGAGACATGTTTGCATAGTGTATTTTATGGGTGCAGCTCTGAGAAATCTTTTTTTTTTTTTTTTGCTGGAGTCTTCAATATATTCCCCTTTGGTATGATGTAGTTTCTCATTTAGGTTCCAAAGAACTTTGAATCTGATTTCTTCATCTTATCCTGTGTAGCCTTATTTCTAGATGCAGATATACATTATCTCATCCAGAGAAACTGTTAGACCTTTTGAAGTTCATAAAGACACCCTCCAACTGAGGGGGTATGGACTCGGAGGGATTCATCAAGTTATCTATTCACAGGGATTTAATTGGTATGTTTTCTCATTTCCATTTCCAAGCATTTGATTTTTACCTAGTGATTGCACAAAGCCACAATATAGCAAATTGAAGAAGCAGGATTTTAACTTGGGCTCTCGGACTCCAAATTCAATTCTCTTTCTAACATAACACTACAATCATCATCTTCCTTAACATCTGAAAGTTATTCTAAAAGAGAATTTCTACAATGTCTGCCAATTACAGGATTCTTGACAGTCTGATCCCCAGTCAAAAGGGGCATGTAGTTAGTCATTCTGTGGGTAACAAACTACCATTCTTACTATCCCAATCCCAGTGATGCCGAATCCTTACCTGACCAAGGGAAAATCATCTCTGTCCCTTACCACCACTAATCATCCTTTCTTCCCTATCCATATCAGCCCTTTCCTTCCCACATCCCAGTCCATATGTGCACACCATGTCACTGGGGTAGTACACTTCATTTATCTTAGTACTCATCTTCTTGTGACTCTACTATCTTATGAACTTGATGGAGACTCTTTTCTCCTAAGAAGTCAGTATATTCTTAGTCATCCTTTCTGTTTGATGACTGAAATATCTTTCATATCCACCTATTTCCACCACCTCTAAACATACTGATCTTGGATGGTATGGCATCCTTTTTGAAAACAAAAGATAAACTCTGGAAAAACTGCTTTAAGGGTAGAATGGTACAATGAGAAAAGGGTAAAACACAGGGCCCATTGGTAGGTGTCAAATCAGACCACAGCACTCCTGAGTCCTGCCTGAACAAGGTTAAAATGTAATTGGGAAATATTTAACAAAATAAATAAAAATACAACAAAACACAGACAATATTACATTTTAAAACTGTCAATATGCTACCTGCATGGATCCTTATGTGTGGATTAGAAACTCCATTTCTATTTAATTTTGGCACCACTGCAATAAAAATGTCAATTAGAAAAGAGTAAAGATTCTTCTGCTGCAGTGTGTACTAGTGGAGATAAGATAACATAAATTTGTTGTGAATCAAGTCAACATGATTGTCTGAATTCTTCCTATTATGACTTCTATACCCTCCCCCTGATGTCAGGAATCACTAATCTGTCCTCCTTTGAGGTTCATTCTATATGAAGATATCATTAATTGAGATCTCAGTGAATAATTATCTACTTGTCTTCAAGTCATTGTTCCTACTTTCTCAAAGGAGATTAATGCCCAGTTTACAGCCTTGCACTCCACCTCAAATACTGGTCTTATATAAAAAGGGGATTTTTACATATATGTAGATGTTTCTTTAAACACCCTGGTCCTGTAGCTTCTCAATCTCATCAGCTCCCAAGACTTACATCTTCAGATTCCTCAGTCATAAATACGATTACTTTCACCATCACCCATGAGTGTTCCACTTGTATGATTCAGCATTCTGGAATTCCCCAGCTACTTGCCCTTTTCATCTCTATCTATGTATAATGTATCCTCACTTTGAACTCCAGTACTCCATTTCTCAGTGCTTCCTCAAACCATGTTCTACTTTTAATTTCTTCCTAATCTTGCCCCTAGAGTTAACTGGCTCAACAATACACTGTCTTCTACTCTCCAGTCCCTTCCCCCCACCCTTTTTTTTTTGCCAAAACACAACCCTCAATTATTTTTTTTACTTTTTTTTTTTTTTGCTTTTTGGAGAGCAATTGGGGTTAAGAGACTTGTCCAGCATCACATGACTAGTAAGTGTGTTAATTGTCTGAGGCCAGATTTGAGCTTAGGTCCTCCTGACTCCAGGACTGGTGTGCCATCTAGCCGCCCTTCTACTTTTCCCTACTTGATTGTCTTTTACACTCTCCACAGCAGCCTTTCCAAATCTCCCCTCCTCAAGCTTCCCATGCCATTTTGTGCTCCAGCCCTCTTGGCAGAGGAACATGCCTCACATTTGCTGAAACATGAGACCATTCTAAGTTCTCTCCTCTCCCTTACTTTGTTTTTCAGAATCACTTCATCTCATCCCTTCTCTGCTCCTTTACTCCAGCCTCTGATGAAGGGAGGCTCTTCTCATTAAGGCCTTTAACTGTGCCTTTGATCATATCCCTCCCATCTCTTCTAGCATACTGTACTCTCTCTCTCTCTCTCTCTCTCTCTCTCTCTCTCTCTCTCTCTCTCTCTCTCTTTCTCTCTCTCTCCCCTTCAATTTCTTTGTGTCTATCAGTTCCTTTCCTGCTTCCAACAAACACTCCCAGGTCTTGCTTACCCATTGACCCCTGTATCCCCACAAACTTTTGACCTTTGCATCTGTTCCCTTTCACAGTCTAGTAAAAACCTCTCTAAACCCATTACAATATGTCTTCTTCCTCTCATTCACTTACCAAAACTTTGCAATCAGAATTCTGACCCTATCACAAATTAAATTGCTCTCTCCAAAGTTATCAATAGTCTTTAATTGCCCACTACAATGTATTTTTTCTCAATCGTCATTGTTTTTCAGCTCTCTGAAATATTTTACCCTGCTGATAGTGCTTTACTTCTGGCCTGGAGTTTCCAGACAATGGTTCTCTCTTGGTTTTCCTCTTGCCTGCTTGAACATTTCCTCTTACTTTCCTTTGCTGGGTAATCACTCACATCCTACCCTCTAATAAAAGTTATATACCAAGGATCTATACTAGACCCTCTTCTTTCCCCTTTACATTTTCCCTCTTGATATCCTCATAAGCTCCAGCGGACTCAATTATTATTGCTATATAGATGATTCTCAGATTCCTATATATAGCTCTCCCAAGCTCCAGTACCATCTCACCAATTGCCTATTTTGACATTTTGAACTAGATGCATGCTTTATAGACATTTCAAAATGAATATGTCCAAAACCGAACTTATATAATTTCCTCCAAAACCACTCCTTAATTTTTTTCTATTTCTATTAATGGTCCAATCACTGTTTCATAATCCAAGTTCAAAATCTCAGTCTTAAAATTACTTGTTTCTTTGAAAACTCAGTTCAAATGTCACCTTCTACATAAAAACTTTCATGTTTCCCACAGTTGCAATGACTTCTCATTTCATGTATTTAATAAATTGTCAAATTCTGTCAATGCTACACCCATATCTAATTTCACCCATATCTTTTTCTCCATTCACATAGTCACTACCTGAGCTTAAACCCTTACTACCGTATCACCTATTCTATTACAATGCCTTCTAATTCATCTACCTGCCTCTCTCTCCTCTTCAAACCATCTTTCACAGAGCTGTCAAAATTATATTCCTATACCATGATATGTCTAATCATGACACTCCCCTGCTTTCAGTAGATCTCATTTTTTTTTTGAATCAGTATATCAGCAAACACTTATTAGATATCAACTATAAGGCAGGCACAAAACCAAACACACACACGAAAGTATGACATCTAAAGCCCTTCACAAATTAAATTCCTCTTCTATCACAGCCTCATTATGTGATATTCTCCTTCACGTTCTCTATAGCTATTCAAACTAACTTTCTTGCCGTTTCCCATCTATAATGTCCTAGTTTTATTTCTTCGCATCTTTGCCAGTTGCCTTCTATGTATTGCCCCTTAGAATTCTTAAGTTCCTTCAAAGTAAAACTCAAACTGTGCCCCATACATACGACCTCTTTTTTAACCACCAAGCTGGTAGTTCCTACCTACCAAAATAACTGTATATATATTCTATACTCTATATTTGCATATCTATATACATATGCATGTTTTTGTATTTATATATGTGTGTATACACACATATAAGTACAAACATACAAATATCTATATGTTTACCTCTATCATATTTAGTTTATAAGTATTTTAAAATTTCATTTTGAAAAATATTACCTTTTTATTTCTTTAGATATACATATTGCTTCTCCCAATAGAATTTCTTGAAAATAAGAATATTTCATTTTTTTCCTTTGAATCCTCAGTGCCTAGCATGAATCTTGATATAACAGGTCCTTAACAGATATTTTTTTTTGATTGATAGATTATCTTTCCATGTCTACCTCTTCCTTATCTGTGCTGTCTCCCCCATTAAAATATAAATTCCTTGAAGGCAAGGATTGTCCTGTTTGTGTTTTTGTCTCCAGGGTTTAGTATAGTGTTCCCTACAAAGTAATCACTTGATACCTGTTTTTGTATTCATTCATTCATTTATCCACATAATACATTTTCATGTCATATATTACAAATATCTATAGGGCATAGTGTGAGAGAACTGAATACCTCTGTCATATTTATTTTACCTTGCCTTTATAACATTTAGTTTATAAGTATTTTAAAATTTCATTTTGAAAAAGATTATCTTCTTAAATAACTTATTTACCTGGAAAAAGAAGTGAAGAATTTTGTCTTTTATTCCAGCAGAAGGTTTGGTGAAATTGTTCTCCATCCTGTAGAGACAGTGGTTTTGCCCTCCTCCACAATGTCTGCCTGCATGTGCCCATATCCTCATGTATTCAGTGCAATTGCCTCTATAAGAGAGAGGTCTGTTTTTTAAGTCAGAGTTTTCAAACTTTAGGTAACATTTCACAGGTCTTTCATGGGAAGGACTAAACCATTTAGTTATGTGTTCATTATGTATTTATCTTGCTCTCACAAAGTTACAGAATCATAAAACCTCAGGCCTGAGAGGATCCTCAATAGTCACCTAGTCTCATGTACATCCAAAAGGAATCCGCATTGCATTCCCCATGAGTTCATGTCTTCATATGAAATAAATTCAAGGCCCCTAACTTCCAATGTATCAATATTCCTTTAAAATTGCAGTGCCCAAATTTGTTACTCTGCCCAAAGGGCTATAAAAATGTGCATACCCTTTGACCTAGCAATACCACTTCTAGGGCTGTATCCCAAAAGAGATCATAAAAATGGGAAAAGGACCCACATGTATAACAATATTTATGGCAGCTCTTTTTGTGGTGGCCAAGAACTGGAAGTCAAATAAATGCCCATTAATTGGGGAATGACTGAAGAAGTTGTAGTATATGAATATAATGGAATACCATTGTGCTATAAGAAATGATGAATGTAGACTTCAGAAAAACCTGGAAAGACTTATATGGACTGATGCTGAGTGAAGTGAGCAGAACCAGGAGAACATTGTACATAGTAACAGCCACAGTGGGTAATGATTGATTTTGATAGACTTAGCCCTTCTCAGCAATGCAAGGACCTAAAACAATTCTAAAGGAGATTTATGATGGAAAATACCATCTACATCCAGAGAAAGAACTATGGAGTCTGAATGCAGAGAAAAACAGATTCTTTTCTTTTCTGTTTTGTTTTCTTTTTTTCTTTCTTATGGTATCTACAATTCATCATATTTTTTATACAGCAAGACTAATGTGAAAATAGGAATGTTTAATAGGAATCTATATAGAGAGCATATATCAGATTGCATGCTGTCTTGGTGAGGGAGGAGATGGAGGTAGAAAAAATTTAAAATTTATGTAAGTGAATGTTAAAAACCAAAAATAAATAAATTAACTTAAAAAATGTGGTGTCCAGAATAGAACCTGTTATACAGGTGAGGCCTGAAAAAAAAAAGCAGAGTACAGTGGGAATATCAAGCCAAGTCTAAACAAATCAACAGGCATCTACTAAACATATATTATGTGCTCAATACTGTGCTATAACCCCTTTTTTCCCCTTAAAACTAAACCAATGTCACATTGGTTTTCTTTTTCTTTTAATCCTATCCCACATCATCCTGTTCTCCCTCTAAAAGACATACCATACAAATGGACCTCTGTACAGAAATGACTAGTACCTTCTCTGATAATTTCTCTCATTTTATCCATGATTTTATGTTAATGTTACTTTTAAACAAATGTCCAATTTAAGCATAAACTCAGTTTCTGTCACAGAAGAGAAGATGGGAGTAAGTTTAACTACTATAAACTCAAGGATAACACAGAGAAATCTCTTTATAATGCTGGGGTTAGGGGTCAGGACTAATCTCTGCCTTTTAGACTAAACACATTTCAGACTTTTTTTTCCTATGAGTAATTGTTATTTTTTAGGAAATGTGACTTTGAGTACATTTAAAACTCCATCCACATATGAGTCAACTCTGTGGTAAGATGGTATTCAATAAATAAATCTGATGAACAGATTTAAATTTTCTAACAGGGGCTATTTTGGAATATAATATTATCAATAACTTTTCTTTATCTTTTTTGAATCATGAAGATACAATGTAAATCACACCACACACACATGCATAAGCACATGCATGCACACACACAAACACACACACATCCTGCTGGATTTGGCAGTAAGAAAAATGTAGTTTTAAATCCCACCTCAGATAGTGATAATTCCATCAGAACAATACATTTTGATTTTGGATTTCCATGTTTTTAATGGTTTGGCCAGAAAATGTCTAGAGTGAGAAAGTAGCTAAATGGAAGAGAAAAATTACATTTCTTTTCATATTCACTGTGTAAGTCATTCATGTCTTTTTATATGTTAAGGCTTAGCTTAGCATCTTATGCATGGTAAGTGCTTAATAACTGTTTGTTGAATAAAGAGTCTTTTAAAGTCTTCAGCACAGAGACAAGAACTACCCTCTTTCCCTCATAAGTGGAGAAAATAAGGCGTTGACAATTTAAGACTTTCCCAAATTATTTGCTTGAGCCAGGAGTAATTTTTACCACTACTCTTACAACATAGTGCCAAACTTTGTTATTGTTGTTGTTAATATCTCCCCACTGTGTTTGCTTTAAATATGAGATTTGGATACATGCTAATAATTGAGTAACTATGTTGATGAATAACTATTTAATGCAATCTATCTAATACTATTTTGAGTTCAGAAAGTCCCTGTGTTTTTCTAGTGTTACAGCTTTCTCAAATGACATTCTTAGTGACTAGGGTGACATTGTCAAACCTATATAATCCATTGGAAACCAATCATTCATTTCAGTCAGTCACATCCAACTCTCCATGACTGTAGTTTTCTTGACAAAGATACTGGAGTGGTTTGCCACTTCCTTCTCCAGCTCATTTTACAGATGAGGAAACAGACAAACAGGGTTTAGTGACTTGACCAGGATCACACAGCTAGTAACTGTCTAAGGCTGGATTTGGACTCAGAAAGATGAGTCTTCCTGACTCCAGGACTGGTGCTCTATGCTATGTGTCACTGGACTGCCCTATATATTTACCATGTATAGAAAATTCAATAATGACAGTTCCCAAAGAATGGACAGTCTAAAATAGAATCACATATAGACATGAACATGTTTTCCATTAAAAAAAAACTTGCTTTTTTGAATGGATAAACTCTAAAAATCTAGAAATTAAGAAGCTTGGAAGGATTCAGTGTTCTCACATTTAACCAAGAGTCAGTTTTAGTTGGATTGCTTACACTCTTTAAGATGGGGGAGAGGGTAAAAACAAGAGTAAAAAAAACATAGAGAACCAGAAATAGAGTCATTCAGTGCCCCAGTTAAAATCTGTATTGTTTTACCAAAGGCGAAAACAGTTACAGATCCATTGTTCATTACTGTGGATGTGTCACATTTGCTAGTATGACAAGATGTATTATGGATGGAGAGTTTTACAGATGGAAGAGAAATCTCTTTCCAAGTTGTTTATTTGATTTTTTCCCCATTTGTTCCTTTATACTATACTGGCCAACCTTGGGATAATGGGATTACTTTATGCTTTCTGCACCATCATCAGGCTCTGGATGACTGAACAGAGGCCAGTGGCGAGAGAAATAAGATGGCTGTAAAAAAATGCAAAAAATTGGAACTTAAAAAAAAGGTACAACCAATAACTTGCCCTTAAATTTAAAAGGAACTAAATGAGGAACTTCTGGACAATTTATCTTGCTGTTTACTGATAACAAGTCACTTTGTTTTTATGTGCTCAGTCTAGTATTCCATAATTTATTTGAAAGAAGATGAGAAATAATGTAGATAAATGATGAAGTGTCAGGGTCTGACGCTCTTAAATGAAGCTATTATGGTCAAAGAGAAAACGTAAAACCTGCGGCTCATTATGAGAGTGTTCTACTTGTCAGTTAAGTGAAAAGGCCTGGAATGATTTCCAGTTTATTTGTCATTGCAGTTATTAAAGCTGTCTTTTTGGTGCCATGAAAATGAATTGAAGACTTTATTCGAAGTAAATTTGTACTAAAGCTTTCAGATGTATCTTATGTGAGCTCAGTGAGGCAGGAAAACAGCTTAAAAACTGAAATATTACAAGAAGGCAACTACCAAAGTCTTGAAACCATATGAATATATGTCTCAAGGAACTTAAACCAGTAAAGTCAGAGTTTTCTTAACTGGTAAATAAAAGGTTCTTCTTCTTCTTCTTCTTCTTCTTCTTCTTCTTCTTCTTCTTCTTCTTCTTCTTCTTCTTCTTCTTCTTCCTTCTTTTTCTTCTTCATTCCCCCTCTTCCCCCTCCTTCCTTTCCCCTCCTCCCCCTCCTCCTCCTCTTCCTCTTATTTTTCCTCCTCCTCCTTCTTCTTCTGCCTCCACCACACTCGGTTTTTCATATATAAGTGTTTCCCTTAGTTTCTGTTTTTTTAACTGTTTAAGAAATATTTACCTATATCTCTAACTCAGAAATTTATCAGACTAGTATCCCTAAGTGTTTTCTCAGAATATTTAAGAAAGTTGTCATTTTAAATCACATGCATTAAAGAAAATTAAATGTTTTATTAATAACCATGTCAAACATCAATACAAACAACTAAACTCACTGTGTTGCTATTCCTATTTAAATTAATTGAGATACATAAAGTATAATAGCACTTCAAATTGCACGCAGTTAATAAAATTCATGGAGAAGCAAAAGAGCAGGTAAATCACAGAAAGGGGAAGGAATTTAACCCACTTCCAGGCACAATAACTAAGATGGCACAACAGCATCAGACCTGTGTAAAGCATGAAAGATAAGGAGCATGGGAAGGCTGAATCAGTGTAATCCATTTCCCTAATTGTATTATTACACTACAAAATATTGCATCTTACTACAGGGAATGGAAATACTATTGACATTTTTAGCTCACACGAGCTGTTCTAAAAGCTTCTCACAGTCTCTGTTAATGTGTGATTGCCCACATTTTAGCTTGCATCAGGTGGAAATCAAGTTGGATTGAGAAGTGCTACTGTTGCGATGGAATTTTTGGCTGGAATTTAAAAATAATTAAATCTTTACAGATTCCTCATCTACTGGTCTACAGAGAGACCTTTGACATTTGCTTGTAACACTCTCCACTACCAATACCTCATTTTATACAGTTACATTATGCAGAGATAAGTTCTAACTACTTAATGATGGGATTGACTGAAAAGAAATTGAGAATCTCTCTTTCCTCCTTCACCAGCCACCCTCCCCCTCATGAGATGAAAACAATAGAAACACTAAACTGAATGTTTTACTCCAAGCTCCAGCAATCTTCCAGACCAGCCAGTGACACTTTATTGCAGTTATTACAAATGTTATGACACATCTTCAGGGTCAGTTTAAAAACAAAAAGGTTCTCCATCCCCATCAGATGTAATCTGTCAGCTTTGTCATTAGATATTACTGCAGCTCTTAGCGATATTGTCACCATAAAGGGTTTATTGGGCTCCATAATATGCACCCTGATTTTCAGGGGTTTAAAACTGCCATCAAAATTTTCTTTCATCAGAAACTTATATACCACCTTTTAAGTAAGAATAAGATAATTATAGGTATTTTGTTTGAATTGTGGAGGATTAAAGCTAGGAATAGAGGTATTTCTTTTTTAAAAAGTCTTCTACAAAAGCACAGTGAATAGAGAACTGGCTCTGGAGTCAGGAGGATCTGAGTTCAAATCCAACCTCAGACACTTGGCAAACTTGCTAGCTGTGTGATCTTGGTCCAGTCAGTTAACCCCAATTGCCCTCCAAAAAGCAAAAAAAAAAAAAAAAAAACAAACAAACAAAAAAAACAAACCTTGAAGGTGGTAAGGATGTTCAAGTGATATTTAATTAAACAATCAGTGCGCAGGCATTTATTAATATCTTCAATATCCCAGCAACTCTAGTAGGTGCCTGAGATACAGAGACAAAAATGGAAGTCTCTTACCTTGCATTTTTATATATCTACATCTATGTATAATATCTATATATCTTATATTCTATTAAGGGAAACAACCTACATGACAGACAGACAGAGAGACTGGTAGATAGACAGATAGATATATAGATAGACAGATAGATATAGATATACTACATACAAAACAATGCAAGGTAATTAAAGGGAAAGTTTTTATTGAGGAGGAAGAGTCAACCAATAATCATTTCTTATGCATTTACAATGTACAGGCATTGTCAGGCAGTGGACGTGCTCCAGAAATGAATGGGACACAATTTCTGTTCTTGACAGACAATTCTATTCCAAGTTGAATAAAGGTTTATGAATATTTAGGTTATAGGATCATAGAAAAAACTTTAGAGTTTATCTGCTCCAATACTCTCATTTAAAAAGGAGAAAGTTCAGGGACAATGAGATAAAAATGACTTGCTTAAGGTGACGCAGGTCTTGAATAGCAGACCTGGGATTTAAACCTTATATCTCTGATTCCCAATCGCAGATCCATTCGGCCACCCTTGCTCCTTCATGGTAATTATGCTTACATCTACAAACTGATTTAGGTAGTGGGACTTGCCTTGGTCAGCTCACTGGCTCTAGGGGAAAAAAAAGAGATAATAAAAAGGCAGTATGTAAATTTTAAAATTCAATGAAGATGCTAGCTAACTAACTATCTACGTCTTAGTTGTAGTCATAGTTGTAGTAGTAGTAATAGTAGTAGCAGCAGCAACAACAGCAGTAGTAGTAGTAATAATAGTAGAAAAAGATTTAGTTATATGTAAATATAACTTTTTATAATATACATTATATTATGTATACAATATATATTATATATTTATACATTATATTTATATATAATATATAATTTGTATAAAATTATATAATATATTATATAATTATATATAATAGTTATATATAATTATATATAACTCAGCTAATCTCTACACATCGAGATAGAAAAATTCCCTTTGGACTAAGACCCTAAGATAAATTTTTAAGGTATGGAAAGCAATTCCTCCCTTTTTCTTATATATCAGGTAATAATAAATTCTTAAATTCCTTCCAATGGTGTAGCTGGAAGATAGAATGCTGAGTAAGGAAAACGAGTTCAAATCCAGCCTCAACACTTATTAACTGTGTGACTTAAATCACTTAACCTCTCTCTGACTCAGTTTTCTTAACTATAAAATGAGGATCATAGCACCTACTTCCCAGGATTATTGTAAGGATCAAATGAGATAAGTGTTTAGCATAATCCCAAGCATATTGTTAGCATTTAATTACTGCTTATTTCCTTCTAGCTGCAAGTCTATGATTCAATGATCATCCTATTCTATACTTGACACATGCACAATTAGTCAATAGGAAGGTCTTTGAATATTTACTATATAAAGGGTCCTACTTTAAACAGTGGAGATAATGAAGTGTTCAGAAAAAAAAAATAAGACCCAAGACCTACCTCTAAGGAGTTAAAAAGTCTAGTTGTAATAAGACAAATGTGAGAAATCTTAGATTAAATATGTCAAGGTAATAATAATTCCTGCTCTTTGTTAATAAATAATAGATAAATTAACAAATAAATAAATGAATGAATTAACAAATAAATAAGTAAATAAAAACACTGTTTAATCTGACTTTCTGGCATGGGGAGCTAAGAAAACCAAATGAGAAGATTCTTTGGTTTTCTTGATCTTTAATTTAATTGATAAAAAATAATTGCACTTAATTTTGTTAATCTCAAGTTGGCTTTTATTTTTTTTTAATATTAGATCTTAAAAAATAGTAAAAATTCAAAAAATGATGAATTTTATACTGTAGTATAAGGAATTAATAGCACAGATTTTAAAAATTCTGCTACAAATGTTTATACTTTTTTGTATAGCTATTATCTTTCATCTTTGAAAGATGACACTTGTAAACATTGAGTTATACCTATGTGTGCAGATGTGTGCAGACCAATGATTAGCTGGTAGCCTTTTCCATGCCGAGACATGTGCTGAGCCTACCTTTCAGATAAGTGCAGCTACTATCAGAGACTGATTCTTCACCCTTGTCTCACTTATGCAGGCCCTTCCTTTGATCAAAAGTCTAGCTCCATACCTGGCTATATTACTTCAAAGTAAACCACCAAAGGAGAAATTAAAGCGCAGACTTATGTAGAAATACGATCTCTGCCTTAAAAATGATAATAGTGAATTTCTTTATGTTTGGAAACTAAAGAAAAAAGTATGTTAAAACTATTAAAGTAGCTCAGAGAATGTGTTGAAAGTTAAAGATTTTCATTGTTTTTCTTAATGTTCTTTAGTTGTCTTTTTCATATAGGAGGTAAAACTGCCATTTAGCTCTCTCTTCCCATACACACATACGTGTGTGTATGCATTATATATATGCCTATGTGAGTATATGTGTATATTGTGTATATGCATATA
>NW_027187323.1:5533364-5561517 GCF_028583685.1 Petaurus breviceps papuanus
GCATATATATACACATGTGTATGTATGTATATGTGTTTATGAGTTATTACGTTGTATGAATAGATGTGTGATGTGTATGTATATGTATGTGTGTGTGTGTGTGAAAATACATACACATCAATGTTATCCCTTTCCACAGGGGAAAAATGAAACTAGGAAGACAAGAGACACAGAAATAAGGTGCAACCTAGAATTTCTCCTTCTTTCCATGCAGCCCTTCATCCTTCTCACTTTAACTTCCCTGTCTTCCATAACCTGAACTGATGTGTAGGTTATGTTTCCCTTTTGTAGTTCATTCATTCCGGTGGTTTAGTTGATTGCCTTCCTCGGTAAAATTCAAAACAATACACAGAGTGACAACACTGACAAAAAAAAACATTTCATCTCACCGGTGGTTTTGGACAGAGAAATGTCGGACCACTGGCTATATTTCCTAATCATAATACTTATTCTTCCTAGTTAGTTCTGCTTACAGAAAGGTGTTGAAAGGAGTGAGCTATTTGAAGCAGGAGTGAAGTGCAGGGATATCAGTTTGCCATCTCTGTTATCAGGCATGGAATTAGACTAAATGTGACAAGCATGAAGCCATCCTCCAGGGCATGAGACTGTTGAGGAAGCTAAATCCTCTTTGGGTCAGGCACAGGCTGTATTTCTTGAAGGGAAGGGGAAAGATATTCACAAAAAGACATAAGTAAATGAACACAAAATCAGAAATTCTATATCTAGCTTTCTTTTCCTCCTATCTCTGTGTTAAGAAAATTAATTTAATATTGAAGCCATCTGACAACTTGTGTTCACAGAATTTCAAAAATGGCATAAATGTTAGAGCAGACTGGCTTTGTTTTCTTTTTCTTTTACAAAACATGTATCTTTTATCCCACCCCCAACCTCCATGATCGTCACCTCTTCCCCTATTCTCATTTCCTTGTTCTCTTTACCTCTACCCCCATTTTTCTTGTTCTGGTATTATTTATAATCTTGTACCATTCTTTCATATTTACTGGTGGTTTGGGGTTCCAAATCTCTTTTGGAAGCTTTTCCATATAGTAATTTTATGTTCATAAACAGGTTGCCTAAAATCTCCTTATTTTATGCAGTGTAAACTGGTTGTTTTTTTTCCCCCTAGTAAAAGGCAAGAGTCAGACCTTGACATTTTCAATACTTGTTAAATGAAATAAAAACATACACACATTTTAAACTCCAGAGTTTGCTTCTTTGACCCTGAACTCATTTAGCAATCACCAAATGCTAACTACCTCTAAAATGATGTATCTGTTCTAGTAGAAATATGGTAGTGATTCTCATGGTACTGTTTAAAAGCTTAGAGAACCTTTAAAACAGAATTACATAGATATTACTGAAGTTGCAAAAAGCACAAACACAAATTCAGACAAATAAACAAAAATATAGTATACATTTTTCTATATACTGGTTTGAAAAATTAAATCCAGTAGAATTCCAAATAATTGCCTTGGATAGGAAGCCAAAGGCTTCCTGTAGCATTTTTTTTCCATCATAAAACTTGGCCTCAGTGGTCTGATCTCCAAGATGCTCTACTCAATAAAATATAGTTGTTGTTGTTTATTTGCTTTTTGGAGGGAATTTGGGGTCAAGTGACTTGCCCAAGGTCACACAGCTAGTATTTTTTTGTGTTACGTGTCTGAGGCTGGATTTGAACTCAGGTCCTCCTGACTCCAGGGCCAGTGCTCTATTCACTGCACCACATAGCTGCCCCTACAATATAGTTATTGACAAGAAATAAGGTGAGTCTGGGAATGGAGTCAGTAGTATCTGAATGTGCTATCATTTGCTATTATTTAAAACTCATGAATGGAAAAATATAATTTTTGTCCGAATGTTTATTTTTTTGTTTTCTAAATACTAAAATAAACCTGATCGGGATGTGAAATCATGGAAGACATAAATTCACAATTGCATAAAGATCCCAGATTATGAAGAGATTCTTAAAATAAGAATTAAAAGGAATCTTGGATGTCTAGGCTCCTCAAATTATAGAAAAGGAAATTAAGACCTAAAGACGGTGACATGCTCAAGGTCATACAGTTAGTAGGTGCTGGTGATGGGGGAGGGTTCTAAATGACTGTTGTCAGATTCCAGTAAATCTTTCCTTGGCAAAATCAGGGTGAATTATCTTTACTGGGTAGTAAAATGGGAGAAATTAATTTTCCTTTTGGCTGTTGACTCATGGAAAAGGAGCTTAAAGGTAGAATAACATGAAATATTTCTTTATGCATGCTACCATGGAAACATATACTTATAGAACATTAGGTATCCTGAATTTGATTTTTTTAAGTTAAAATTCCATATTATGATAAAGTGTTGAGTGTTGATAGAGCATTTAAGATTCTTTATTCTTCAACAATACTGGAATATGATTCCAGTCTAGGTATAGTTTTCTGAGTGAACTGATATTATTGAGGCCATGAAAGATGGACAGCCCATTTATATGATTGAGCTTTATATAATACCAGTTTCACAAATCTCAGTCCCAATTCACTGTTGTAAAAACCCACCCCCTTAAAGTGATTGTTTGCTAATTCATTATTTCAATTCTGAGCAGGGAACTGAGGAAGTTGCTTTGGGAAGCAATATTTCTGGTAAAATCAGTAGTAATTCAAAATGACATAATGTTCTACTGATGCTTTCTCTGTTTCCTAATGAATAAGGAAATTTCCCACCTATGTGCTTCTCATGGAAAGAAATTACTTATTTCATGACATCTATGCACTTATCTTTATTTATGAAGCTCTTCATCATAGCACCTATGCCCTTGTGATCCCCAAAGTATCATTCAGTTCCCTGGTGGGACCAACTCAGTCCATTTTATAGTTTTTTTTTTTCTCTTCCCTAATGGAATAATGGAGGGTCTTTATTTTTCAAGACATCATTTGGTGAGGTTTGTCGAATAATCATGTGTTGGGAGTTTGACTTCATATACTGGCAAGTAGGCATACCTTACAGTTCAATAGACAGAAAGAAAAGAAAGAAAAAAAAATTCAGATAAAATTGCAACAGAGGACAATTTTATTTTGGTCTTGATATAAGGATTTTGTGCTTTGATCATTTAGTGAGAAAAAAATGAGTCATAATTTCTTTTTATGAAGTAAGTTTGGAAGTCAGTGTAAGTGGTATGTGAAAGGAAGTCAGAAAACATTTTGCAATACTAAAAACAATTTGATTGGAGGTACATAATAAAACCAGTTTCATTTCTTATTTAGAGATAATCACATAATGAGAACTATATGAATTCCCTCAAATTCAGTGGATTATTCCTGACATAACTAAAGATTTTTTGGATGTCATTTTCTTTCATTACTTATATACCTCAATGATATAGTGTATGTGGAAGACTTTCCTTCCCCTCAAAAAAATTGTATTCATTTATCATCTTTTACTTTTGGTTCAAAGCATTTTGTTCTTATTTTAAAGGCCATGTTTTATTTTGGAAAAATTTTTTTAAATGCTTTTGTATCTACCTTAAAACTATCTATTGCAAGTATTAATGAAATTTTTAAAAATATTGATTGAGTAACTTACTGCATGTAAGGCATTGTGTGGAGTACTATGAAGGCTACAGGATAGCTTAAAACATTGTCCTGCCTTCAAAGAGTCTGTAGTTTATTTGGGTAAACAATATCTGAAAGAATCAGATTACTGATTTAAAACTGCATGTGACCTTGGAACCCATCTAGTCCAATCTTCTCTATTTATTAATGAAGATAAGAAAGATTAAACAATTTTCCCAATGTTACATAGCAGGGAAGTGGCAAACTTGAGATTTGCACCCAAGTCCTCTCACTGCAAATTAAGTAATCTGCACTTTCACAACAATCCTATGAGGTATGTAGTAGAATTATATTCATTTTTAAACTCTGGGGAAATTGAGGTATAGAATTTCAGAAAAAATAAATAATAAAATATATAAATAACAGTTTAAGGAAATAATAAATTATTTTTCACAAAGAAGACCCCGATTATTTTCCCAGGTAATTATATAGGTGGTGATTTCTAGGGAAAAGATATTACTTCAGGCAGAGTTGATAAAGTCAGACTTTTCTGAAGGAGTGAAACTTGAAACACATGTAGATGGGGCTTGAACAAGGAGAGAAAGGAATGCTAAGAAAACAAAAGGATACGAGGGAAAAGGACATTCAGATTTTACTTAATGCAGATAGTCAGGTATCTGGGTCAAGAAATAGAATACAGAGATATTTTGATTAGTGCATGGATATATTAAGTAGATGGATTTAATTTGGGATATTATTCAAATTGATATCTGGAAATATATTTGTGTGTATATACATATGTAACATATATGGATATGTAATTTTTATTTGATTTATGACAATTTTAATACAAAAACAATACTAAGAAAATTATTTAAATATTTTACAAGGCCTGACTTTTTTACTATATTGATTATGTCTGCACAAGCTACAGAAACTACAGATGTGAGCAGTCAGGCAGTGAATTTGATAATATTCACATACATTCTATAATATATTCTTAATCCATTTATTTAGAATAAGTTTGAAGGGGGCAGAAAGATTTACTTTACTTTGCAATTTCATTTTTTGTATGGAGTGAATGGTGCCAATTGCTCCTGAAGTAGTCCAGGTTCCTCTTAAATCTATGTGTAGTCTATTGGGTAATAGAACTCTCTCAAATCTAAGCTTCCTGCTTTTCAGAATGTTGTTTAAATGAAAAATTATAGTATGTTGTATTTTCTGATGTAAGTTCTTGAGGGCACAGCTCAACTTGCGTGTATGTGTGTGTGTATGTATGTTTCTATTTCCATCAAGTAGCATAGCTCCTAGCAGACAGAAGGTACTTAAAATACTTTAATTTAAAATACTTTGTAATTTACTAACATATTAACTCTTGTAAATACTAATTTTAATAGCATTTTAAATTTTAATTAACATTGTTAATTTTTATTGAATATTAATTCTTATAAATGTTAAAATTTCATGTTAAGGGTGTGAATTAGGAAAAAATTAAGCACAAAGGGTTGTATTATTTAATGCAAACTGTATTCTTCTGTAAATATTTTACCAAGGGGAAATAATATTTGTATTACATGGAAAATATTACTTAACAGAGTAAAAAATTAACATTATAAACCTTCATGACTTTACAACTTCCCTAAAAGTAAGATTTAAATTACATGTTTTGTGGGACAAGAACTTTATTAATGGATTGAAATTATCTACATTTGTTAAATGTTATGTCCCCAAAGAGTATTGACAGGAAACTATGTCCAAATCTATGATAAAAGAATTATAAATAAACTATAAAATAATTATAAAAAGGCAGAATTTCTGTATTTTAAAACCAAAGCTAGAAAAGTATTGATTTAATGTGGCATAGTAGTGTATTGGGGTGTTTCATATTTTTACTTAATATTTAGCAATACTTTTTCTACTTTAGCACTGGCAGCATTTTTTCACTATGTAGTCAACTACATAGGATACCATATTGGAATAGTACAACAGTGAAGAGCTTAGTGTCTAAATCTCCCTTTTGCTAAACAAAGAAAGGTCAGAGGAAATGACAAGAGATGATGAAGACCTCAGAATGACGACAGCAAAGAATGTTAAGGATGTTAGAGCAGTCAAATGGTGATATCCATTAAAGGAGTAGTTATTTTGATCCAGCATCTTCTGATGTACAACCCTTAATCCAGATAAAGTCTAGCTACTTGAAAGTCTTGTCTAAAGGACAATAGCAAAACTAAAGTATTTCCTATTTCTTCCAGACAGGAATAGGAGATGACATCAGAGAAATGTAGAGCAAGTGACATCAGCAGTCATCTGGTCAATACTCCTGCCCTTGGACATAACTGTACCTAAATTCTATTGTTAAAAAATCATTAAGAAAAAAAGTCTATAGAGGAAATTCTGGAAAGACTTCTCTCAGAGAATGCATATTGTTCTAACTAATTTTAAGGAAATACAAAGACAAACTTCATAGATGTACATAGACTTATTTAGAATGAACAGTCTATGCCACTTGTGTTTTTGTTTTACTTGACTATAATAGATGATCCAACATTATGGTTTTTCTTTTAATCAAAAAGTAAATAATTCAAATACTTAAAGAAAAACCAAAAGCTTATACAAATCAAATGAATTCCATAAACATTTACTAAGTGCTTTCTATGGGCAAAGCACTGAAATTCCATGATAGTGTTTCATTATTCTTATCATTGAGAAATCCTTTCTTAAGTCAAACCTGCTACCATGATTCGTTCTTTATTTATAGACTACAAAGAGGTCACAAGTACCCCTCTCTATTTTCTTGATTAAATGGTTCATTTAATCTTTCCTCAAAAACACAGGACTCTAGGCAAAATTGTGAAGTAAGCTAATATGATCTTGGGATGCCTAGTTTCCTGATTACTATCCTGTTATCTTACCATTCTATCTACATTCTCACTATCATACCATCTGTTCTCAAATTGTCAGTGTCCTCATACTGTTTCCCTATCAAGGTTTAATTTTGAGAAGAACTGAAAACATTCAGACTAAAGTGGAAATGTCTGATAATTTAAGGTCTGTTTTCACCCAAAGGATTTCCATTTTGACAAAACCAAAAGCCTTATAGTGAAGGGATAAACCCCCTAGGAGGTAATCCAAAGTATCATCAATCAGGTGAGAAAGTTTGTTCCCCATCCCCCACCCCGCTTTGGTGAAGGGGAAGGCAGAATTCTTAGGAGGTAATCCAAGGTATCATCAATCAGATGAGAAAGTTCCCCCCAAAGAAATGCCTTTGGGCCTGCTTGAAAAATTTGTTTTTATCCTCTTGATCACTTTACAACTTCATGGGACCCTTTTGATTCCTTTACATTTCCTTACTAAAAGGTGAACACCAGAGCTTTTTACCACTATAATAATCCGAAAAACATCTGAGTGGTAGGGTATAGCACAGAGGTTTCTTCTCAAATCTGGCTCATCACATTCCCTTTGAATACAGCACCATATTTCCAACTGAATAGAGTGATTGTCTCTTCTATTTTATAACAACATTGTGCAAGTTTCACTTTCAAAATTTTAAAGTAAAAGAAATTAAATCTCCCTTCACATATGTGTAATAGATGTAACACAAATTGGCAACATCTGGGGAACTTTATATTGAAGATGACACCCTGTCCTTAATGCCTGCTATTTGGTTTTAAAACATTTTTTTTAACAATGGCTAGATCTAAAGGCAGGATGCTTGAATAGGCTATGAATTTCCAGTTATTTGTCATTTTGTATTAAGCATTATTCCAACATATTTACTAGTATTTCAGCAGCAAGAAATGCCTAAGATGTTTCTATGTATAATTAATAATGTGATCAGTAAAAACTAGTATAGAGAGGAATCAAACTCATAAAGTTATATATGAATTAAAGATAAAATCTGTGACATTTGACTACTGTGTGTTTTTCCCCCTGTCTGATCTAGCTATAATTCAGACTGCCTAACTAAACTTAAATATAGATACTAGAGTTAGGGTATTTGCAAAGCACTAAGCTGACAAGGACAGAGTGCTGGCTATTATTTCTGTTTGGAAGTCAGAGATTTGAGCTATTCATTTTGTAGTTCAACAGTCATCACCACAATTCCTTGAATTCCCAAAGCTTTTCATATGGCTTCCTCAAGGACAGCTATCATGTCTTAGCTGCTGCAATGACAGATGGGATATAACGTGTCATGTGATGGATAACACTGGAGCCACAGTACTTAATCCTTCTAATACTAATAGCTGCATTATCATAGAGATTTATGAGAATGTCAGTTTCAAGTTCCCAGTTCCATTCATGGGTTTTTAAAACTTCAGCTGCAAAAAACATGCATCCATCCCATTAATTCTAATTATCATGGTTCATCTTCTCAGCAGTTTTGCACTCCGGAACCTTTCAGTGCAAATTAACGTACCAAAAAAGTGTATTAATTAATATTTGTAGCTTTTAATTTCTGCAAGAGTGTTGTCTGGAAGCAGCTGGCAGTACAGGGCCGCTGCTGCTATTGAATCTTTGCCAAACAAGTGCAGATGTAATTTTGTTATCTCTTGCTTAGTCATTTACGCAAATTAATTTGAACAATTAGCCTTTTACTGGTCCTTCATGAATCATGCAAAAGGGATCTGCCAAAAATTGCTAGTTGACAGAAAAGAATTGGTTAACACTGTGCATTTTGTAGGAAGGTAGTATGAAGTGCAAGTCGACATGATTTCATACCATAGAACATATGTTTAAAATTCTATTGTATGTTTTATTTACCACTTTGAAACAAAACTTAAGAAATCTTTTTAATGAAAAGCCAACTTGAAATGGGAAGGTTAAGTTCTTAGAAGCTTTCAAATGTTGAGTGCATTATCTGATCCAGATATGAGCTGAGTTAAGTAGATCTGAAAAATGGGACTAGACATTACAATAGAGAATGATCCATTTGAAAGAGTTCATTGTTTTCTCTAGCTCCTGAGGCCAAATATTTCCTTATGATTTCCTCACTCTACTCTCCAACATGAGTGAATATGCAATTTATAGTATTTGTATATTGGTTTATAACATGTATGAGAGATGGCAAGCTCTACATGGATTAGGACCTTGTCTTGTTTACTTTCTATCCCATGATGCATCAGGCAGAGAGTCTTAAGCATGTTTACTAGTATTAATATGATGTGTTTATCAACTGAATTGATACCTGGACACTTTTCAATTTAGTTTTTTGTTAATTTGTTTTCAAGTAACTTTTCAAAAATTTTAAAGTGACTCTTGAGGCTCATTTTAGAGCAATTCACATTTTTCACGTGGAACCATCTTATAGGTTCTCTATAATAAAGTTATTTTATTTTTTAGATAACTGAAAAAATGGATTAGGTATAAAATAGACCAGCCTGAAACTAAATTCTGATCTTTTGTAAATAAACTTTATAGGACATTTTAGTAATGACAAGTTGCTATTTCATTAATAATATTAGATATTCAACATAGGATTGGTTTAAGTTACCTGCAAAGCAGGTTCTGTATGTCTTAATTTACCTAGTTCTGAGTATGCTGGAATTATCAATCACTGAACTTAGAGTTTATCTACATTCCTTTTATCCACAGTAGTAAGAAAGCAATGGTTCTGTTGGTATTTTAGCATTCACTCTGACCATAACATTTTGAACTTAAATAAGTCTTTAAGTTATTACAAAAATAGTGATGACACAGATCTATCTCTGTAAGAGTAATTGTCTTCTGTTTATGTTACATAATTGAGAATTATGGAACATTTTGGTCTCCAAAGATTTGAAGTTGAGGATCATCAAAAGGCAGTTGAGAGGGGTCATTGTGACCATTATACAGTACAAGAAATGTTTGATTGGGGTTGGGGGGAAGGGAAGACAGATTAAGAGCCAGTCCATGTGCTCCATAAGTGTCCAAACAATGTAAAGCTAACACAAGAAAGATCCCTAGAATACTGAGTGGACTATTAATTATGAGCTTATTGTATATGATTGGTGAGAATCTCACAGCAAAAACAGATGTGGATGGAGTGTAATTTGATATTGATATTAATGAGCTCATAAGTCTATTGAAGTATTTTAAATTATGCTCACTGGTAATAGTCAAGTTCTCTTACTATTGCTTATACTGTTAGATGTTCAACGACATATTAAAAGATTAAGTAGACATACATTAACACATCTGCCCTTTATGCTATGGTACATATGCAAATATGTATTAACAAAGTTAAGTATATACATTGACATATGTTGATATGTTTTTATCAATGTATTTATATTACTGTGGTTTTATATCTGTACTAGATTTTCTTTCCATGGGAAAAGTATGCCTATTATATATACTTTTATGAGGTATTATATATTATAATCATTATTACATATTATATATGTTACCATATATATTAAGCTTTGTACTTATTTCAAAGAATTCTTAACTTGTATGATTAATGCAAAGGGAAGCACAAACTTTCAGTAAATGTTTTGGAGTATATGTATAATTATGGATTTCACAAAAAGGTAAAAGAAGAGGAAGGACAATATCCCATGGATTTCCTATGCTTTTCATTTCAAACAAAACTAAGATGACATCTCTATAAAATTACTGAATCAGCTGTTTATGAGTCAAAATATTTTTTCATTCATCTTACCAGACAATTGCTGCAGCATTGTTAATCCATTTCAATCATTAGGAATTTCCAAGACTTGAAATTATGAATCACTGAAATTAGAGTTTACCTATATTCCTTATATCTACAGTAGTAAGAAAGCAATGGTTCTGTTGATATTTTGGCATGTTCACTCTGACCATAACATGTTGAACTTAAATAAGTCTTTAAGTTATTACAAAAATGGTGATACAGATCAGTCTCTGTAAGACCAATCGTCTTCTGTTCATGTTACATGTTTTTCAACCAGTGCTTTTAGTAAATAACATATATGATCTCCTTAAGGGATATATCTTCACATGAACTTTTGGTGGAATCATTCAAGTCTGAAACAGGTGAATGTTGGGGATGGACTAGAAATTAGGAAGCCCAGATTTAAGTCCTAGGTCTTCCGATGACTGACTATGTAACCTTGGGCAAAGCACAACACTTTTCTAGGTTCATCTTGCTTATCTGTAAAATAAAAATAGCCTGGCATCTGATGGTCTTGTCTCAGTCCTCATCCTTTTTAACCTCTCTACTGCATTTGACACTGTTGACTGCCCCCTGCTCCTGAATGCTCTTCCTCTTTGAATGTTACTCTTTTTCTGGCTCTCCTCCTCTCTGGCTATTCTTTTTTCTATCTCTTTTGCTGCCTATTTAACTTTGGTTATTCTCCAAGCCTCTATCCTGGTGTCCCTCCTCCCTTTCCCTCCCAAGGGACTATCCCCTGAGCTTAATCCCCATATTATGTTTGTTCAGTTGTTTTCGGTCATGTCTGACTCTTAGTGACCCTATTTGGGGTTTTCTTGGCAAAGATATTAGAATAGCTTGCCATTTCCTTCTCCAATTTTTTTACAGGTGTGAAAACTGAGGTAACTAGTGTTAAATAACTTGTCCAGGGTCAAATAGTAAATATCTGAGACCAGATTTTGAATTCAGGGAGGTCTTCCTGACTTCAGGCCCAGTACTCTATCCACTATACCACCTAATTACCCAATTCCCATATGACTAATTGACTATTGGGCATTTCATAATAAATATCCTGGAAACATCTCATTCAACATTTCCAAAATAGATTGCATTTTCTTTCCCCCATAAGTCACCTCTCTTCCAAACTCCCCTTTTTGTCTTCAATTTGTCACCATTCACCAAGTCTTTCAAATTTGTAATCTCAGCATTATCCCCAATTCCTTAATCTCACCCCATATATCCAATCAGTTGCAAAATCTTTCCATTTCTTCCTTCGCATTACTCAAATGACACCTTCTCTCCACTACAACTCTTGTATCTTCATTTATCTCCCTTTATAACTTATTCCTTTTAAAGATGTTCTTTCAACTGTTCTCACAGTTGAATTCCTTGTTGCCTTGTCCTTCAAAGTTTCCTACTCTGCTAATATCTTAAGCTGAAACACCACTCCTGCTCTATCAGCTTTTTTCTGTCCCTACTTTTTTTCTTCTGAATGCTACTAGAGGAAGTGCTCAAAATGTACTTAATCCACAGCAAATTCATTTTATTTGAATTCAACTGGTCTCCCTGACTCATAGAAATCTTTTTTACATCTCTCATTGCTTTTCTATCCTACTCTCCACAATACTGATCTTCTACCTAATAAAGTCCTGAACCCTTTCACCTTCCCTCTCAGAAGACGTCCACAACTTCTACATTAGAGAACACTAAAACCATTCATTATGCTCATTCCCCTTCCTCCATATCTACAAATATATCTGTGTCTTCATCTCCTCTTTCTTTCAGTTCTCTTTCATTAAAAAAAAATGTTCCTCCCAATCCCTTTATTACTTCTTCCATCTCTCATCTTTAATCTTTCATTCTTTCCTGGGATCTTCAGTAATACTTACAAATATATTCCAGGTCTCCTTTACTATGTGTGCATCTCTCCATGTAAAGAATAGTATAGTATAGCATAGCATAGCATAGTATGACATGGCATGGCATGGAATGGTATGGTATGGTATGGTTTATATAGCATAGTATACAATTATATTATCATATGTATATAGTATACAAATATATATTGTATGGTATACAATATCCCCAGAGGCTTTCCTAGACAGTGATCTGTTACTATACCCTCAAAATACAGTCTTATAGTTCTCCCCTTCTCTACAAAAGTTCTAGAAAGAATAGAATACATCACCTTCCCTCATGCCCCCTCTTCTTGAAATCTAACTTTAGGTTCCACCATTGTATTGAAACTGCTCTAAAATTCACCAAATATCTGTTAAATTCCAAATCTACTCGTAGCAGATTAAGTCCAACTTTAAAATAGACTTTAAGTGCCTAAAATTTACAAAGCTTTGTGCTAGATGCTCCCCAATGGGAATACCAGTCTTGTAACTCCTACTGCCCATCTAGATGTCCTCTCTATACTTCAAACTCACCATACCTAAATGAAACTCATCGGCTCCACCTAGCCTGACCCTCCTTCCAATTCCTTTATTTCTAATGATGGCATACTCATCACCCATACTAAAAACTTAAATTTATTTTTGTTATTTCTCTTAAGAATTGGAAGTAGTTTTCAATAATCTAGGATTATAGATAAATAGAACCACAAGATATTACAAGATACTTAAAATAGTAATAGACTTGGGTTAAGGACTAAGGTTTTTAATCCCAGCTCCAACAAATTACCTATATTCCTTAAGTAAATAATTTACATTTTCAGGAACTCACTTTCCTCATCTACAAAATTAAGGTGTTGATCTAGTTTATTTACTAAGGTCTAAAGACCCTGTGTTTTGTCCCTATTATATCTATTTATATTTGTAAATAGGTATTATTTATATTTATATTATATCTACCTATTGTATCTACCTTACTTAATATATTTTTGCATGCTTCTTCCTCCCATTAGATCATCAACTTCTGGAGGCTAAGGGCTATGTAACCAGTCACCAATCTCAAGGCACACAGGAAATGCTTAATAAACGTTACTTGATATTGAGTTGTTGAATTGAATGTGAACATCCAAATAGATCTTAAATAGGTTCAATTATACTTTGGTGGAAAGAGTATTTTTACTGTATTTATGTCTAAAGATGATAGAAAGTAACATACCGATTCCATTCAGTCCAATTTTTAAGTATTCACTAAGTACATAAAATTTGTAAGGCAGAGTTACATGCTAGAGATACAAAAGGGAGGAGAAATGACTCAGTTCTTGTTCTTCAGGAAATTGCAATTAGAGGCAGAGGGAGAAAGATAAGATCTTCACACAAATAACTATGGCACAAGGTAGTATAAACCTCTAGGTTTTACTTATAGTAAAACAGATAGATGATGTGGAGGATAGAGAGACCTAGAGTGAGGAAAATTCATCTTCCTGGGTTCAAATCTGGCTTCGGACACTTTCTAGCTGTGTGACCTTGGGCAAGTCATCATTATTTGATTCAGTTTCCTCATCTTTAAAATGAGCTGGAGAAGGAAATAGCAAACCTCTCCAGTACCCCCAATGGGTTCATAAAGAACCTAAAATGACTGAACAACAAATGCAATTATAATCAAGTTTCACTTCTCTCCAGGCTGCACACACTTGGATTTCCTCTATCATGCCTTCCCACCTTCTCCCGCAACCCAGTTTTCAGCTTCCTTTTCTTTGTTGTCTTCCCCCAGGAGAATGTAAGCTCCTCAAACAGGAACTGCCTTTCTTTTTTTTTTTTTTCGTTTTTGGAGGGGGGAAGGCAGGGCAATTGGGCTTAAGTGACTTGGCCAAGGTCACACAGCTAGTAAGTGTCAAGTGTCTGAGGTTAGATTTGAACTCAGGTCCTCCTGACTCCAGGGCCAGTGCTCTATTCATTGTGCCACCTAGCCACCCCAACTGCCTCTCTTTCTTCTCGTGTTTGTGTTCCAGATTTTATCCCAGTGCCTAACACATAGCACACACTCAATAAATGTTTATTAACTGACTGACTGATATTATAAATGCAACAAAGGATATGTCTAGGCAAAGTGCTACAAAAATTGAGAGTATAAAGTACTTTCAGCTCTAAAACCATGGGGGAAGATTAACATGTCAATGCATTTGCAGGCATTGGGATGAAGTATTCCTGGTTTCTGGTACAGCTTCATAGGGAGGCAGTATGGTTCATTGAAAAGAACTTCACTTCTGGAGTCAATGTACCTGGATTCACATCCTGTGAATTTATCACCTGTGTGGGTTTGGGCAAGTTACCTAAACTCCATGGGCCTTAGTTTCCTCATACTTAAATTATGGGCATTGGCTTACCTGGCCTCTGAAGTTCCTTATTCCTTTAGATCTGTGGTCTTGTGATCTAGTCTTACATTCTCTACTATAAGCTATGACATTTTAAAATATTAAATGTACCAAATATTGTGACATTCATTTGGACTGATGCCAGGGCAGGAGGATGATAGCTATTAGGTCCAAATATTGATCCAAAGGATATTTTTAAGAAAGAACTCTGCCTCTATGGAAAAACATTTCTGTTCGCTTTGGTAAAGTCTTCATTTGTATTTACATGTTAGCAAGCAGAGTGTTAGGAAAGTTACCCGCCTCCTTTTGGGGGAGGGGCTTTGATGTTGCATTAAACTTCTAAGGGGTCTATGGGGTGCTCAGGGAAGACTAGTACCTCTAGTGTGAGGGCTTGCCAATTCCTTTTGAAGGCTCCATTGGTGTTAACCTTTCACCAAAATTTCTTCTGTCTCCAAGAAGGTAAGCATGTGCAGCAGCTACACTCCAGTTAAAACAAAACAAACAAAAAATCTCAGCAGATGGATAATTGGCAGACTTCACACATATTCAGTGAATTGGGGGGATATCTATCCCAAGCATATGAAGAATTTCCCTGGTGGAATGGGTAGATGAGAACAATTTGTTCCAAAGTCCATGAAGGTAGCTGAAACAGGCACTGGGGACACTTAGAGTTTGGTCAGACATTGAAAACATCAGGGTCATCCACTGCTTCCTAAGCCATTGCTAGTCATCCTGACTTTTGTCTTCTCACTTGACTTCTATGATTCTGAAAAAGAGAGTGAAGTTGATGATTTTGTGGAAATCAGTCTCACTTAAATTGCATCCAGGCACAAGTTAGGATATAACAGAGTGATATCATTGGTCCTCTTTAAAAAGGAAGGGCAAACAATGGCAAAATTCTAAGGACTGATATGGCAATGTTAATATTTTCTAGTATATTTTATCTGCAGATAGAAATAAATAGATTTCATATTTTAATGGGTTTTTTGGAGTAGTATACCAGAAAGAATTACCCCTGTGATATCACTTTTAGGACCTGGTCAGACCTTTGGGAAAGAATTTCTCAGGAAATTCCTCAGTTTGTCAGATATTAGCAAAAGAATAAGAAATTGGTTTTGGCTGCATTGATAAGAATCATCAAACTTGTGAAAATTTTGTATCAAAGTATGCCAAACTTTATAGGAATTATATCCAGGTTTCACTGTCTTTTTGCAACTAGCCACATGTTCATGGATTTTTTTCCTAAAATGATATATTTTAACTCAGATGAGTAATAAAGTTCTTCACAATGATTATATCTATAGAATGTTATTTAAATAATTCTGAGAAAAAAACCCACTAGTTTAGTTGGTTGAACTGATCAGTTTGACTGAATCAATGAATCAATCCAGAAATACATCATTGCAATAATTAAAATCTAGACATAGTCAATCCATGTTGGTACAAACATGAAATAAAAGAATACATGATTATTTATATTGCTAATATATGTATATGTACACACATACATATATACATACACACATATATTTGAAAAATCTTTCTATTCTTGTATTATTTAAAGTGGTGATAAAATTATTCAAAATTCAAGTCAACAACTCATTTCAACATTATTAAATACCTAGTATAATCAATGCATTGTTCTATCTAGGCTCTGAGGATTTAAAGAAAAAAATATTTCTGCCCTCGAGATACTACATTCTACCTGTTGAATTCCATGTGAATTCCCCAGCTAATCAGACAACTCACACTTTTGCTTTGCTTGGAAATAGATGTCTTTGTATTCATCTGAAAGACATGGAAAAACATCTTTGCAGGTTAAGCAGTTTTTAAGGTGCAAAATATGTTTCTTCATATTACTTAATAAATGTTGCAAAACATTTGCCTTCAATTTTGAGGACTGAAAAAATTCAACATGATATTTGACAGAATTCCAAATTCACATAATCATACCTCTTAGCACTTTTAAATGTTTTTGTTTACTATTCTATATTCTACAATGTGTCCCTTCATTATAATGTACCTAAACTGAGTTGGTTTATTTTATAACTGGGTGTAGAGATTTGAGAATGCTAGCCTTCTTTCTCCCACCTTACATACTTAGATAAAGTTAGATTCTCTATAACTGAAAGTATCAGTTGTAAACTTGGCTGGAGCTTGATTAATGGTATATTAAAATCAGAGCCTTCTTGGTGAGTGCTGGATAAGGAGTTTGGGGCAAATTACTTGGTTACTGAGAGGCCTTTAAATTTTAATCATGGAGGTACTTCAGTGTCATTAGGCATTGAAAGGACAATGGGCTCTGGGAGCAAGTTCTGTGAATTGTTGTGCTTTTCAAAATCTTCTTCTGTGGTGATATTGAGAGCAGTGCATGGGCTGCAATTGAAAATCCTCTTGCTCCCCATGACTTTGATTAATATTATTATAATTTAATGCTACACACTTTCTTAAGATGAACTAGTTGATGGAAATGAGAAAGGATGATGCAAAAATAATTCTGAACTGAGATTTGGGGGGTCACTCAAAACTTGATTTAAAGCTTTGAAAATTTAGAAGCCTTTTTCCCAAATTGCTATTAGGGAAGTAAAGTTTTTATTTTAAGCTTATTGTCTTCAAATCTGAATTTTACTGGGAGGAAGAATGGGGTAGGACATATCTCCAAAATAAATCTTAGGTATAGGTCATGTCTAGGTTTCCCCAAATATAGGTAAGAGACTTCCCAATTCCTGCAAGGCGATCAGCATATAACTATTGACTGTGGGACCACTCATTTTACCCTCACTGAAAATAGAAAAAATGCAAAGAACTGATGTTAACCTATTAGCAAAACCTAAACAAAAGCACCCAAACAGACCATTAAACTTTCCATACAAGGTAATCAACCTTGAAATGTTAAATGAGCACTTTGTTTCAAATGGAAGATCCTTTCTAAAGAAGGTGTAGGTTCACATCCTACAAGGCCACTATCCCCTGAGAAGTGTAGCTTGAGTCTTTAGACTACAATATAATCCTCTTTCGGCAATCTTCTGGCTTCTATAAGAAATAAGGGAGAAGGAGAGGGAAAGGAAGAAAGGGGATATAGGGGAAAATGTAGAGGAAGAAAGAAAGGAGAGATGAGAGAAGGGAGATGAGAGAGAAGGGGAAGAGAGAAGAGCACAAGAAGTTCCAATTTGTTCTTACTGACTGATGAGAGTGGGACAACTTTGCAGACAAGAGTCTTTCCCCCTGATTCTTAGTCACTATTCATCTTAGTTAGACAGTAACAGACCCAGTTACTGGGAACCAAGCAGGGGAGTTTCTTTTTCTTTTCAGCATGATGCCAGGCAAGGATCCATGCCCTGAAATTTCAGGTTAATCAGTTCATCAATTGCTAAACCACTGTTACATTTACAGAGATCTGTAATTCCTTCAGCATAGGGAATGTTCAAAGAGAAACTTCCTTCCAGCAATGAACAATTATTGCCCTACTTCTAGTCTTACAGAATTGCCTGAATTACTGAGATATTAAGTGATTTGACCAAGTTCCCTTATCCAGTATCTTTAGAGAGAACTGAACAATGGTTTTCCTCACTCCATCCACTACTCTAAGCCTGCATTTCATATATTCTTATATTTGGAGAGAGGGTAAGTAGTTATGCATTGATAAACCAAAAATAATTTAAAGAAAGATAATATATTCAGTTCTTAATCTATTTCAGTTATTAAATAAGAGAGCTATAGTACCTACTAGTTCTTCTGACTAAACTTCATAATCCTGCCAATGGTCTTTGTTGATTGCAGGGATTCCACTGATCTGAAATCAAAATATATTTATTACTATAACAGAATTTTTAAGGACAAAGACAATCCCCACAAGCAAATAGATTATTTCGCCTTTTAAAAATCAAAATTCAATCCTCCATTAACTTAACCCCAGTTATAATTTTAATAAAGATAAACATAGACTAGAATAAAAAAAACTCTGAACAGGGAGCATAAATATAATTTAATCTGACTTTTTTAGTTTTACAAATGCAGACACTAAATCCAATCTTTCTCAAATATTTAAATGATTTAGAAAGTATTTGAGTTATAATATCTGTGTTTATGTCTTAATCCACTAATAGACAATAAATTCCATGAGAACACAGATCATGCCTTGTCATAAACTTCTCCCCTTGTGTCTCCTTCAGCAATGCACATACTGCAGATGCTTAATAAATGTTGAATTAATGAATGAATGACTTTCCCCAGGTCACACAGTTCAGAAGCAAGAAAGCTTTTAATAAAACTCAGATCTCTGATCTCTAATTCAGTACTCACTTATATTAAGATGAAGGAAACCTTCATTTTTATAGGAAAAGAGGTAATGGGAATACTTTATGAATTTTTTTAATCTTCTTTAATATTTTTCCTTAATTACATGTAAAAACAATTTTAACATTCTTTTTTTCCCTCAAATTTAATTCCAAATTTTCACTCCATCCCTCCAATTGAGAAAGCAAGCAATTTGACCTAAGTTATTCACATGTAGTCATGCAAAATACATTTCCATATAAGTCATGCTGTGAGAGAAAACACAGACAAAAAAACAAACAAGGAAAATAAATAAAGTAAAGAAAAGTATCTTTGATTTTCATGCAGACTTTACCAGTTCTTTCTCCGAAAATGGCCAGCACCTTTCATAAGTTCTAAACAATTGTCTTGGATTGTTGTATTGCTGAGAATAAGTTATTCATATTTGATTATCAAACAATATTGCTGATACTGTGTACAATATTTTCCTAGTTCTGCTCATTTAACTTTGCATTAGTTAATGTACGTCTTCCCATGTTTTGTTTTTTTGAGGGCATCCTTCTTGTATAGTATTCCATCACAATCACATGCAACTCTTTTCAGCCATTTCACAATTGATTGACATCCCCTCAATTCCCATTTTTTTTGCCACTACTTAAAGAGTTGCTTTGTACATATAAGTTCTTTTTCCTTTTTGTGTTTTTGTCTCTTTGGGACACAGATCTAATATTGGTATTGCTTGGTCAAAGATTATGCATGTTTTTATAGGACTTTGCACGTAATTCCAAATTGCTCTCCAGAATGGTTGAATCAGTATATAAATTCACCAATGGAACATTAGTGTTTTGATTTTCCCACATCCCCTCCAACATTTGTCATTTACCTTTTCTGTCATACTAGCCAACCTAACAGATGTGAGGTAGTAGCTCCGAGTTGTTTCAATTTGCATTTCTCTCATCAATAGTGATTTAGGGCATTTTTATGTGACTAAAGATAGCTTTGATTACTTCAACCAAAAACTTCCTGTTCATATCATTTGACGATTTATTAATTAAGGAATGGCTCCCATTTCTGTAAATTTGACTCCATTTTCTATGTGTTTAAGAAATTAAGTCTTTATCAGAGAAACTCACTGTAATTTTTTTTTCTTAAAATAACTATGTATTTCCTTCCTTCCAATTTTCCCATTTATCCTATTTTCACCGTCTATTCTCAAAAGTGTTTTGCTTCTGAATTTTAGCTTTCCCAAACTGCCCTCCATTCTATCAGCTCTTCCTCCCCTCCTTCTCTTATACCCTTCCCTTCCTGTATGGTAAGATATATTTCTGCACTCACCTGAGTGTGTATATTATTCCCTCCTTGAGACAATTACAATGAGAAAAAAGGTCATGTACTCCCCTCCCCACTTCCCTCATTTTCCCCTCCACTGTAAAATCTCTTTCAGGATTCTGTTATGTCAGATAATTTATCCCATTCTACCTCTCTTTCCCCCTCTCCCAGTGTATTCTTCTTACTCATACCTTAATTTTATTTTTTTTTAGATAATCATACCATCACATTCAACTCACACCTTTGTCTTTTGTCTAGGGACACTCCTACAAACTGCCCTAACAATGAGAAAGATTTTTAGGACTTATAAATACATTTTCTCATGTAGGAATAAAACAATTGAACCTTATCAAATACCATGTGATTTCTTTCTTGTTTTCCTTTTTATGCTTCTCTTGAGTCTTGTATTTGAAAGTCAGAATTTCTATTCAACTCTGGTATTTTCATTAGGAATACTTGAAAGTCATTTATTTCATTGAATGTCTATTGTCCCCTGAAGGATTATACTCAGTTTTGCTGGGTGGGTGATTCTTTGTTGTAGTCCTATATCTTTTGCCCTCTGGAATATCATATTCTTAGCCATCCTGTCCTTTAATGTAGAAACTGCTAAATCTTGTGTTATCCTGATGGTGGCTCCATGATACTTGAATTGCTTCTTTCTGGCTGTTTGCAGTATTTTCTTCTTTATCTAGGAGGCCTGGAATTTGACTATAACATTCTTGGGAGTTCTCATTTTTGGATCTCGTTCAGCAGGTGATTGGTAGATTCTTTCAATAACTATTTCACCCCTTGGTTTCAGTATTTCAGGGCAATCTTCCTTGATAATTTATTGAAAGATGCTCTTCATTCTCTCTTTCTTTCCCTCTCTCCCTCACTCCATCCCCCACCCTCTTTTAATCATGACTTTCTGGTAGCACAATGATTCTTAAATTATCTCTCCTGGATCTTTTCTTCCAGGTCAGATGTTTATCCAATGAGATATTTCACATTTTCTTCTATTTTCTTTCATTTTTTTTGTTTTTGTTTGATTGCTTCTTGATGTCACATAAAGGCATGAACTTCCACTTCCCCAATTCTAACTTATAAGGAATTATTTTTTAAAGTGAGCTTTTGTACCTGCTTTTCCATTTGGTCAATTCTGCTTTTCAAGGCATCCTTCTCTTCATTGGATTTTTGTGTCCCTTTCACTATTTGTCCTATTTTGTTTTATAAAGTGATTTTTCCCCCTCCAGTATTTTTTTCTGCCTCATTTAACAAGCTGTTGACTTTTTTCATGATTTTCTTGCACCATTCTAATTTATTTTCCCAATTTTTCCTCTATGTCTCTTACCTGATTTTTAAAATCTTTTTTGAAATCTTCCATGGCCTGAAACCAATACATATTTTCTTTGGAAAACACATGTCTTTCCTGCTTTGGATTCAGGAATTTTGATTTTGTTGTCTTCTGAGTGTGTGTTTTGAACGTCCTTGTCACATAGTGACTTTCTATAGTAAGAATCTTTTTTATTTTCTGTTTCCTCATTTTCCTCACTGTTTTTTTTTTACTTTAAACTGTATGCTAATGTGGAGCTCTGCTTCCCCAGTGGAGGGTGCACTATTCTAAACTTTGGGTTTTTGTGCAGCTGTTTCCAGATGTAATTTTGGGAACCTCTAAATTTCTGCTTCTTCCAAGGAGGATGATCTAGAAAAAATGTGTTGTTTATTATTCTTTTGTACTGTACACTGTGTTTATAGTGACCACAAGCATTCTTTTCAACCCTGGAAGTGGTCCCTTCTCCCCTGTACCTACAAGCTCTGCTATACTTCTCCTTGCACTGGAACTATGAACCCAGATTGTGACACAGACCCAAGAATGGGCAGCAGAGTCTGCCCCTGGTGCCAGCAAAGGGACTCTACCCTTCTGACTTTTCTGACCCTCTTACCACCTGTGGGCTGAGAGGTCTGGAAACTGCCACTGCTGCCCCCCAGGGCTGCTCCTAGTTTCCTGGGGCCAGGTCTACTCTGGACTGTGCTCCCCCTGGTGCAACAGACTTTTCCTGCTGACAGTCTAAGTTGTCTTGGGCTGGAAATTTTTTTTCAATCTATCTTATTGTGGCTTTTGTCACTCTAAAATTTATTTAGAGTCATTATTTAATGGTGTTTGAAGGTATTTGGGGGAGATCTCAGGACAGTCCCTGTCTTTACTCCACCATCTTGGCTCTACCTTTTGACCTGTTTATGAAGTTGAACACATATTTAGAGAATTATTTTTCAGGATTTAGTCCAAAATGTCAGAATTGTTTTTTTTTTTGGGGGGGATGCAGAAATTAAAAATCACTTGACTCTGAGTCCCATTCATCTCAGTTGTGTTGTGATTCAGTAGAATAGTTATATTTCACACACACACACACACACACACACATTCTACCATATCACATACGTATCTATATATTATAGAAATAGAGGTAGAAAACTATACTTTATACATACATATACACTATTCTACCATATCACACACATATATATGTACATACATATATATGAAATATAGCTATTCTATCATATCACAACACAGTTAAGAATAAATACAACTCATAGTCAAATTTTAAAAAAGCTAAGAAAACTGTATATTCTGTCAAATAACTTAGTTTTTCTTTAAAACAGTCTTTTCCTTTATCAGCTCTAAGAGAGTTGATTAAAATTCACATATAAGTAGGAATATCTTTAAATTGATATATTATCAGTTCTCATGTGGAATTGTGAAATGTGTCCTTTTTATCTCCTGCTACACCACTTTATCCTCTCAGCCCACCCACTGAGTTGCTCTGATTATCAGTTTTTGGACAATGGCAATCACTTCGGGGGTACATTAAGAGCTATTAGGGGAAACTGATTGATTAAATATCTATGAGTGCCTTCACTATTAACTATTCTACAGAAGAAACAAGTGATGCTATAATTTTAAATCTAATGAAATATAACAGATAAAATGAAGCTTTATTTTTTAACTTTCTTGAAGATTGGGAAGTTTGTTCATTTTCCTTATTACATGTGATTTGTGGAAGCTTTGTATGTGTGTAGAGTAGGGGCACTGAGATGCAGTTTTAAGTCACTTGACAATGCAACTTTTTGTTAAATAAAAAATACAGGGATGGCAACCATCCCAGGAATATGGAATAGTGCAGTATAGAAGACTTACAAGTGGAATCAATGAGAGAAATAGGACTGATAGAGACTCAGCGGACATAAGAATGAAATGGACTTAGTGCTTGACCTTGAGGTAATCATAGGAGAAAGAAAAGGAATGAAAACAATAGCTCAAGTCAAATTAGGGAATTTAGAAAAAAATAAAAATTCTCTCACATGTTTCTTGTCATGGATTCTTAATCAAGTTACTATATGTGTCCTACTTTTGAACATTTGTGAAGTGAAGTAAGACCTTCAATTCCAAGTATTCTTAGCAAATCCAAACCAAATCAAACCCCCTCCACTTTTCTTGTTTCTTCTTCCTTTGTGGAGACCAGATAAATGATTAGGTGAAGGGAAAAAAAAATTACGAGACTTGAATGGCTTCAGTTATAAAACAAAATCAATCTACAACTCCCCAAAAGCAAGAAAAATTAATCACAATGGTGCCTGTTCTTAATAAGGAAAGTTTTGCAGAATATCAAAAGGATGCAGCTCTCTCCCTCCCGCTGGAAAATACAAAATACAGCCTTTGCTCTTCCTCTACCTATGATATAGTGAAAAGAATACAGGCTCTGGAATCTCAAAACCTTGGTTCAGATCCCATCTCTGACACTTAAAAATGATGTGACTTTGAGTAAGTCACTGTTTCCTCATCTGTAAAATGAAGTGGTTGGACTGAATGACCTCTGAGTTCCCTTCAAGCTTCAAATCTATGACTAGAGGATGTCTTATATCTTATGTCATATGTCTTATGTTACTTCTAGCTCAGCATGCATTAAATTTGAATGAAAATGCTGAATGCTTACTGTGTTCTGTCTTAACTGGAACTATATCAAGGATTCCCTGTTGAATAGCTTAAATCAAGTATTCCATTTAATAAGGTGTGTGTGTGTGTGTGTGTGTGTGTGTGTGTGTGGTTAGTTTCTACTATCCTACAACTGAATGGCCGTATGTCCTTCTGGAAGCAACACCTGATTGGGGGTAGCAAGCCTTGGTTAATAGAACTTACTCTACCGTTATGTACTTATTTGACCCTGGACAATTTATCTAACCTCTCTGAAATTCATTTTTCTATATGAAATGTATGAAAAGTGAGAGAGCTGGACTAGATTATTTTTATTATAAAAAGTATGTTTGTTCAGTTGTTTTTCAGGTGTATCTGACTCTTCACGACCCCATTTGGGGTTTTCTTGACAAAGATACTGGAGTGGTTTGCCATTGCCTCCTCCAGCTCATTTTACCGATGAGGAAATTGACACAAATGGGGTTAAGTGATTTGCCCAGGGTCACACAGTCAGGAAGTATCTGAGAATGGATTTGAACTCATGAAGATGAGTGTTCACAAGGCCTAATACTTCCAGGCCTAGCATTCTGTCTACTTTGCTACCTAGCTTTCAAAAAAGAAAAAAACAACATCTTTGTTATCTTTCTGAAGATATTCTTGTGCTTAACTGATAACTGAACTTTGTGTATCAACCAGGATTCTCCTGCTAAAAAATTGATAATTTTTCAAAAGGACAGATTAGCTAGATATATTTCCTGAATGTTCATACTCTGTACTCTTAATGGCATTTCCCTCTGAATGATCCATTCTGTCCTTTTCTAAGCTTACTAGTATTGTTTATAAATCAAAATGATTAATATGAAATGATGAGATGGAGCTCCTAATAGTCCCCTGAGACCTGAGATCATAGGCCTGGAGTTCACCTGCTCCAGTGCCCTCGTTTTGCAGATGAGGAAACCAATTCCCAGACAAAGACCTGCCCAAGGTCACCCAGGCAGCAGAGGCAAGATGCAAATAGATGTCCTTTGATACCAAATCTAGCAATCCTTCCATTATATCACATTCCCATCTGGATCAAAGTCACCATTCATGTGATCATAATAATTTGTTTCTCTACTGAAACATTCTTTTGAGGAACAAGAAGCGGAGTTTCTACAATAGAATATGTCTTCTGTGGTGAATCTTCAACTTTTAGATTGTGCCTATGTGAAACTATGCCAACTGGGAGATGAAAACAACAGCAACCAGGAAAAGCGGCTGTCAGAATGGCCACAGAAACTGAGCGTGAATCAAAGGTACTGATGAGTTCACATAGAAAAAGCCTGAATCAAAGCCATTTAAAAAATTAGTGTTTGTGTATTGCCTGTGGGCAAATCAACCATTTGATTTAAACATTTATTTATTGTAATTATTTTCATTGTTTAGTATTAAATAGACATAGCCCTTGGAGTATATGTTAACCCCTTTCAGTGCTACAATGGGCACTAATAATAATAGTAGCTAACATCTATATAGTACTTACTATGTGCTAGGTGCTATATAATTATTATCTCTTTTCATCCTCATGACAGCCTTCTGAGATATGTGGCATTATTATTCATATTTTATAGGTGAAGAAACTGAAGCAAAAAGAGTTAAGAGACTTGCCCACAGTCACACAGTCAATAAGTGACTGAGGTCATATTTGAACTCAACTCTTCCTGACTCTAAGGCCAGTATCCTCTCCACTGCACCATCTAGTTGGGTAATCTGAATGTAGGCACTTAGAATACATAATATATCAATAATTTAAAAATCCATGCTCTTATTTGCATATGTCCTCCCATCACCAATGCAGATTGCAACTTATTCATACTGACTCTCCCTGTACAGATTTTGTTCATATAGTTCCCCAGATTTGGCATAGGTTAGCTAACATTCACTATCGGTTTTATTTCATTTTTTATAAACACAAATATAGTGCTAAGGATGTCTGTGGCTCTAATTACATCACCATATCACATCTTTCCACTTATATGTGTCTGTGAAGACATCCTTAATTCCATTTCTGATGCATAATCAGCATCAGTAGAATACTACAATCTATTTAGACTCAACATGAATCTTTCCATTCATCCTATGGTTGTTTAAAATTGGATTTTCCTGGGATGCTGGTGTCTTATGACTCACAGTTTGGAACCGTATGCATTCATGTGTATGTTTTTATTATTGTTTGTGTGTGTGTGTGTGTGCTTGTGTGTTTTCCTTTTTAAACACCAAATTTGTGATTTCATTGGAATAGGGTACCCCCCTTGAGGAAACTCACTCTAACAATCCAATCATGCTGTTCAACATAGAGCACTGGGGCTAAGTAACCTGCCCCAGTGTCACAGAACCAGCATATTTAGAGAAAGGATTTGAACCCAAGTCTTTTTCACTCACAAGTCAGCCACCTATTAATTAGGACTCTCTCCTTGGAGACTATCAAGCATTTAAAAAATAGCCTTTTGTAGCTAACATGGGAGAACAGAAATGCTATGTAGTTCCCAAATATGATCCTTCATGATCACTTATTCAATAATGCATTCAGCTCATTGTCAAACACCAGCATCTACACAAAATAAAAATGCTGTAATTCAGTGTCCCACATATCCAATTGCAGGATATACTTTGTATGGAAACATGTTTAGTATGTTATTTTACATGTGTGAATGTGTGGGCCAATCCTTTTTTTGTCTTTTTGTAGAGGGGAAGGCAGGGCAATTGGGGTTAAGTGACTTGCCCAAGGTCACATAGCTAGTAAGTGTTAAGGTGTCTGAGGCCAGATTTGAACTCAGGCCATCCTGACTCCAGGGCCGGTGTGAGATTCACTGCACCACCTAGATGCTTGACGCAATCCCTTTTGATTGGCAGAGGATCTCATTAAAGAGGCTTTGTACTATTTTAGGGCTCTGTAAAGTGAAACACCTGAAGAACTTGTAAGAGGGAATGCCTTTTTAAAATTGGAACTTGAACAGTCCCTAGCCTCAATTTACATTCTTGAGGGGCAATACCATATACTTATATAAGTATATGCAAAATATATGCATGCAGAGTCAATACAGTATAATCAAGGAGAGAGGTGATTTTAAAAATCGGTGTAGGGGAAGAGGAGATATCAGGAAGGTTGAGGTTGAACTCACGCTGAGCTTGTCTGAACATTCAAGGAAGTTAAGACTTCTGAGAGGCAGAGGAGAGATTGGAGTATGTTTCAGGCATAAGGGTGGAAGATGGATTGTCACACACAAAGAATTGCAAAAAAAATCTGCTTACCTGGAACTTAGAGTATATAAAGGGAATGATATGTAATAAGCCTGGAAAAGTATATTACAGTCAGATGACAAAGGGCTTTAAATGCCAAATAGAAAAACTTGAATTTAATCATAGGGGTACTAGGGAACCACTGCCATTTCTTGAGTAAGAGATGTACCTGGTAAGATGTGTTCCTTAGGAATGTCACTTTCCTAATTTTGTGAAGTCTAGAGTGAAAATATGAGAGATTTCAAACAAGGAGACTAATTACCAGACTATCCCAATAGTCCAGATGAGAAATGAGGGCCTAACTTCAGGTGATGGGTATTTAAATTAGAGGGAAAAGGGATGAAAAGATTTTGTAAAAGTGATAAAGCTTGGCATTAGACAAACTTCTCTAATAAATGATGATCAAGTCAATGTCTTTTATCCATTTACCATTTGTGAAGTATATGGTTTAATTTTAAAATGTTAGGTGAGAGTTAATTCCATTACACCCCCACACACACACACACTGACTCATTTTCTTCTTTTGATTTGATATTGATTTTGACCTTATTCTAATAGATGATGATCTGTCCACACAAACAATTGACTTTGAAATGACGTCTACATTGGAAACTAGTCATTTCCCATCCATTACCTATTAATTGTATATGGTTGTCATACTATGCAATGTTTTCAACTATTTAGAGAAAATTATTCTTGGTATAGAAGCATGGAGTTTTTGAACAAATAGATTATTTATTAAGTGTTATGTGCTGGACTAACACTTCTGCTAACACTGAGAATTCAAACACAAGCAAAAAAGAAAAAGACAGACAGACAGAGAGACACAGAGAGACAGAGAGAGAAAGAGAGAGAGAGACAGAGAATGAGAGAGAGAGAGAGAGAGAGAGAGAGAGAGAGAGAGAGAGAGAGAG
>NW_027187323.1:5561527-5788634 GCF_028583685.1 Petaurus breviceps papuanus
AGAGAGAGAGAGAGAGAGAGAGAGAGAGAGAGAGAGAGAGAGAGAGAAGCAGTCCTTGCCCTCAAGGAGCTCACATTTTAATTGGGAAAGACAGGGCATGAAAAGAAGCTGGAAGGCAAGGGTAAGAGGATGGTGAATGAGAAAGAAATCCACACAGGGGCCAGCCTTATGGCAAGGAGGTAGAACCTTCTATAGGGTCAGGAGTTTAGTGAGAGAGGAGTAAGCCTAGATAGCCTTAACACTTCAGGAAATGGTGATTCTGACTAGGGATGTGTCAAAGAAGCAGTCAATCCATTCTTCCCTGCTTCCATCACCCCCTCCCTTTACTCCTTCCTTTCTCCCCTCCTTCCTTCCTTCTTTTCTTCCTTCCTCCCTTCCTCTCTGCCTCCCTCCCTCCCTCCTTGTCTTCCTTGTTTTCTTCCCCCTATTTTTGTGGGGGAAGGGAGAAATTAACAAATCTATTAGAGTTTGAAAATGGACTTGTATTTCATAAAACGTTGGAAAGTCCTGTATAATAAAGCTACAATATTTCAAATTTTGGTATAACCACTCTTATTTTCAGCATATGGATGGACCAATTGAAGTGATTTCTCTATCTCTGCCTTTATCATACAGGGAACTGCAGAAAAGGCAGGTGTGTTGTTTTCTGAATTTGATGGGGCAAATTCAGTTGTACTATGGGACAATAACCTCTGGAGGATCATAGAAATCTAATATAATCAATGAAGACTTTCAAATATTAACTAAGATCCAACAATTATATAACATTTTATGTCTTACTAAATAATTTTATTACAACAAGCTTTGGACATATGTATTTTCTCCATTTTACAGTAAACAAAAAATTCCTCAGAGAAGAAATTGAATCTCAGTGACTTGTCAGTGATTACATAAGTATTAAGTGTCAGAGTCAGGACTCAAACTCATCTTCTGACTTTAGGACTAGTATTCTTTCCACTATATATCATGCTGCCTGGTAATTACTTAAATGAGGCTGCAACTGTTCATAGGGCTCTAAATGGGTGTCTTGGTCTTTGTGAGTGCTGAAGACAAATTATGGAAATCCATCAGTCAATCAATATTTATTGAATGCCTGCATACTCTGGGCAAGGTAATGGAATAACTGCTAAGTTGAAAATTTTTTTTAAAAAAGGTAAGATGTTTCCTTTCACCAAGAAGTTTGCAATCTAGATGGCAATATAAGATATAGACACATGACTGACAAAACAAGAGTGGCTGAACCTTTGAATTATTAGTGATAGAGTCAATGGATATTATATAGTATCATAGGACTTGAAGAAATTAAAAGGTTGAGATAATCCAGTATCTTGTTGCTGGTTTCTGAAACACTGTGTAGAACCCCACTGGGTGACCCCCATATCGCCAACTTGCAGTCACAGGCTAATTCCATGAGAAGAGGACTGCTATCCTAGGTTCGAGGTTCTGTAATACTAAAACTAGAGTTCACAATGTGAACTAATGTGTTTTATTTATAGTAGATAGCCAGAAGGTATAATTAACATCTTAACCTGGAATCTGAATATTTTGAAAAATATTTTTATAGCTGCAGAAGCAGCTAGGTGGTACAGCAGATAGAGTGCTTGGCTTGGTGTCAGGAAGAAACAAGTTTAGTTCAAATACTTATTAATTGTGTGACTTAGGCAAGCTGCTCAGCCTCTATCTGCTTCAGTTTTCTCATCTGTAAAATGGTTACAATAATAGTACCTATCTCCCAGGGTTGTTGTGAAGCTGCCATGAAATACTATTTGGAAAGTGCTATGTAAATTCAGCTACCTATTAATATGACTCTTTCAATGTAAGTAATTTCCTTTGTAATTCTATGTATTTTATTTTATACATTTAAAATGTTACTTTGAGAAGGGGTTTATGGGTTTCTGGGATGTTAAAAAGACTGTAACATTGAAAAGGCATTTAGAGCAAAGGCATTTAATTATTAGCATAATTAAAGAATTTCTATTAAATGATTCTCCCATAAACCAAGGGTACACTCTAGGCAAATATACAAAGCATCAATGGGAATAATGAATAAGCACTGAAGTCAGGTTGAAGGTCCACCATGGTCAATACGTGTGAAAGGGGCAACTCACTATTCTGGAACAGTCACCCCTTATTGGACTAGGCATCTCTGGGGACATGCAGTTCTTTTAGGCTCTCAACCTCTTCTATCCTGGACCTGGAGTCTCTGCTAAGCTGGTCCTAGATTCTGGGCCAGCTGAAATCCTTGGGTAAAGTCCTTCTACATTTCTTTTTTTTTTTTTTTTGGAGAGAACCACAATCATTTTTCCTAGGACCAACAGGAAGCTTCCTGGTTCCATTCCCTCAGCACCTGCCCAGCTCCCATGTTCAGGTACCACCTACGTCTCTCTTCAATCATGCTCTGAACTACTGTGTGGTATCCCATTTGACTGCCTCCCTTACCACCCACCCACCACTTGTAGTCACAGTGTCGTTCTACCAGAGGATGACAACTATTCTAGGTTCAGGGATCTTTATGAATCTGAAATCCTAAAACAAAAGTTCATAAAGCCCTTACTAATGTGTTTGCTTTATAATAGTTACCCAGAACATATAATTACTTTTCTAACTTGGCATCTGCGAACATTTTGAAAAGTACTCAAAAGTTAACAAAATAATAACTGCCACGTGATACATCCTCAGAAAAGATTGGGTTTCAGGAGCCATGTTCTTGGATTTCCCTCTCATACTAAATGCAAAAACATATCTCCTATAGACATGTACTTCTGACACAAGACATGATTGCTGATGCAGGAGGACAGTTAGAGAAAAACATCTATTCCCAACTCCCTCCTCACATATTGTAGACTCTGTAAGTAGCATAACTGAGAACTGTGAGCAAACTCATGGAAACAGTTCTTCCTTCAGAGCTATCTTCTTCTTAATAGACTCACCGAGATAGGTTCTTATTTTTTTTAATTTTCAAACTCTTCCATTTGCCCACATTAAGGAGTGGTGAGAGAAAAAGTACCTAGGCAATCTATGTTAGGGACAAGTACATTCTCTCTGCTAATCCCCAGTAATATGCTAATGGTCCATTCAACATTGAACAAAAATTTGGGAAGGGCTTTGAGTCGTTTAAAAATTATAAATGTTGCTACTTAAGATCAAAATTATAATTTGATCAAGTAGGTTGGAAGGCATACTTATTTAAGCATCTTTTACTGAATTCTAAACATACAGAGAGAGAGAGATCTAATATTTGTAGAAGTTTAAATATTTTCCATAGTAAAAATAAGGGACTCACAGGAGAATAGGGGGAGGACAAGGACAAGGAGGGAGAAGAATCAGAAGAAGATGAATAATCACTATCAAATTATTTATATATCTTATCTTCACATTCACTAATAAATAATCTTATATATTCCTTATGTATTAGTCTCTTAGTTAGCCTTTACATGGAGCAGGTTTTCACCCAAGATATAAAGGGAATTGCCAAGTGAGGCAGTCCAAAGCTCACTGAGTTCAAATAAAGGTAACTCAAAAGACGCTTGTGCCAATGACGAAGAAAGCAAGCAGGAGAAAGATAAGATTCTAGAAGGATGATGGGGAATTCATTTTTAGATAAATTGAAGAAGATTTAATGAATGCTCGGGTGAAAATGCCCAACAATTAATTGGAGATATGGAGCTAAGAGAAGAGGTAAATAAAATCATTTCAATCTGGATCTAGCCTTGATCTTGTTGTCTCTAGCATTCTGCCTATTAAAATTAGTAAAATAGAATTCTGTACCTATTCTCCCCCTAAATAAGTTCAGAGGTATGTTCCTTAGAAAGGCTAGCTTGACTTATTTGGCTCACAAGGCAATGTGAAAATTATCTGTTCTTTGAGGCTTGATGAAATTGTAGTGTGGAATTTTGAAAGTTCACAAATCTCATCATCTGTGGATAGCTAGAGACTTCAATTATTTTTGTTGAGATGAAGTATGAACTACATAAAAAAACAAAATCAGAAAAAAGATTCTGATTAAGACGAAAGATTTCTCACAAATTAAGGAATAAAAGTATAATACTGGTACTTCAACTTACATCCTACAATTTAAAAAAATCATGAAGTGAAACATAAGAAGCTTAGAAAAAGTTTGGAGTAGGGAAGATAAATTATTAGGAAGGCTCTGTACTAATCTACAGTAAGTGTATGAATCAATTTAGCTGATAGGGCCATGAGTGACTTGTGTTTGATATCTGGGTTTTTCAATCAGCATTTTCTGAACATGGTTTCTCATTAGGATAATGATGAAGGGATTAATTATCACCACGAGAACAGTGATAATGGCACTTTGAACTGTACTTGTCACCATATGACACAGAATATTACTTGTTTCTTAAAATTTAGGGGAGATGTGTGCATTTGGAAGGATTTGATTTGTTCATTGAAAGAGATACTTTCTGGATAAGTTCTCTTGGTACCAGTGATGGGCAGGCAACAATTAAAAACATTCGATTTCTGTGCTGGTCATCTTTACTACAGTTTTAATTGACCAGTTAAAGCAGGGGATAATTAACAGTGTCGTTTGTAATGTGGATGTCAAATGGATAGTCCAATTAGAATACTTACTGGCTCCTTTTAAAAACCTCTCCTATACAGATAATATATGTAAGGAACAATATCACTAATTACCCTTCCAAAACAATATCCTTCACTAACTCAAGTGCAACAGATTAGATGTAAACCATTTAATGAGAGCAATACAACAGAGTAGATTTTAATTTTAGGTTACTAGGTACATGCATACTGGTGACTGGTATGATTTAGAAATAACTATGACTAATTAATACTAATTGAGGCAAAGTATAGATTGTTTTCATTGGTTCCATTTTTACCAAGACTAGATATAATGTTGACTGAATCCCATCAGTGGTCAGTCATAATTTTCTCTCCAGGATGATCACATAATTAGTTTATAGTACAGCAGGCTATTGAATGAAAATGATACAAATTTATAAGGTGCTGGTTATACTTACCACCAATGATTGTCACTTCTTCATACAAAGCATCCCTTGAGATACAATGAATTAATAATTTAATAACTTTCCAAAGGAAGCAAAAGGCTGCATTAGGAATTGGGTGGCATGGATGCACACTTAAGTATCTGTCTGCCTTTGGTCACAACACTTAATTTCCCGAGACCTTAGTTTTCACATTTGCTTTAAAACAAATCAAAGGTAAGAGCAATCCTTTTCATTCCTAAAGATCATGATTTCTTTGTAGTATTCAAAACTTATCCTTTATACTATCTCACACAATGTGTCTTCCCGCCTTCATTTGCTCATATCCCATCTCTGACTCTCTGCCTGCTAATACCTACCTAGTGTGTAAAAGCCTACTCAAATGCAATATTCTCAAGGAAGAATTTATTCCCATCTAAGTATAATATTCCCTCTCAGGACTCACATAGTATTTTGTAGTACAAAGTTATCTAGGGCACTTATTTTAAATGTTTTATTGGTATTTTTTGCTTTATGGAAGGGGAAAGGCAGGGCAATTGGGGTTGTGACTTGCCCAAGGTCACACAGCTAATAAGTGTTAAGTGCCTGAGGTCTCATTTGAACTCAGGTTCTACTGACTCCAGGGCCAGTGCTCTATTCACTGTGGCACCTAGCCACCCCTGTTTTATTGATTCTTAAAAAAATAAATAAAAATAAAATAGTTATTTCCTAATACTGGAGTCACCCAAGGTATCCTCTCATCACCAAGAAATATAATTAAATAAAACAAACCTTCACATGACCATATGAATCAGAATAGAACTCATTCTGTCCCTGTAACGTCACACCATTCTACTGAGAGAGAAGAGGTTTATTTTATCAGGCCTGTGGAGTAAAGCGTAGTTACTACCTAGAACTGAAATTTGATATCTTTTTCTCCCAGTGCTGGTAGTATTTCTGTTGTCCCCTTAGTTCTACTTGTTCCAGTATACATCAGTATATATTATTTAATAGATATATTTCCAAATTTCTTGGAGTTTCTTCATATTCTTATCTTCTTATGCAAATAAAGTATTTCATTAAATTTTCTAATTGATGGTCACTCATTCATTTCCATTTTTCCATTTTTATTTCCATTTTTGGTACTTTAAAGAATATCATTACTAATATTTTGGCATCTATAGGAACTTTCTTTGTATTATTCATGTCTTTCTACTGAGTTGCAAGCATCAGGTGGGATAAGGAAAGGACTAGCCAGGCAGACAATAGCATTTATCAAGCACCGATTCTTTGGTAGGCACTGTGCTAAGCACTGGGTATACAAAGAAAACTTAAGATAGCCTCTACTCTCAAGGTCTCACAGTCTAATGGGGAAGAGGACATCCTGCCAACACCTATCTACAAACAAGGTAAATTGAAAATTGTCAACAAGGGGAAAATACTAAATCTAAGAGGGCTTGGAAAGACAGTAGGATTTTTGATGTAACTAAAATTCCACTAAAATGGGAAATCAGGGAACAAAGAGGAAGAGAAGAGGAAGGGGAGCATTATATACACGGAGGATAGCCAGTGTCAATACCCAGAGTCAGGAGATGGAGTGTCTTGTTTCAAGGAACAGAAGAGACTATATGATTTGCCCTCTCCCCTAGTGAATGATTGTGTGCTTATTTTGCATAAACTTATGTGTGCACATATATCTTCTCCAAGAGAATTAACTACTTAAGAGTAGGTATTTTTATTTTTGTCTCTTTATTTCCCATGCCTACCACGATGCATGGCATATAGAGGCATACATAGGTAGGCAACTAATAAATATAAATTAATTGATTGATTTACTTCTAAGGTCCTTTCCAATTTTAAGATTTTTACCTTGTGAAATGGCAGGCCTACACTATTCTTTGCATGTTGCCTAAGCCAAGAGCAGTATAGCATTATATTGTATTATAATGACAATATCAGAGTAAATATATATATATATATATATATATATATATATATATATATATACATATAGGTATAAATAACTAGGTATAAAAGCTGGAAAGGATGTTAGCAAAGACAAGCTTGGGTGTTACATGGACCACTGGGGTACCTAATTTTGATCTTCCTTTAATGATCTCTAAACAAATATTTTAGAACTAATAAAACCCTAAGAATTCATCCAATGAAACTATTGTGCAGTTATGCAGTTAAGGAACCATTATTACCACAACTTTTCTCAAAAAGCAACTAAGACCCGGAGAGTTTAACTGCCTTGCTCAACCAATCAATCCATAAGCATTTCTTAAGCATCTAATACATTTCATATCCTTTACTTGATGTGTTAGTTGTAAAATACAAAGAGAAACAATCTCTCCTCTCAAGGAAATGAATGCTAAAAATTACATAGGGCTTAAGGAAAGACTGGAACCTGCATCTCCTGCCTCTTCCCAACAAACTACATGCTTTTTGACCGTGGATATATCTTATACTCGTATTTAAATAAAGGCAACAGATGACATTATTTTATATTCTTTAAGAAATTTAGTGAAATGAACATTTTAAAGTGATAAAATGAAAAAAAAGATAAAGTATGTTTGAGAAAAGAAATAAAAGACAAAAACAAGCAAACAAAAAACCCACCAAAACAAACCCAGAATATTTTACCTTGTTTGGGAAACACATAGAATCAAAGAAATTTTATGAAACTTTTTTTATTTAAAGCAAAACTTCAGCTATTGTAAAAGAAAAAAATAGAATTATATACATTTGCAAGTGACTTTTAAGATTTTGCTGTTGTATCCATGCATTACAACTCATTTTCTCCCATGAAACCTTTTACAAACAGTTGTCACTGCAAACTGCCTTGGCCCCCAAATGCATTAATGATGCCCTGATATCAGCCAATAGTGGAGCTATTAATGTGTATTCTCACTATAATCATTTTAAGTGACATATAATTAACTTATATCTTGCATATACCTAATAACACTATTCAATTAACATGCAGTAGCTACCTTAGTAAATCAAAATTAAATGCTTACTTAAGACACTAAGTTGAGAGTGCTACTGTCGGGAGCTTTTCGTGATTTATTCATTTATATGGCAGTCTCACGTTGATGATTAGGGTGCCAGTCCTTGACCTGTGACCAACTTTGCCATTTTTTTAAATAGAAGACCAAATAAGGTAAAGAAGAAGAGCTTCAGTTAATCAGCTACAGATGGGCAAAAGTCTGCCTTATTAATGTATTCATTTTAAGCTCTGGAAAATTACCCCATGAGACAAGTATCAACTTTTGAAGTTAGTTATTGGGGGTTTTCTCCCAGAATAATTTTTAAAGCATTCCTCTCCTCTTCTGAGATGGATTTTCAGGGAGAATTTCCTGGTCTTTTTATTTCTTCAAGGGAAAGGGATCAGTTTGTGTTGCATCATTCTTTCCTCTTTGCTTTGCTTCTCTTACATTTTAGAGGAGAAAATACACATATATAATTCCTTACCACTTCTGCATATTATCTTCCTCATATATAACTATGTACTTGCTTATATATTGTTACTCTCAACTTCTCCAGATTTTTCATTTATTATTCTTTTGTTACTCCATCTCCTTGAAGGCAAGGAACATCTTCATTTCTTCTGTTTGTATCTACCAGAGTCCTGAGTAGTGTTTTTCATGTAGTAACCCTTTCTGCTATTCTATGTCCATAAACTCCAGTCTCAGTTTTGTGCATTTATCTTGGCTGTCTTCCTTCCTTGAGTGTACTCTCTCCTCACCTCTGCTTCTTAGAATCCCTTACTTCCTTCAAGAATAAGTCTGATCATCACCTTCTACAGGGAGGTTTTCCTGATCTCCCAGCTGCTATTGCCCTCCCTCTCAAACAACCCTGTATCGTTTATATCTAGTATGTATGTATGTACGTACGTACGTACGTACGTATGTATGTATGTATGTATCTGTCTATCTATCTGTCTGTCTGGTGCACAGTAAATATATGATAAATACTTGCCACTTGCTGGCTTGATACCTAATAGGTTAGAACTACTAAACTAGTAGAAAAGGAGAATATAGGCTATCTCCACATATTCCACAATCCAATGACAATAGACTCCTTGCTGTCTTTTTCACATGACACTCCTGTCTCCAAACACTGCCATTTTTTCTGGATATTCACCATGCCTGGAATTTTGTCCCACTTCCTCTCTATCTTCCTGATTTTATTCAAGTTACATACTAAATACTGCCTTCTACTAGATGTCCTCTTGGATTCTCCCTCCTCCTTATTGATAGTGACTTCCTTCTGAGATAATGTGTGCATGTATGCACACACACTTAAATTAAAACCCCACACACACATACCCCCCCACAGACACATATATACATTGTTGCTGTTGAGTTGTTTTAGTCAAGTACAATTGTTTGTGACATCATTTTGGATTTGCTTGGCAAAGATACTGGAGTGGTTTTCCATTTCCTTGTCCAACTGATTTTATAGATAAGCAATCAAGGCAGACAGGGCTAAGTGACTTGCTCAAGGTCACCCAGCAAGTAAGTGCCTGGGGCTGCATTTGAACTCAGATTTTCCTGACTCCAGGAATCTGCACTAACTAGCTGCTATGTATAAATATGTATATGTATTTGTATATATGTGTATGTATGCATTGTATATATCTTTATATGTATATGTACACAATGTGCATATATACAATGGGATTATGTTTTGTGTATGTATGTTATATGTGTGTATATGCATATATATGCATGTATAAATTTTAAATATGTGTTTATCTTGTTTGTACATAGTTGTTTACCTGTTGTCACCAACCCATTATATGTTAGGAGCTTCCCAAAAGTAGGAACTTCTGTTTTCTTTTTTTTTTCTCTCAAGGGGACAAGGGCTCTTTATAAACATTCCTAATGCTTAGCACTGTACCCAACACATAATAATCATTTAACAAATGTCCATTGTCTTTATTGTTAACTTTCCCTAGATTTTAGTAAAGTGTTTTATTCAGAGACAGCTTAGAAGGAAGTTGCTAGTGCCACAAAGATTTGTATTTAGCACAGTGTTATTGATCATTTGTACCAATGACTTGGATAGATGCAGAGATGGCATACTTATTTAATTTACAGATAACACAGACAAGATCATATTTGTAAACACTTTTTTTCTGTAAACAGAAGAGTGCTTGGAACATAGTAGGTATTATATAAATGCTTATCCTATTCATGTCCCTTCTCCTCCTCTTCCCCATGTCCTTCTCATATAGGAATGGTTTAAATAGTATACCAGAGCATTAGGATCCAAAACAGACAAGGAAATAGTAGAATACTGGGTAGAATCTAATATGATGAAATTTTAATGAGATAAATGTTAAGCCTTCCACTTGGATTAAAAAAAATAGAGGAAGGCAAGTTAAGACACCATAAACGACTGTCTTCAGATATAGCAGGTGCTGATCAATGAAGATTTTCTGGACCAAAGCTGGATGACTGATCATTTAGGCATGGTGTAAAGGGAATTTCTTCACAACGGTTTACTAGATTTGATAGTCACTGAAGTCCCTTCTAATTCTAAATGGTGTGATTATTAAATTGAATTCTGGTTGAAGAGAAAGGCACCTATGTATATATTAATGAATTGATATTATTGCTAAAATAACATATTTTTCTTGTTTTACCAACTTGACTGTAAAGTCCTTGAAAATGAAAATTATGTTTACAACTTCTTTTATGTCATTCATAATGCCTAATATGCTGATGGACAGAGCAAGTGCTTAATAATTTATTTTTGAAGTAATAACAAATGAATAAATATTACAACCCCATAATAAAAAACACTGCCTTACATATACAATTAATGGAAGAACATATTCATCATGAACACCTAAGTCTTTGACTTTATATAATAATACTAATACTAAAAACAGTAGGTAGCACTTAAATAAAGCATTAATGTTTTCAAAGCATTTTATAAATATGGTCTCATTTGATCTTAACAAAAACCCAGGGAGAAAGGGGCTATTATTATCCCCATTTTGCAGATGAGGAAACTGAGTCAGAAAGAAATGACTTGCCAGGGTCACACAGTTAGAAAGTATTTGGGGCTGGATTTGAACTTAAGCCCTCTTGACTCAAGTTGCAATACTGTATACACCTTGCCACATACCAACAAAAATGACAGAGTGGCATTCTATAGTTAATTAGAAACAGTTTCAGAAAGAAACATCGTTCTTGGTTGTTGTTGTTGTTTTTTTGTTCCCAAAAACGGATTAGAAGTTTTTCACACATAGACATAAGAACATAATCTGTCATTTCAGAGACCCAGGAATCTTCTGGATGAGGAGACTCCTTCCACCAATTCCACTTGACTTCTTCTCTGCAAATTCTAGCCTATAAGGCATATCCTAAAGGGGTAAAGTGATACCTCAAATCATACAACCAAGTGTGTATCCAAGGTAGGATTTGAACACAGGTCTTCTTGCCTGTGAAGCTCTATTACTTTCTACTACATCATGGTGAACATTATACTTATGGTCCACTATACCTCTGTATCATTCATGTAGCAGATTAATGCCAATATAGTCTTTCTGAAGCTTTACCTCAAAGCACATACATTTGTATGTAGATTAGAATCCAGAATTAAAACCTTTATATTTAAAGTAATTAGTAGTACTGAGTAGTCCTAGCTGCCTGACACTAAAAGCGTAGGATCTTCCATGAACTATGAATAAATGCTTGTGTCAAATTCTGTCTAACTTGTATACAATAGATAGCTAATTATAGGGAACATATAATAGAGGCCCTGGAACAGCTCTGGCAGAAGAATGTGCATCTGGAAATTGATTAGGATTGATGGAAGCTTATGGGATGCTTGAAATGAATAACATTTAAAAATATGACTACTTTCACCCCATTTCAGATTTTAATAAAAATATCTTAAAGCAATAATTCATGAACATTTTAAAATTCTACATATTTTAAAGTGAGCCTGGGATAACTTTGTAGAAATTGTGTTAGATTGAGTGAAATTTTTAAATCTGAGGTCTTTTGTTTGTTTTGCTTTGAAGTATATGCAAAGCTATGTAAACTCAAATGAAGGGAAAACATTTATGTGAGGAAAAAAAAATCCATACCTTTAAAAGCATTTTCCACTATATGCTGGTTACCTATATCAGTCATTTTAAAAATCCAAAGGTTTTAAAAAATGAACAGCTTCATTGGATTATTACTCTAGAAGATAAGCTAGAATAATTTGAGGTCTATAGCATAGAATTTGGGGACACATTCATTGGTGATCAGATCATAACAGCTTTGAGATGTAAGATAATGTGATATTAAAAAAATATTCCTTAGAACCTGGAGTGGTTCCTATTGTTAGGTTTCAATAAAGTAATTATGAATTGGCAAGACCTATGGTTTTACTCCTGAGATTAGCTACACTTTTTATTAGCTATACTTTTAATAGAATAAAACAACAATATAAGGGTATTGAATACAAATATTGATATTAGCACAACAAAATATTTCAAATTTAAAACTAAAATTTCCATTTGGACCAGTTGACAGAAATCTTTACTTAATACCCTATTTGGTGATGAAAATGGAACAGATACTTTTAAAAGTGGACAACCACAGGAAATATAACTTAAATGCCATTTTTGCTTCTCATAGAACTCCCCTTCATGTTGGCACAATGAATAGAAAAATTCATTAGGCTGGGAACCAGAGAGACTCAACTTCATGAGTTCAAATCTAAGCTCAGGCATTTATTTGGCTGTATGGGGTTAAGACCTTGGGCAAGTCACTTAACCCTGTTTGCCTCAGTTCCTCATTTGTGAAAATGAGCTAGAGAAGGAAATGGCAAACCACTCTAGTATCTTGGCCAAGAAAACCCTAAAATGGGGTCACAAAGAGTCACACATGACTGAAATGCCTGAACAACAATTGGATCGTTCCCTCTTTCCTGACTTCATCCTTCATGGGGCATATGGGTAGAGAAGACATGATAGCTGTCTTTAAGTCTTTAAAGTATCATATGGAAGAGTAATTAGATTTGTTCTACTTGACCCAGAGGGCCAAACTAGGAGCAGCAGATAGAAGTTGAAGAAAGAAAATAAATAGGCTTGAAATAAGTGGGAAAATTTCCATCAGTATTTAAAAGACAGATGTGATGTCTTGGAAGTAGTAGGTTCCCTTTCACTGAAGGTCTCCAAGGCTTGAGTGCCATATTGACAAATATACTTTAGATAGCATTCTTGTTTTAGTATGAGTTGGACCCTTCCAAGTATGAAAATCTAGGAAAGTCTTTTACCTACCTGCTTTTGTTTTGTCACTCCATCCCCAAAGTCTATACTTTTTTTGTGGCACAGGACTGCCCAGAATGGCATGTCTCCATCAAAGAAAGCACTGTGCTCTATGAGCAAAGTGTAATTACAATAGCTCAAAAGAAATGTGAGGTCATACACTTAAGAGACATCTCCCCTGCAAATTTCCACATTTATTTTATTTTATTTCACATTTATTATATTATTCACATTTTTATTTGTGCCCAACCTGCAGAAGAGCTTTCCATGCTCATCTTGGTCTGATCAGCAACTCAGACACATTGGACCTTGATGCCAACATAGACGTATAATATTGACTCTCTTTGAGAACAAAAGACAACAACCAACAACCTTTTTCCCAATTCTGTAACACAGGACCTGTTAGATACTGAAGTTAGGGCTTCCCACATACTTTTCCCCTTTATTTCATCCATGTTTATGTATTGAAATCTTATCCATCTTTCAACACTATGCTCTAACACCGCCACTTCCAGGAAACCTGTCTTAGCCTGAACATAATTTTGCATCTCAGGTCTCTCATAGAACTTTTTTTTCCTCCAACCTCCATTTATTTTTTTTTTAATTTATGGAATAAAACAAGCATTTCTACGAGATAGTTTACTAAAAAAATATGATTTCTCATGAAACTGTTAATCTACTATGTACAAATTGCTATTCCTTTTAAATATTTAACAAAGTTATCATATAAATTTCTTTCTTTCTTCCCTCCCTCAACTAGAGATGGTCACCATTAGACACAAATATATGTGTGTGTGCATGTGTGTGTGTTGCATATGTATATGTGTTTATGTGTATATATACACACATATGTATGTATATAAAATTATTCTAAATGTATGTATACTTATAAGTTCTAGAACATTCTACCTTCATGTAATACTTTATAGCTTCAACTACAGTATCAGCACATGTTTTATCATCTATTAGATTATAAGTGCCTTGAGGGAAAGGATGATGTCATATTGCTTATTGGTCCACCCAGCACTTAGCATGATAACTTTGCAAGCATTTATTTTGTATTTGTTTAAATAAATTAAAATACCGTAGGTAGACATTTAAATAGCCTCTATCATCTCTCTTATATACTGGACAGTATGTGAATTCTATGAGAGCCTGAGATGGAAAATTATGTTCAGACTAGGAAGGCTTCTGGAAGGGGTGGCATTAGAGTATAGTGTTGAAAGATGGATAGGATTTCAACACATAAATGTATTCTAAAGTTACAGTCTTCTTGACCTTTGCTTCACCTTACAGACAATTAATGACCTGGAATTTATATAGTCATAATCATGGAGTTGATATAATTATAGAATGCCTGGGGATTTGAGGGATGCTTTTAGCCATCATTTAGTTCAATGTCTTTATTTTTCAGATAAAGGCACTGAGACCTAGACACAGGAAGTGAATTGCTCAAGTTTCCAAATCTAGCTGGTGGCGATCTTGGGACAACAGCTCTGGGATCTTATTTCCTCATTTCTGCTCTTAAAATCATAATTGTCAGAAGATATACTAGTTCAATATACAAAATATTTAAAAATTTAGCAAGATAAAATACAGGGAAATTTTACATGCTCCCACAGATTCCTACACAATGGTGGGAGATACAATCTATGTGAGAGAGAGCATATGCCTAGAAAAGTCATGTTGCTAGGACTGTAAGCCACGTTTAGGCCCCCCGCCCCATACCTTCATTAGTTCTTCCTATGCAGAACTTCTGATATCATTCACTGTAACAGCAAACATGCTGGCATACCCAGGATGGCTGCTAGCACAGGTTCTTAGATCTGCTTTACTAGGAAAGATAGTTATTCAAAGTGCCAACAATCTTTTTTTTTTTTTTTTAGAGCGGGGAAGCCAGGGCAGTCGGGTTTAAGTGACTTGCCCAAGTGTTAAGTGTCTTAGGCTGGATTTGAACTGAGGTCCCCCTGACTCCAGGGTCGGTACTCCATTCACTGCACCACCTAGCCTTCCCAATAATCTTTTTTAATTACATTCACTAGTTTAGGGGGAAAAGTAAGCACCCTCAACTTCAGAGAAAATAGAAACAGAGAAATAAAGACCAACAGAGAGGGCTCAGACTGCCTGAATCAAAGCAATATTACTATATACTTTACCAACATTCCTGGATCGAGAGAGCCTTTACATCTGAGCAGTCAGGGACTCTGAATATACAGCCACTCAGGATCTCGACCAGGTAATCACAAGACCCTTCCCATAAGTGAGTGCCAAAAGTAAAATATCAACTCAGAGTATATATACACTTCTCAGGGCCAGAAGGCATCACAGCCTTCCTGACTCAGTGCCTAATTAGAAATTAGCAAAAGGTGTGAAAGCCTTCCTGCAGGCAAGCGTCCCCTAAGCAAGTTTCCTTTAATGGACTCCAGGTGTGGCCTATTACTGGGAAGGAAAGATCTTAAATCACATTAACTTTACATCTACCAATCTAGTGACATCATCAAAATGTAAACTGGAGGGCTTCTGTGCTGCATGGTTCTTTGCTTCATTGCCACCTCTCCATTCCCTTTGCTGCTCTTTTTGGGTTCTGTGGCCACATCTGTGCTCACCTTCTGATCCTGGATAGCTGAGATGACCTCTGAAAGATCCAGCATTACTATCAGTTGCCATTTTCTGGGTCCCTTTACCTAGGGCACATTGTATACATCCTGTGCTGCTTTCTGCTACCACTTACTGCTATGAGGCCTTTTCCCCATTCTTTGGAAGAAGGGTTTGTCATCTCTTTTAAAATATAGCGTCAGTGACTATCTCATTCTTCTGTGATTTCAACTCAGAAGTCATAACCAGCTAGTAAACTTCTGGCCTGAGGTAAACCTGACTTTTGATATCGTTTGATTCTAGAGTTATGATTACCTCAGCTTAGTCCCATATTTAAAATTCAAAAATTCCTTTTTACTCTTTTGTATTCCCATATTGCCAATATGGCTCATGAAAATTAATTCTTGGGAGCATGACTAAAAGAGGGTTGGGTGGAGCTGACACCCTTTGTTCTATTTCCCTTTAAGAACTAAGTCTTCATCTGGCCAGTAAACTCCACATAAATAATAATTTAAAAAATAATGCACCCTAGCATGACAGTACTGCATCACTTTACTTATTTCCAATTATAAATATGTACTTAGGGAAACAAAAAAAAGATGTGTTTAATATGATACATATAGGTCCCAATTAGTGTAAATAATGAATTCTCTGAAGTAGTTTTATGTATTTGAATTTGCACTATTTGAAGTTATAATTATGTGAAATATGGCAATTAGCTCCAACACTATAGGAATATACAATGCAAAATCAAATAACAACCACTTCTGGGGACTTCATTATTATCACTAATCAAGATCTGTCTCCTCATTTTTTTTTCAGTATGTTTGAGAAAAAGTGTAGCAGAAATAATTTGGGTGAGAACTGGACTTGGACTCCAAGTCCCTGTTTCAAATTTTGTCTCAGACATTTAATAATGGGGTGACCCAAGGCCTCAAGTTTTCTTGTCTGTAAAATGAGGGGGTTAAACTCAACAATCTTAACCCATCCTAACTCTAAATCTGTGGTCCTCTGGTGATGAGACCAATGCTTTAGAGAGAAAGAATTCTGGATTTGGTAGCAAAGGTCTGGGGTACATATCCAGGCTCTACTACTATATATGTAACCTCAGGTAAGTATCAACCCCTGCACTCCCAGAACTCAGTTTCTTCTTCTCCAGAATAAGAAGGTTAGTGTGGATAAACTCTAAGGTCCTTTTCACCTCTATATCTATCATATTATATAATATATTGAAATGAAGTCGAGAACTTTTTTTCTTTTTTTCTCTTCTTGCTTCATTCCACTAATAATTTAATTACTCATGTCATCTTCCAATTTATAAGGTGGGATATTTCATTGAAATGGATATAAATACTTGTTGGACAGATGGGCTCTATTTACCTAGCCTGTCAGCAGGTAGCTTAGGGAGGAAATACATTACTTTCCAGGGGAGATCAAGAAAATTTTAATGAAGAGATGGTGCTTGAACTACTTCTTAAACCAGGGATTCTAAAGAGGTGAAAGTGAGGAGGGAGTGAATTATAGGCCAGTGAAAAGGCTTTATCTTTTTTTTCCAGCTTGTCATGTGAATGGTGTGTCTATCAGCAGTAACCATGACAGTACAACTTGATTTACCTAGTTGCACCCTCTCTCCCTTATAATTTACAAAATATTACATAGGACAACTTGTATTAGCTGATTTTTTTTTTTCATTCTTCCTATCAGAGAAGAGTGTTTTCTATCTTATAAATGCAGCCTGAAGAAAAATCAGGATGTCCAATCTGTAGATTGAGGTCTCTTTGATGTTGAATTTCTTTGGGACTCTTTTAAATTTTCATCAATCTGAACTGCTCCTGGTCCTAATCAATGCACTCAAAGCAATAAAAAACATTCTTTAAACCTTACTATGTATAAATCAAGGATAAAAAGGATATGAGGACAAAAAGAAATTTAAAACATTCCCTCCCCACAAGGAGTTTATATTCTATTAGAAGTAAAGGAAATACAAACAGAAAAGTAAAGACAAAGTAATTCAAGTATGGGGAGAGAACTGAAAACTGAGAGGAGCATGCAGAACTTCTATTAGGAGGAAGCACCTGACTTTTCCCTTGAAGGAAAGGACTGAGGGTAGAAGGCAGCATATTCCAAATCTGGCGTCAAGCTCTAAAAACATATGGAGAATGGAATGCCCAATGAGGGAACATAAAGTAGATCATTTTTGCTTGAAAAAGTGTGTGGGAAAAGGAAAAATCTGGAAAGATAGGTTGACACCAGCTTGAGAGTGGTTTTAAATGCTGGTTTGAGGTGTTTCTATTTTATCAAACATAAATTAGAAAGCCACAGGAAATATTTGGACATGAGAGTGATTTGGTCAGACCTGTACATTATGAAAATTACATTTCTTGTATTTCTTGCAACTATTGTAGAAAATGGATTGGAAAGGGGAGAGAACAGATACAAGACCAACCAGGAAGTTCTTGTGATATTTTATGAAAAGATGACAATGATATGTATTAAGGTGGTGTCCATGTGAGTAGAGAGGGGAGAGATCCAAGAGATGTTGTGAGTATAGGAAAAAATAAAACTCAGCAACTGGTTCAGGATTAGATGTGTTTATAAAATGACACATAACATATTATTATGCCTTTAAAGGAAGAAATATCTGGAATTATTTGTTTTCATATTTTCATTCTCTTCTTAAGGACTAGATTTAAATTTTTATGTTCTCTGTAAAAAGCAAAACAAAACAAAGCCTCAAAAATTGATCTTTCAAATATGTTGACCTAAATACAGTATGGCAAAATGCAGGGCTGCCACATTTTTGTTTGTAGTCTTAGCGTCTGAACCAATAAGTTAAAAGTGTTAATCAAGGAAAATCAACCATATCTTTCAAAATTCTTTCTGTCTGCCATATAAATGGATAATCTTTGAAAATTTTCCATGTAACTCAATTAGTGTACCATTCAGTAATAGAAAGTCCTTTGATGATTTGTATGTTTGCATCATATTTTTAAAGGATTTTCTCTCATCTGATTTTGTAGTCACTCATTGCAATGCCTTAAAATACTTGTAGAGTTTTAAAAAAAATCACTAAAACCTCATCACACTGTAATACTGAAGGGGAGAGACATTACCAAAAGGAGGGGGGATAATTGTTTTATACATTCTAGTTGTCCTGAAATGTAATTTAATTCTTAGCACTTGTCTTTCTAAAAATAATTTGGTTTAATTCTTATACTATGTATTTTAAATTACTTGCTAGCTGGGTCTGCACCATACATAATATAATGAATGGAGAAAGCAGCAAAGATGTCACAAACTCATGCTGTGCATTTAGCTACATCAGATAATTTAGTCCTTTGCTTTTTCTTCAACTACTGGAAAATTGAGGGAAAATGACAATTATACAGATAATTATATTTGTGGAACTACATTTGAAAATAGCCAATGGTCCTACACCCCTATCCTTTAGATAGAGTTGTTTTTTGTGTCCAAGAAACCTGTATTTTTCACATAAAATGATATATGTATGTGTGTGTGTGTATATATATATGTACATATATATATATATAGGAAAAGTTCTGTATGCTTAATAAATGATCTTGATTCAAGGTATAAGCATCATATAGGGACATTTAAAACAATTATTTCTGATATCTACCATAAAAAGAAGTTTGGAAGTGGGGGGGAGAGATGTTCACATCATTCAATCACATGATTTCCTTTTCCCTATCTCTGAACCTTAGAATTCTCACCTTGCTAAAGTCTAGCTGCCTGTTATTCTGATTTCGGAGGCAGACTCAGCTTCTCTTAATCCTTTTAAATTTATTTGTGGCCTATGCATATTATTTGAGACAAAGAAGTGTCTTTCAAATATGATGTGGGGCCAAAAGGCCTCGGTGTTATTGTTGTGTATGCCTTTATGGGAATATGGCATATTTAACAAGGGGAGGGAAAATTTATTCCCTCCCTCACCTTACCCTTGAAAATAACAGTTTTAATATATGAGTTTAGACCTGGTTGAATTTGATCTCCTTTGCTTACTTCTGCCTTTAAAAGAAAGCAAAACAAACAAACAAAAAGCATACTCTACTTGTAGAAAGGTAGGAACTAGAAACTAAATGATCCTCAACCATATCTCGGAAGAATAGGAAAGAAAAATGGATGTGTGTGGGTGTGGGTAGACACCCTTTCCTCTTGCCTTCTCACATCCTCCAGGTCTTCTGGTTTACTGGTGCATACTTCATATTTCTAGGCCTCAATGTGTGCTCTGGAGCTATTCTATCTTATATACACTATCTTAAAGAGTGAACTCCCTGTGTTCTCCTAACCCAGGAGTGGGGAATCTGGGCCTTCAAGTCCACATGTGGCCCTCAAGGTTCTCAAGTGTGGCCCTTTGAATGAATCCAAAAAAATTGCATTCATTTCTATAGATGTTTGTTCTGTGAAGTTTGGATTCAATCAAAAGGCCACACAAGTACCTGGGAGGGGGAGGGGGGGAGAGGGCACATGCGGCCTCAAGATTCTAGACTTCCCACCCCGTCCTAATCCTTGCCATTCCCCACTCACCTCCAACTAAATACAATGATAATCTGACTTGGGAAAGGGTACACAGAGGGAGCATTTTGCAACATTTTCTCTTTGGGGCCAACTCTGACTCACAGAAGTATGTTCATGAAAAATTGGGAGAGGAGGAATCATCTGACCCCACTTCTGGGTAGTGGTAATAAGGATTACCTGAGAATCCCCTGTTGAAGTATCTTGCCAAAGGACAGCCAGGAAGTGATTGCAATGTCTACAAGAGTCACAGTAAGTGTGTAATAAATGTTTGCTGAAATAAACTAGATGGATGACATATACATTAAATGGAATGTTAAATGATAATAGGAGAGTAGAGTCAGTGATGGTAGGAAGAATTGTCAGAGATATCGTTTTTAAGGAGGCAACCTAGAGATTCTGACAGTGATTCCCAAACATAAGTTTTACCACATCCCTTTAATTTTCAAATAAAACCTTTTGTGACATTGTTTTTAAAAAATCAAGATAAAATCTATTTTTGTTCAATTTCATCATAACATAAATTTATGTTGTAGATAATTTTTGAGACAATAATAGAGTAGAATCACTAATAAAATTAAAGTTATCCTTAACACTAGAATGATTGGAAGCTGGTCGAGCTTACCTATCAAGGCATTATCATATGTGAGATAAAAATGCAATGTCAGAGTCAGAATGGCTTGGGTTCACATCCCGTTTTTGATGATTGGATGTGTAACCCTCGGCACATTATTGAACCTCTTAGTGTAACTCTACAACTATAACTTGCAGAACAGTTGATGGTCTGCATCGGTAGAGGGACTTTCCTCTCCTGGAACTCCCTATAGTTATAAAAATGACAAGTCAGGACTATCTATCTACAAACAAAACAAAAACAAAAGTAAAACTATTGATCATACAATAAGGGCAAGCCAAGAATGGTATTAAAACCATTAGGAGGATTTTATATAGGCACAGGATACCTCAAGATTTTGTTAAGTTTTCCACTAAAGAGGAATCTAGGGGTCATTAGTGGGGAAGCTTAAAGAATGGGTACAATGTGTGAGGGAGCATTCCAGAGATGAGGTTAAATGCCAATAAAGTCAGGCTTTCTCCTTACCTGATAATGTAATGATATGACACCAATGTCATACTTGTAGATGAAGTCATGAGGATTTTCAGCTAATTTTTTCTGTGCCTTCTTAGAACTTTGAATATAATAACCTACTAGATATAGGAAATAGATGATTTGAGATGTTCCACATATGTGGCTTATTTAATATCTTCCAGAAATTTGTTATTGTTTATATTCAAACATTTTAAAATTTGTCATAACCAACACATTTTAAAGCTACCTACGTGTTTTTTTCTCTACAGTGCCTCTGACCTTCATAACCCTGCTTCTTTCTTTCTCCTCTTCTCTTCCACACCTCCCATTTTCAAATATAGAATTAAACTCTGTAATTTGAGAGTTCTATGTACAGCACCTTGAGCTCTTTGGAGGCGTGCCATTTCAGAGATTTAATAAATAACTCATGTGGTGTTTCTAAATTGGCATGGTGGGGGCATATTTTTAGAAACCACCCTCAACCAAATCTGGTGCTGTTGCCTCTTACAAAGGTGTCAGCAGATGGAGAATGGTGGAGGTTTCATGTATCTGAAGCCTCTGTTGACACCTTATTCATGGTTGCTGCCAACTGGCCACTAGGTAGCGCTAAGACTTCAGAGTTCTCTGACTTCTCTTTATTCCTGTAATGACTTCTCTAAAGGAGAAACTAGCTAAAAGTTCTTACAACATTCATGAGTGGTCAGGTTTTGTTTTGTTTTGCTTTTAATTTCCTTCTGGACAATTCTGGGATGCTCTGTGGGTTACATGGAGGTTGGCAACATCTCCTTTAAGTTCATGTAGTTAATATTTATTCATACCCCACAGAGGAACAAGTGAAATTTAGCCTATTAAAAAATCATAGGATCATTGGATTTTAGAGTTGGAAAGGGCCTTTTGAGATCATCTGGTTTAGCCCCCTTATTTTACAGATGAGGACATATGACTGAACCACACACTACTGGGAACCTAAAGTACCATCAAGGCATGCTGATTTTACATAAAGGGGTAAAAGGAGACTGGAGCAGCTATTTCTGAGACAATGTTACAGACAGGATTTCAGTCTAAGAAGCAGTATGAATTCTCTACCCAAGTAACATGCAAACGCAGGGCCCATAATCATAATAATAGCTGGCATTTATATAGTACCTTAATATTTCTAAAGTGCTTTATCTATATTATCTCCAGGCTGAATTTCATTAGACTGATTCTTTTAAAATCAGTTGGACTAAATTCAACCATTTCCCTTCAGCTAGTTTGTGTGGGCAGAAAGAACAACAGATGTAATCACTGTTATATTCCTATTCAGAATGGTAGAGCAAGCTGACAGCTTGGTATAGTGGGAAGAGGGAGAGACTTGGAGTCAGGAAAACCTGGGTTCAAGTTCTGACACATATTGCCTGTCTAATCATGGGGAACTCGCTCAACTTCTCAGTGCCCAAGCCAACTCTCTAGGAATAAAAAAACACAGACAATTGCCAATCTGCATTTGTGAATGGCTTTTCTGCATTTAGAGGGTGTTTATTTGATTTTATTTTGCCCTCAATAGATCATAATTAAAATAGCTTCCTTTTACTATACTCATGCAATCAACAATTGACCATTCTATCTCTTAGTAGGATAAAGATTGCAAAACAACTCCCTTATCCCCCAAAACAAAATAACATCCCAAATGAAATTCAGCTCAAGTCACCCAAACAACTACTAGGTTCAAATATTTCTACCAAAAATATTTTCTCAAAAATGTTACAGCAAATTTTAATGGCAAATGTTGGCCTTAAATGCCCAAGAATGATATTAAATGGATTTGGGAATATTATGGCACAGAATATGACTTCTGCAAAAGGCAAAAGGGAACAATCTCTATTGATGACTACAAAATCTATTTTTATTTAATGACACAGATCTTTGGTGCTCTCTTTACATTTTGTGGATTCTAATGTCCCCTTCCTATTTGGATCAAGTAGTTCCATTCATTATAAATATCTGATTGCTTAAAATTGTAAAATACCAAAAACAAATAAAAAACAGTTGACATAATTTCTTCCAATCCTGGTCGAAATAATGAAACCCACTCGTTACCAGTCTATTCTACAGGTACAGTTCCCTCAGGAAGGTATACTATACTCAGTTTTCACAAAAATTAATTCTTCACCAAATAACAGAAGACTAGATACTATTTATTTTTTTTATTATTGTAACCTCAGAATATAGCACAGTGGCTAACACATAATAGACATAATGAATTGACAATTTAATTATTAAGTGATTGCTTCAAATTTAGCCACCCTATATCTCATTATCAAATAAGATATTTGTAGAGAACTTGGCAGTTACTGGCCTATAGTATAAATATGCTATATTTATAATATAAACAGCATATAAATACTTATAAATATAGCATATGATAAGCATATAAATGTTTATTTCCTTCTCTTTCCTTCCCCCATTGTAGTAATACAATGTATTTAGGGTGTATTTAGGGATGAGGTCTTCTTGTTTTCTTGAGTTGTTTCACTCAAGTTTGACCAAGGTCCCATTTGGAGTTTTCTTTGCAGAGATACTAAGGTGATTTGCCATTTCCTTCTCCAGCTCATTTTACAAATGAGTAACTGAGGCAAACATAACCAAATGACTCACTTGGTCACATAGCTAGTAAGTGTTTGAGGCAGGATTTGAACTCAGGAAGATGAATCCTCCTGGTTCCAGGTCTCTCTCCATTGTGCCACCTAGCTGCCCCTATTATTGGTAACATCTGCCCTTAAATCTTTTCAGGCCAAATTTACCTCCTCTGTGTTACATGGTGTAACACTCTGGACAGCTAAATGATTCCCATGTCTTGTGCAAATGCAAAGGTACTTTAGGAAGAAAACGTTTGGCCTTATCTTAAGACTTCCTTTCACAATCCCAAAGAACACATGATGAAAAATGCTATCCACCTCCAGAAAAAGAGCTGGTGAAATTGGAGTGAAGATTCAAAGAGTTTTTCACCTTACTTTTATGTTTTGCTATTTCTTTCCTTTTACAAAAAGCTACAAAGGATGCAAATACAGAAATATGTTTTACATGACTTTGCATGTATAATGATTATAGCACCGCTTACCTTCTTAATGGGTAGGGGAAAAGCTGGAGGGAGGTAGAGAATTTGGACCTGAAAACTCTAAAAAAATAAATGTTCAACATAATTTTATAAAAATATTTCATTACACTTCCATGATGCAATGGTCTGGCTTCCCATCTAGATGAGAATATAGGTTAGGCTCCTAAACGTTCACAATGTAGCTTTCACTCTACATCTCATACTTCTAGGACTTAAAGTATACGAATGGCTTGTTAATAGGCAGAAGAGAATCTTTGCTCTTCAAGCACTAATCAGAGAATTTTCATGAAATGATTGTGACCCTACTCTCACCAGTGTATTTTCTTAAGACTGGTATTTGAGAATGAGAGGACATATTAGGCTCTCATTCTTTTTCATTCCCTGTTTTATCCCTATTTTAAGAGAAAAATTCATTCTTCAGAAGCAGAATCTAATATCCCCAAATACCAATGGATCTGTGGTTTCCTAGCTGTGCCTAATCTCTGCAAGGATGCCCATCACAACTAATTCATACTTACCCATCCCATTCATTTCTTGTTCAAGTTGTCATGTGACGTCACTATACATGGATCTGGGCTGTACTCTATGGTCTCCCTCAAATTCTCTTGACTTTATGAGGTTAGCAATGGAGCACTGAGTCTATACATTAGTTGTCCCTCGTTGGCTACTTATGTGATTATTCCATCTTAGTCTTTTCCCCTAGCCATATATTTCTCTGATAACATCCCTGACACCATTTCTCTTTGACAATACCTTGGTCTATAGTGTGAAACACTCTTCTTATGCAAAACATGAAACTCTCCATTGCACAACTAGGTGGCATAGTAGATAGAGTAGTGGACCTAGAGTCAGGAAGATCTGGGTTTAAAGATGACCTTAAATATTTATTAGCTGTGTGACTTTAGACAAGTCACTTAATATTTATTTGCCTCTCTTTCCTCATCTGTAAAATGAGGATAATAATAGCATCTGAAGCAAAGATTGTTGCCAAGATCAAATGAGAGATTTGTAAAACAGTAGTGCCTGGCACATATAAGCAAAATATAAATATTAGCTATAATCAGCATCAAAACCATCATCACCACCCCCATCATCATCATCATCGTCATCATCACCCATTTTTTGTTGATCCTCATTTAAAAATCTTCAGAAATTGTATTATTCCATGTCTCAAAACTAGATAGAATTGCCAGAGGTATAGTGATATTAAGAAATGTGCCCCCGTCTACATCATGAGTTTTAATGCTGAAAATGTAAAAACCGAGAATTCAATTGTGTCATGGTCACAGTGTGTTTATTCTTTGCTAGACCACCCTCTTGATTTCAAACAAAGGATCAGAAGCCTCAATGAAGTAAAGTGACTTGCTCAAAAGTTAACAAGTGGATAAATAAGGACATATTTTAATACCCCATTTCCTACAGCACAACTACCCCCTAGTTGTTTGAAAATATCACATAAAAGAATGTCTCATTTACTCTTGTATTCCTTATTATTGTGTTTTTATTTTTAATTGTCCAATTTTATATTGTCTGACTTTATAAGGTGTTCCAAGGCTTTTAAGTAGATGGAAAAATGATTCTAATGTTAAAAAAAAAACGAATGCTCTCACAAATAGTAGTGCAGGATAATGGAAAAATGCAGAATTTCTCAGGAGACTTTCTGTGTTGGAAGGAACTCTAGATTTAATTACGAGGTCTTGCATTCAAATTCCTGACTCTGTTACTTATTGCCTGTATAGGGAACCTTCTTTTCCTCATTATGCCTCAGTCTCTTTATCTTTAAATATAAGTGGTAGAGATTAGTAACATCCCAATAGCTCCTCTAAGGACTAAGTGTTTTTACCTCATTATTCATAGCATACAATGTGTAAATAACATTTATCATCAAATTCCACAATGTATAGTCAAAGTTTAATTAAAATTTTACATAAAATTTACTTTTCAAAAACTTGGAACAGCCCATAATCCCTCAAAAGCTAAAATCATACACATGCCTTGAAAGGCTCTTAAAAGGCCATTTAATTCAATCCTCTTATTTTACAGATGAAGAAAGAGAGATTCACAGAGGTAAAATGACTTGCCTAAGGTTATATAGTGTCCACAATATGTATGTGAATGAATGAGAAATATTTTCAAAATGCTTTATGAATACTCAGAATTTTAATTATTCTTTCATAGATTTGTGTAATGCCTAGCATGGTGCCCCTAAATCTTGGCCTTAAAATGAGAATAAAGAATTGTCTCTGAATTAATTTTTTTTTAAATTCACACTCTTCAAGAGTAGAGGTTTTAACTTGGGGTACATGAAAAAATAGCAGAGTTGATATATAATTATTTAGTGGGTTATCCAGCATCATACAGATAAGTGAGTAGTCAAGGTTTATGCCCAAGTCCCTCTACTCCTCACCTAGCATTCTGTCCACATCAGATGGATATTATCTAGACATAGCATAAAGGAATGGATATTTTAATTATATTTAAAAGCTGTTTCCATCATAATCATACTATTTTACTTTATGCATTAAAAACACTATTTTAGGGGTTGATAGGCTTCCCAGATGGAAAATGGGGCCCAAAAGGCTAAGTACCTCCATTTGAGAACATCTACATCATATTCATTTCATTTAGTTAGAGAAACAGGGGCAGAAGAGAAGGGAAAGGGAAAGGAGGAAGAGAAGGAGGAGGGGGAGAGAGAAGACAGAGACAAAGATGTAAAGGAAAATGGGCCTGATTTCATTTGAGTCAGAAATACTCAGATCAAGACCTACAAATGCTAACTTTGCTACCCTGAACTGGGAACTTACAACCTTTGTAGACAAAGACACCTAACTAAGATTGAAAGTTGCAGATTAGTTTCAGATCTCTATAGTGTGGAAGGAATTTCTTCACTGCAGTTTGCTCTACCAATGAAAAATAAGTCTACATGAAGACTAATTTTCTTTAAAAAGTATTGTGTTCCCTCAGTAGGATAACTTACTGGATAGCTGATATTGTAAGTGAGGATTTTTTTAAAAAAACCTTTAAAACTCCTAGAGCTATTAAGTCACTTAGCAAGAGCAGAATTCTGAGGAAATAGGATGCAGCTTAAGTTTTAATGAGAAGATGGAGAGAACAAAATATTGAGACCATATAGGGTATTATAATATGATCTCAAGGCAGTGAGAGACAGTAAAAAGGATCCGATGCGGGAGGTGGGGGGAATCATCAAAAGGAAGAATCAGGGAAGCAACCAAGACACAATTTGTCTTTCTTACCATCTTGCCAAGTGTTTTATTTGTTGCCCCCTTGGAAACAGGCCATTAAAATTGTTTTATTTAGTGAAATGAGCAAAAATAATTGAAAGTATAATATAGTGTGAAAAAGCTGGAGTTATCTTGACATTTCATTTTCTTACCAAAAACCAAAAATTGTAAGATTAACAGTTTTATATTGTTGTTGGGACTACTCTGAAGCTAGAATTTTACCCAAAAGATCTTTTATCAACTCTCTAGTGAAAGTATATTTAGTAACTGTCTGTATGTTGACCTGAAAAAGATAGTTTAGATGTATCTTAAGTATGTTTTCAACTTTTTTCAGGCTTTCTCCATTAACTCATTCCTATAACAATTTTGTTTTTAGCAGCTTCTCTGACAGCAAAAGCTATGAGGTTTTTCAAATTCAATAAGCAGGATTAGAAAGGTGCCATCCCTCAACCCAACTTGTGCTGAGGACTGTGGATCCTCAGCATTACCCTCTGCACTGGGGGTCTTTGCAGTGATCAGTCTGCTGAGAACATACTGACAGTTCGGCTGCTTTTATAGGGTCAGCAGTGCACAGGCTATGATCACTGGATTTCATTGTAAAAGAACTTTGAATTCTGGAAATTTCTCAATCTGTTAGGTACAAGGATTAAAATATTCTCACATTCTTGTATGTGTATGTATATATATATATATATAGAGAGAGAGAGAGAGAGAGAGACAGACAGACAGACAGACAGAGACAGAGAAAGAGAGAGAGAGAGAGAGACAGAGGAAGAAAGAAAACGTTATTAGAGAGAAAATGAGAGTGAGCAAAATGTTTTCACTCCTCTGACATTCTAGAAGTAACATTTTTTTCCCTCCGATGTCTCATGCTTCTCTGTCTCTTCACTCCTATGCATTTATTTCATTATGACTTAATTAACATTGTATGTACATCACCTCCTTCACTAGAATGCTGGCTCATAAAAGGCATAGACTATGTAATTTTATATCTTTGTTTCTCCAATGTCTAGCATGGTGCCATTATGTGGTAACTATATAATATGTCCTTCTATATCCCTGTCTTTGAATATAGAATGAATAATCACAATTGTTCAGTGAATACTCCATTCCCTTAAGTATTACACTAACATATTATCCCTTAAATAACATGAAAGAAAGTTCTTCTAAAAGAATACTAGTTGTGATAGAAGTAAGACATTCATGTCAAGCCAAATTCTGATGACATAACTACTCTGCATGATCATTGTCTGCCCCTTCTGAAAACTTATTTGTTTTGGAATGATTTTCATATAGAGAGTTTAACATTTATTTAACATTCGGCTAAGTGACTACATAAAACAAACAAACAGCACAGCATCCAAATTCTTAAAGGAAAGCTTAATTTAAGTATAGGAGGAAATCATAAAACTCTACTAGTGGGGAAACTCAAATTTCCCCTCTCAGAGCTAGATAAATCTAGCCACAAAATAAATAAGAAAGTAAATAAAGAGATAAATGGAATTTTAGAAAAGCTGCATATAATGAACCTGAAGAAAATAGAATGGGAATAGAAAGTAGTATACCTCTTGCTTAATTGTACATGGCAACTTCACAAAAATTGACCATGTATTATGGCATTAAAACCCTCAGAAAAAAATGCAAAAAAGCAGATATATTAAAGGCACCCTTTTCAAGCCATAATGCAATAATGTTACATCCAATAAAGGATCTTGGAAGCACAGACAAAGTGACTATATGAAAAGTACCATATTAGAGCTATCACACGCAAAATATTGTGCTAAGAATCAGTGTGGCATGTAGCATAAAAATCCCTGAAGTTTAATTCAATAAACCTGGGCTTACATCCCAAATCTTCCACCTAATAGCTTTGTGATCTAGCTAAGTCATTTCACTTTTTAGAAATTAATTTTCAATAACTGTATATTGATGTTTATCTCTAGGGTCTGTTATAGCTCAAGCATACTGCTAATTTGTAATAAAATATGGTCCTTACCCTCATGGAATTTATAGTTGAATTGGAGGATATTTGCAAAGAAATGCAATATAAAATAATATACAATAGTTGCATAACAGAGGTGAAGGGAGAATGCTCAGTGAAGTGCAGGAGGTACAAATTAAGCCTAATTGGAAAGATCAAGTTTTGATCTCCTTTATCATGCCTCCACCCCCAGTATTGCTATTTTGCTCTTTCCCAGTGGCAGCATTGTGTAATGTAAAGAATGGTGAACTGGAAATCAAGAAAACTACGTCCCATCTTCATCTATGCATAAGGTCTGTAGATTCTTAAGCAAATCACTTCATGTCATCAATATCAGCATCCTTATTTGTAAAATTAATGTGGTACTTCAAATGATCTACAAGGTCTCTTCTAGTTCTTTCCTCCTGTTCTGCCTATTTTATTTTAGTTTTTGGAGGGGGGAAGTCAGGGCAATTGGGGTTAAGTGACTTGTCAAAGGTCACATGGTATCAAGTGTCTGATGCCAAATTTGAATTCAGGTCCTTCTGATTCCAGGGCTGGTGCTCTATTTGCTGTGCCACCTAGCTGCCCCATGTGCTGGCTATTTTGTACCAGGTTATGTGAAATTCCTTCTGCCACATCAACTTCTGACACCTATTCCCATAAGTTGGGCTATCAGCACCACTACTATCACATCCCCTTTGGCATCAATGATGGAGGGCAAGGAAACACTGAAAGGCAATATGTATGTTCTCTCAACACATATTAAAAAAATAATCAACAGGAAGTCTCTAGAGTTTATCTTATCACAATACCGCTTTGTGCCCACCATTTAAAGTCACATTCTTTTCTGGAATTCTCTCAATCTCATATATGGGGATGAAGATATAATTTGTGTTATTCTATGACAGAAACTGACCTTTTCAATTTTCACATTTTCATTTATCTTTTCTCATTCTGGGTTGTGGCAAAAGCATTTTATATAAAACCAGTTGGATAGCTGCTGCCCACTGGAAGAAATCTATTCATTTCTCTATCCAAATCAGTGAATTATCTACTCTCATATAAAGCAGTACCAGCAGCATAGCAATAACAAGGACACAAAAGAATTGGTGCTGACCCCAGGTCCTTCAATATATTAATTAATTGCTTTGTTACAACACCTACAGGCAAAGTAGAACTTAAATGCATTCAAATGTATCCCAAACAGCTTGGCTCGAAACTGCAGTACATTCTCCTTCTATACTCTCCGAAATCTATCTATATTTTATTTTGTCTTGGGAAAAGATTAAAGAATAGAATTATATTAGAACTGGTGGAGGCATGAGCCATGCCCCCTTGATTATATTGAAACATTAAAATGTCATCAGCATGTTAATTTTGTCATCTCAACTGTATGAGATTTATTCAGCACTTCTATCTATTACATTAGTCTGGAAACACAATTTATTCTGATTGTGGAAATGTCATAGACAGCGACTAAAAACATCTGGAATTCTTAGTCTGAAAAGAATGCCTGGCTTTGATAATGCCATTTCTAAATTAATTTTATTTATGAAGAAGGCAGGAGTTAAACATTTCTACATTATTCTGATTAAAATAATCAATTGGCTCACCATTTTTAACCAAAGAGGAGGCCAAAAAAGAAAAAAAAAAAGATTCCAAACCAAAGCCAAATAAAAAAGCTATCTACATTTTAGATTTGTGAATGAGGATGTTGGGGAAGATAGTGTGTCTGGGGTATTGGTTCCTACATGAAATAAAGAAAATAATCTCTGGGAAAGATTTCTTTTCATTTCAGTAATCCTTGATTTTGCTGTAGGAAAAAAGAGGCTATTGCAGAAACCAAGGTGACACCTTTGTAGGTTGCAGATGCCCCAAGAACACAAGTATAAAATACCAGAATAAGAGCATGTGACATTTGAAATTCATACATTGCTATTTTGGTTGCTCTGGTTCTTTCCATAGTTTACAAAAAATTTAAATGTACCTTAAACTTCTGTAGCACCAAGGGAAAAAAGTTTGCATGCTAAGGACATATATGTGGTCCTTTCCAGAATACACACAGAAAGCATGAAGAGTTGGATGACTATATCTAACTCTTTTTCTCAGTAACAACTACTATAGGGGCAGTTAGGCGGTGCAGTGAATAGAGCACTGGCCCTGGAGTCAGAAGGATCTGTGTTCAAATCCGGCCTCAGAAACTTAACACTTACTAGTTGTCTGACCTTGGGCAAGTCACTTAACCACAAATGCCCTGCCTTTCCCCTTCCAAAAAGGCAAAAAGAAAAGAAAAGAAAAGAAAAAGAACTACTGTAACATATTTCTCCAAATTGAGAGTCCAAGTTGGGCTCAAAATTTTGATTAAAAAAAAAAAGAATTTGGTTCTTACCATAAAGAAAACCATCTATATTGATGGTTATAATATGCATTTATATTTCCCTAGTGTACATTTCATTGGATATTATGAAATTTGAAAATCATGATATTATTATATGTTATTTACACAATTTTATCTCTATGAGTATTCCAATTACTCATGAATATTATAACCTCTCCAATTCTTGTCCATGTTTTCTCAAAGAGTGTCTGCTCAATGTCCCAACATGTGGTGGAGGTCTTCTTTTTTTGTTTGTTTGTTTGTTTAGCTTCTCAGACATGCCAATGTGCTACTTATTTTGCCTATATGTTTCTCATTTTCACTCCATCACCAACCCACATCCTTTTCCCAACCTACATGTCTTTGACATGTCTTGTCCACTCTTACATTGCCTTCTACCAAATTTATCCTATAAGGGTTATTTCTTGGGAACTGGGAACTGTTCAGAAACAACTATTTTCATCTCTGTTTTTTAAATGAAAATTTCCATTTATTTTTTTCCAAACAAAGACAAATCTTTTTTACATAGTATAGCATCAGTAAGGATGTTAATAATGATCATTGATATTCAGAATGATGACTTTGAGATTCCAGAAGATATGGGAAGTGTCTTCTGAATCATCAAGTAAGATCATATTATACACAGCATAGTTTTATTGAAAAATGGACTTCACTGTATTCTAATCCATTTGAAAGTTGTGAATTCACAGATGATAAATAGAACAGACCTTTACTCAACTGAAGATTAAACTAACCAGGCTATCCTAATCCCCATTCATTCTTCAAATACATTACCTCTTCAAATACATGCTTCAATACATATATGTGCATGTATATGTTTGTATGTATATATGTATATGTGTGTGTTGTTCACACACAAGGAAATTTGACTAGAATTTGAACCTTGTCACCAACACCTTTGAAGAGAGCTATCTCAACTAAGAAGTCTATAGATTTTAAATATTAATTGTAAGTCATTTCTTGTTTGTCAAGAGATACAAACTTCAGTGCTACAGGACTTTACAGACTATGAATTTTTTTCCCCTCTGGAATAAACTAATAATTTAGATTGTTTGGGGGACTACTGCTTGGTCTCATTGAGATTTTTCTTACTAGTTCATCAAATCTGAAGTTGTCAGGAATGCATTTTTGCATGAAATTTAATTTCAGCAATGAAAGTTGAGAAATTATCTTCTGTCTCATCTCCAACGGGAAGCACTAACACTTTTTTCGGTCTTTCGTCAGGGAAAAATAGTCACTGAAATCATCTGTATAAAATATTTTGCATTGTTCTGGCAATGTTCTGGCCTCATCCCCTGATAGGAAATTGGGCATGTGTGGATAGGCATTCAGTGGAATATGTTTACCAATGAATTGTATGCCAAGGTTTTGACACTACCATCAGTTATGCCAGATGCAAATCATTTACTCTCTGTCAGTTCAAATACACAATTTGTTTGGATGGCTTAAATCTACACTGGCACCCAAATACAGCAAGCAGTATTGCTCAACTTTAGAGACGAAAGCATAGACAAATGTATACAGTGCCAAAACAGGAAACAACACAATGGAGACTGCATTTTGCTAAGTGTTACTTATTGGTAATGTAGCATGGGAATGTCACAGGAATACTGACATTTACCTCTAAGAGAGGGAATGTTTAATATTGAGAGGTATCTTTGATATGAGGGTGGTGAATTCTAAAAGTATAGTTAAAATCATATGAGCAGAAATCCTGTTAGATCCCATAAGGTTAAGAATGGGGGTCCAGGCAAGAACATATTAGAGGTCTAAGCAAATATTGTAGATCTAAAGTTGGAAGTAACCATAGAGACCCTATACTTCAACCAAAACATTTCATAGATGAGGAAACTAGCCCAGAGAGATAAAACAACTTGCTTATTGTTAAATGAGTAGAAAATAGAGCTGGGACTCTGGGATACCTTAGTCAGACGGTAAGTACAGTACTCTTTGTACCGTGTCACATTTCAGGGAGAGATCAAATTAAACCCTGAAACATTGGATCTAGCACTATTTCAATGCCAAAATTTTCCCTCTAAATTAAGATCTAACCATTCCTATAACATATTATTGCATGAACTATAGATAGGCACAGTTAACTGTCTTTTGAAGAAAGTGAAGACTGTCTTCTACTGACAATGTAGACATTATACAGTGTAGACTTTTTAAGGCCATGGGCTGTTTCATTTTTGTCTTTGCAACCCCAGCACCTAATGCAGTGTAGTAGGTATTTAAGAAATGCTTGTTGTCTCATTTTCCATATGAATAAAATAAATAACAGTGTAGATCCAATCCTAACATTATAAAGATAAATTCAGATGACTTTGAGTATTGTTAGAAGATTGGGAAACTATCTCTTTGTAGTGATACTGGGAAGCTAGGCTTTTATTAATCCAAGGTCATTACTATCAAGTATCCTTAGATCCTCTTACCAAGTATTGTATGATTTAGGCTTGGGGATGACCTAGGAGAGTAAATAGACCAAAATGTGGATAACCTCCATGAGCCAGGATTGCCATTCTAAGCATTAAGACTTAGAACTCAGCCTTTGATGCCAACACCCCAACCAAAAAGGAAAAAAAAAGATCATTATATATGGAACTATCCCTAGGAGTGTTTTTTTTCTCCCACAGTGAGTTAGAGGCAGCATCAACTTCATGTGTTTTTAAGGGGGAGCTAAGCCCTTCAAAATTATTGAGGACTTGCCCCACCTCACCATTAGAGTATGAGCTCCTTGAAGGTAACATCAGTCTTCTTTCTTCCTTCATTTCTTCCTTCCTCTTCCTTCTTTTCTTCTTTCTTTCTTTCTCTTTCTCTCTATCTCCTTCTTTCCTTCCTTTTTTTCTTCCTTCCTTTCTTTTTTTCCTCCTTCCTTTCCTTCCCTCCTTCCTTCTTATATCATTGCATCTTGAACACAAAAGATGCTAAATGAAAGTTCTGGAAGGAGAAAAGTTTGATGAATTGATCAGATTTTTGTATTAAAATGAAGAGAACCATTAAGTCAGTTCTTAGATTGTATACGCTGATTTCACATAAAAATTGTTGAAATTAATCAGTTGAACAATTTTTATCATTTCAATATCTTAATTCAAAAATATAGCTCATGTGCCTTTGTAAAAAAAAAAAAAAAACATCACAACAATCCCATCATATGTGGAATTGTTAAGTTCAGTTGACTAAAATATGTTCCTGGCCAGGTTGATGATATCTTCTTGTCCAGCTTAAAAATCAGTTGTTTATGTTAGCTTGAAAGGTGATCTCTAGTGGTGTGCTAGAAATATGTCTTTGGTTTTGTGTCATTTAATATCTTTCATCAAAGACTTGAGTAAAAACTTAGGTGGCATGCTTATTAAATACAAAGATGACTCAAAGCTAAGAGGGATAGCTAAACTGTTTGATAGTAGACATAGAATCTTAAAAAATCTCAACAGACTAAAAAATTGTGATAAATATAAGATGAAATTTTATAAGGGTAAATTTGTAAAGTTTTACCTTTGGGTAAAAGTGTAGGCATAACTAGATTATGGTGCATCTGTAAAAGAGTGTGAGTATTCATAGACTTTTGTTTTCAAAATATCACACTATTGTGATATGGAAGCCAAGGAAGCTAATGTAGACTTATGTTATATTTGAAGTACGCAATATTCTAAAAGAGTATTGGTCTAAATAGAGTAAAAAAAAATAGGCAAAAAGGCTGATGCAGGGATGACTTGGTTCAACTGCCCTATAGGTATTAAACCCAAACAATTTGTTAACCAGGTAGCCACATATTCACCAAAGTTGTTTGTCCCTATCACGAAGGATGTCAGCCCTGTTGAACATTAGGCTTTAATCCAATGGAATTTGGTCATCTTAAATGATGTTTGTCATGTGTTCATCACACAGGACACTCTAACTCCTGACTCCATGTCTCTACACTGGACATCTTCCATCCCTAGAACACAGCCACTCATCATCTGTCTGCTTAATAGAAGCCTTTTCTTCCTTCAAGACTCAACTCAAGTACCACCTTGTAAATGAGGACATTTGTGATATCCTCCCAATAGCAAGTGCCCCCTTATATTTAACTACCTTGTATATGTTTTTATTTTCTTTGTATTTATTCTGCATATTATTTTCTCCTCTTTTAGCATAATGAGCTCTTTGTTTCACTTTTTGCATTTGTATCCTTAACACCATATACGATGTTGGTATATAGTAGGAGGTTAATAAATGTTTTATTTTGATTGATTGATTGATATCTAGCTTGACAGTCCAAGAGCAATTTCTTCTTAATGGTAAGTTCCTCCAAATATTTCTTTTTTCAGATAATGCTATGGTGAATGCATTAAGTCCCACAACATTTTAAAGTCTCCTAAATATGATTCATAGTAACTCACAAGAGTGACTATCAATCCAAACAAGAAAAACCAAGAAGATGAAGGATGCCTATTGTTCAGTCTAGGATATGCAGTTGAATGGATAGCTTAGAGAGTTTTAGTTAAGATTTGCAATTTTAACAGACATTTCAAATAGACTACTATCCAGACCCAAACAATGATCCAGCATCAGAAGTAAGTACAAAAGAAGAATGGAATGGATTGCTTTTCAGAATCTGCATTTGTCTGCAGTGATGTCTAGTTCTTGGACAACATCTTTCTAACACCAATATTCTTCCAGCAGTGTAAGGTGGCTTCAAATCGTAGAAAGTCACTGCCTCTAAATAATCAAAATTTTACGTTTCCAACAGGGTAACAGTTATATATTATTATAAATTACATGTACAATAAATTACAAGTGAAAAATGATGTAAAGTAATGTATGCCCGAAAAGGGACATAGGGATGTTATGCAGTGTGAGGGAAAATAACAGATGGACAGCCTATTTGCCACGTTGGTACACATCTTTTTTTTTTTAATGCTTTATTAACTTCTGATTTACATCATTCGTTTCTGCCAGATTTTGAGTTACAAATTTTCTCCCCGTTTTTCCCCCACCCATCCCCCCAAAACAGCAGTCCCACAGGATATCCCCACCTCCAATCTGCTCTCTCCCATATTTTCTCCCATACCCATTTCAACTTTTCCAGTGGATCTCTATGCCTCAGTGCCTGTATATCTTTTTTTTCTTAATAACATGTAAGATGGTATTAATAATGGTATATATATACACATACACACACACACACATATATATATATATATATATATATATATATATATTTGAATATTTGATTTTAAAACTTTCAATTCCAGATTCATTCCCTTCCCCCCCTGCCACCCACCCCCACTGGGGAGACAAGCAGTTCAGTATAGGTTGTACATGTGCGGTTAATGCAAAACAATAACATAGTAGATGTATTGTAAAAGACTGACTATATTTCCCTCCCTCCTATCCCACCTCCCACTTGTTCTATTCTCTACTTTGTTCCTGTCCCTTTTCAAAAGTGGGTGCTTCCAACTTCCCTCCCCCACAGCCTGCCCTCCCTTCCATCATCCCCCCTCACATCCCCTTCCCCCCTATTCTCCTGGAGGGTGAAATCCCCTATTTAGAGTGTATTTCCCTCCCTCCTCAAGCCAGATTCAATAGGAATAAGGTTGACCCATTCCCTTTTGCCTTCCTATTCTTCCCCTCCATTGTAACCATTTTCCCTTGCCTCTTCTGTATGAGATAGTTTTCCCTACTCTGTCTCTCCCCATCTCCTCTCATTATATTCCTCTCACCTCTTAATTTCACCTTTTAAGTATCATCCTTTCCTGTTAAATTGGTCCCGTGCCCTCTATCTATGTATACCTGTAAACGTATATACACACATTCACATATGTATTCATATGCCTGCATACCCTCATATAAAGACTATATATATATATATATATATATATATATATATATATATATATTTCTAATCCATTCAACTACTGAGAAAAGTTTCATAGGTTACAATTATTGTTTTTCCATGTAGGAATGTTAATAGTTCAACTTTGGCCAGGTGGCTCAGCGAGCAAGAGCACTGGCCCCAGTGCCGGGATGACCCGGATCAAATCTGGGCCCAGACACTCAGCACCACACCCAGAAACAACAACTGGCCATGTAACCCCGAGCAAGCCACTCAACCCCGATTGCTTTAAAAAAAAAATAGTTCAACTTTGATAAGTTCCTTATGATTTCTTTTCCCTGTTTACCTTCTCATGCTTCTCTTGCTTCTTGTATCTGAATGTCAAATTTTCTATTCAACTCTGTTTTTTTCAGCAAGAATGCTTGAAAGTCCTGTATTCCACTGAATGACCAAATTTTCCCCTGAAACATGATACTCAGTTTTGCTGGGTAGGTGACTCTTGGTTTTAATCCCAGCTCCATTGACCTCCGGAATATCACATTCCAGGCCCTTTGATCCCTCAGTGTAGAAGCTGCCAGATCCTGGGTTATCCTGATTGTGTTTCCACAATATTCAAATTGTTTCTTCCTGGCTGCTTGTAATATTCTCTCCTTAATCTGTGAATTCTGGAACCTGGCTATAATATTCCTAGGAGTTTTCTTTTTGGGATCTTTTTCAGGAGGTGATCGGTGGATTCTTTCAACCTCTATTTTGCCCTCTCGTTCTAAAACATCAGGGCAGTTTTCTTTGAGAACTTCCTGGAGGATGCTTTCCAGGCTCTTACTTTGGTCATGGCTCTCAGGCATTCCAATAATTTTTAAATTATCTCTTCTGGATCTATTTTCCAGGTCAGTGGTTTTTCCCCATGAGATATTTCACATTGCCTTCTATTCTTTCATTTGTTTGGATCTGTTTAACAGCATCTTGATTTCTCATAAAGTCATTAGCTTCCATTTGCTCCAATCTGATTCTGAAGCAATGATTCTCCTCAGTGAGCTTTTGAGATTCTTTTTCCATCTGGCAAATTCGACTTTTTAACGCATTCTTCTCCTCATTGCCTTTTTGAGTCTCCTTTGCCATTTGAGTCAGTCTGTTTTTTAAGGTATTATTTTCTTCAGTCAGGCTGTTGACTCTCATTTCATAATTTTCTTGCATTGTTCTCATTTCTCTTCCCAATTTTTCCTCCACTTCTCTTATCTGCTTCTTAAGGTCCTCTATGGCCTGTAACCAGCTTGTATTTTCCTTTGAAGCTTTTGGTGCAGGAGTTCTGACTTCACTGATTTCCTCCTGTTCCATGTCTTGCTCCTTCTTATCCCCAAAATAGGAGTGTAATGTTGGAATCTTCTGTCTGCTTTGTTTCCTTTGCCTGCTCATTTTGCCACTCAATGATTTGACTTTTGGGCTTTTTGCCACAGTAGGACTCTGCCACCAGACAGGGGAGCTTTCGTCCCAAATGCTGGGGTTTTCTCAGCTGCCAGAGGTATTAGATGGGTGCCCTCTCTGAGGTCTCCACATGCTCTGGCAAGCTGGACATACACCCCAGGACCTCCACCCTAGACTGCAATCCAGATCCAAGCAGGTCAAAGCAGGAGCGATTACCCCTCAGACTGGTGCTTGGTCCCCCTATACTCTGCAGGCCAGGAACTGAAGCCTCCACGTGGTGCTGGCTGGCTGTGCTGGCATCTCAGTGGTTTCTCGCCCCAGGGGGGTAAAAGCCAGGCATTCCCACTTACTGGGTCCCAAAGTCCAGACTGCACTGGCCTCTCACCTTGTCCTTCGCATCTATGTATTGATAAATCTGGAAATGGCCACAGCTGCTGCTGATCTGGAGTCCCTCTGGCTGGTAGCTGGTCAGACCCGCCCTGGGGCTAAAGCCTTGGCGTGGTGCTGGGCTCGGCTCCCAGAGCGCTGCGCTGGCCGATTCCTGCCAGCCTGCCGGGCTGTCCTCAGCGGGAGGTTAGCTTCTCTGTGTCATTTTGTGGGTTCTGAAGCTCCAAAGTTTGTTTAGAGTCCCCTTTTTACATGGATTGGGGAGGGTGGAAGCCGGAGCCGAGGGAGGGTCGTGCTTCTACTCCGTCATCTTGGCTCCGCCCCCGGTACACATCTTAACATTAACTAAGAAATGTAAAGGAAATACTCCAGGATATTGGGTGGATATCTTATAAAATATTTGTGAGATGACACAAAAAAGAGTTACACAGGATTGCAAGGCACGGATGGAATATGACTTATGAAATTAGAGGGAACACATATTCATGATGACAATGATAATGATTGCTAACATTTGTGAAGTGCAAATGCATTGAAATATTCAATAACTACCCAGAACTAGAGAGGTGATAGTCCACAGCTCTTTGGTCTAATCAGAACATATATGGTGAATTGTATTCCGTTCTGGATGCCACATCTCACTAAAAATGTTAATAAGCTAGAGAACATTCATACAGAAGCTGAAGAGGATGAAGAAAAGCCTTGAGCTCATCACAAATGGAAGTTGTAAGACCTGGGTATGTTTAAATTTGAGAAAAGGAGATCTAGGCAAGATATACATAATACTGTATATAAAATGTTGTCAAGTCTTACTCTTCGTGGTCCCGAAAAACTAAAGTAGAAGCAATGGGTAAAAGTTGTAGAGCAAAATTTGGGTTTGCTATGAAAAAACAATGAGAGATATCACAAAGTAGACCAAGCTGCCTTGGGATATAATGGGTACTTCACTGAAGGTACTCAGACAAAGTCTGTAGAGCCACTTGTCAGGTATGTCACAGAGGGGATGTTTGTGAAGATGTGGACTAGATAATGTGGCTTTTGAGACCCCTTCCCACTCAGATTCTGTGCCCAGAATTAAAACTACCCAGATTGAATTACCTTAAAGAAGGCAACACAGATAAAATCTGTGGGCATATATGTTTCCAAATCTCTTTGTATAAAATGTATAATGAAGCTAAATAAAATCACATCAAAATTGGTTTTAAGGACACTTGGCATGGAGTAGTCAACAAGGGCCCCACCATCCTCCCAGTTACTTAGTTTTGCAACCTCAGTGTTCTTCTCAGCTCTTTTCCTGAACTCACCTCACATATCCAATCTGTTTCCAAGTCTGATCATTTTTACCTTTACATTATCTCGTACATGACAACTTCTCTCCAGTGACACAGGCCACCACCCTGTACCAGCCCCTTACCACCTCACATATGAACTAAAGCCATATCAAATACTATATATAATCCATTGATTTTAGGGTTATTTACACAATAAATATATTCATTATTTTCTTGAATGTCTTGATTATCTGAATCCTCTCTTGGTTTAGAGCACAATTCTAGATATATCACTGGCAGTCATTTCAAAATCAATACAATTTTTCTGTCTGCTCTTTTTTTCCACTTAGGGTTTCTGGTTGATTGCCCTTCCTCAAGCCTCTCCCATGCTAGAGTCCACAATCCACTCAGTTGCCAAAGTGATCTTTCTATAAAGCAGGTTTGACTATATCATTACCTCTCCCCAGCACATACTCAGTAAACTCTAGTGGATCCCTATTACCTTCAGGATCAAATATAAAACCCTTTGCTTGACTTTTGATATCTTTTATAACCTGGCCCTTCCTACCTTTCCAGGCATTTATGCCTTACTTCCTACTAGGACATGGTGAACTGTCCCACTTTCTATTCCTAAAATATGACACTCTCAATTTGATACCTTTGCATTGGCTGTCCCCATGCCTGGCATGCTTTCTTTCCTCCCCTCAGATTCCTGGCTTCTTTCAAGAATAAGCACAAATAGGGGTGGCTAGGAGGCGCAGTGAATAGAGCACCAGCCCTGGAGTCAGGAGGACCTGAGTTCAAATCCAGCCTCAGACACTTAACACAAAACCTAGCCATGTGACTTTGGGCAAACTTAACCCTTAATTGCTCTCAAAAAAAAAATAATGAGCATAAATCCAAAAGTCATCTTCTGCAAAAGGCCTTTTCTGTTCCTTTCACCCTTGCCCCACACTCCCCACATTTCTCACCCTCTAAAATTATCTTCCATGTACATTATATATAACTTTCACATACATAGTTAGGTTTGGGTTTTTTTTTTTTGCTTTTGTTTTTTCCTTGTGCCTGGCACATAGCGAACAATGAATAAATGCTTGCTGATTAGATTGATTGTTATTACTATTTATAACAATGGACCTCCTATATGGTATACATCATTATGAAATGAAGTGGCATTTTATGGTTAATAGAAGAATGTCTTGGATATGCTCAAAAATATATTAGGGGATGTATTTAGCATCACGCATAGGTGTCTGGTTTTGAGAAGAAATCACGTATGAGTTTCTATCACTTCCTACATAAGGATAATTCACAGCATGATAAGTTCAACTACTCTAATTTAAGAGGGTGGAATGAAGCATTTTGTAACATAATTATTCCTGAAGGAAAAGACACTGTTGTGTATACCTGTTTATAGAGTGCCATGTGATGTCTATTTAAAAAGTGAGCTGCTTGACTGCTTAAAAAACTGAGAGCATTAGAGTCACAGGTGTGTGTTGGCTCAAGAGCAATCTGAGCCTTTAAAAAAAAAATAATCCCCCCTTTCATTTGAACTACTGGATCACAAGTTTTCTGACTGCACTATGGAAGAGCGCTGTTGTACAGCAAGAAGAGACCTTAGCAATTATGTAGTTTGACAACTTCATTTTATAGATTTCTCAAGAAAAGGGAAGCCTAGACATTTTAAATTTCCTTGCTGAAAGTCACACAGCTTGTGAATGACAGATTTGTTGAAGTCAAACTTTGTTGTTGTTGTTGTTCAGGCATCTTCCAGGTGTGTCCCTTTCTCTATGACTCTATTTGGGCTTTTCTAGGCAAAGATATTGGAGCTGTTTGCCATTTCCTTCTCCATGTCACTTTACAGATGAGGAATTGAAACAAATGGGGTTATAAATTATTTGCCCAAGGTCATACAGCTAATAAGTTTCTAAGGCTATATTTGAATGCAAGAAGAAGCGTCTTTATGATGCCAGTCCTCACACTCCATCTACTGTACCCAGCTTCCCTAAAACCAAACTTACTAATACTTACAAGGAAACTATCACAAAATTATAAATAAATTACTGGAGATTGAGGAGAGACCTCAATAGACATTTAGTCTAAGCAAACATGAAAAGAATCCCCATTCTACCGTACCTGACAAAGTGTCCCTCCACTGCTTGAATACCTCCAAGGAGGGAATATATCAACATTCTTATTATTTTAAATGTTTATTAGGAAAATCAATATTTTAGTAAAAAAAAATACCCTTTGCAAAAGGGCCAAAGGGCTCCTGCTTGCATAATTTCTTGCATGAGGACTTTACTATAATGACTTTCCAGTTATAGAAGCCAAAAATATGGCATTCTTAAAATGATTATTTTTTTCAGTAGCTTCTTCATGGGTTTCTTTTATGCCAATTCAAATCCTCAAAGATAGAAACATAGCAATTTTTTTCACCTAGAGCAGAAACTGTTGAGGCCATGAGGCATGATGCATAGGCAAGTGGCAGTGGTGCAGAGTATAATATGATGGGGGGTTCAATCACTCAAGGAAATGGGATGATCCAGTTTTCACTATGGCAAGTAGGAAAGGCACAGCACCAGGTTTTGCTGTGGCCATAGTAAGTAGGACTGATATAGAGAAGAAGTAGAAGTACAGAGCCTTGAATATCTGCACCCTGGGCAAAGTCTGTCTTGCCTCACACTAGTTACAGCTTTACTCACGGATTCTGATGGCATGGGAGAGCTGAATCACAGAACCCCAGGCTTGTTCGTCTCTTGTGTGGTGAAAGTGTTAAATAGTTTATTCTGCAAACTTCCTTCATCATGAATGAGAATTCTTTCTTAATTATTCCAGTTCAACTTATAGGAGGTTTAGTGGCTCACAAATAAGTAAAATTTAAGATACAAGTCTTGAGCTGAGTTTGTAAAGGCCCCCATTTCCAATAACAAAACTAGGAATGACAGTGATGTATGGTTTATTTTATGAGACCTGAAAACTGATGGATATGTGATCTTATAAATGCTTAGACAAACTAATGCACATAATTATATTTTCCATTTGAAGTCTATTGCTCGGCATTCTAATACAATATCATTAGTCGAAATGGCCACAATGATACAGCTTGGGCAGTTTGTCACGGTAATTACAGGGTGATTATTTTTGACTGGAATAAAGATTTCAGTTTTAGTATGGTGGAAAGCATCATCACAAATTAGAAACCATCTTAGCAAAGAAAAATAAAAAAAAAACTTTAAGGTTTTAAATGTGTATTATGGCATAATCCTGAAATAATTCCTTATTAAGACTAAAGTGCATGAATATTTGGCTAACTACATTATTTTTTTTTACCATGCTTAAAATATGGCCTTGCCAAAAGGGTAACACTTATCTCATTAATGGTTCCCATGTATACAGATTTTAACATTAGATAAAATTCTAATGTGGTAAATAAGGCTTGTGTCATAATTAACATAAGCATTAAAAAGGCTTTTTTTTTTTGGTGAACACAAAAATACAGCATTTGTCTTCACTATTTTCAGAATGGTTGATTAAAGTAGACAGTGTCCTAACATCTGCATTGAAAACTGTATTAATCAATTGATTAATCATGAGGCATTAATCAAAATCTTCCCTAAGTGTTTTAGTTTGGGAGCAGCTCTTAGTATTTTCTATCAGATTCCTTTTAAGGTGTCCATTAAAAAGATTAAATTTGGGTGGTAAATATTGAGGGGTTGTGGCACATGTGGCTTCCCACTGGAAGGTCACAGCCACTGCTCATTAGTGCTACTTTTAATGGGATAAGAAGCAAAAGTTCTGAATATGTGACTAAATCAATTACTCAGACTTGCAGTTGAGTTGTTCCAGTAAGGAGTTTAGCATATGCAGAATTGGCACCATGGACGATTGTGATTTCTCCTTAGTGCTTTCGTTTAGAATGAAGAATAATACTTGCTACTTAACAAGTTTAAACTGGATGCCCAATAAACTGATGTCGCGACTGCTCTTCAATATATTGGTTTGCAGAAACCAGTTAAAAGTCAGCCTCCATTATTAAAGGCATATTTAAATAATCTCACTTGCCCTCTACAATGAATGTAAAACTTTCCATTATAGGAGTAAATGGCTACAGAATTAAATGAATTATTTCAGTGTTTAGTTAGATTCAATTGGACTTCACAGAACACTTTCAAGTATACTGAACAACTGCAAATTCCAAGATTTGTGCCCTGAATTTGGATTGTGCTTACATTGTATAACCTTCCACTTTATAGTTTTCCTTGAATAATCATATGCAGTTACATGGAGAAGATCTGTTAAAAACAGTAAGAGAGAAAATTGCTGAATATACATCTTAGCAATAAAAATTATCTCAGACGTATCTTAGTTTAGCAGCATTTCTGTCTAAGAAGCATTTCTCATTTCTTCATTGGACTTTGCTTTCTTGTTTTGTTTCACATTAAATGATGTTTCTTCTAGAAAGTTCAAAGCACAGATGCTCATAACCTTGCATTTTACTTACTACATTCCATAAGTTTATACTTATTTCCTTGGGTAATCTCATATAGTTTGAAATGAAGACCATAAAAAAAAAGTCTTTGTTTCCTATGCAAGATAAATGCACATGGTGAGATCGGATTGAACCTGAAATGTTTCTGGAAAGCTACCTTCCCCTTCTGGCTTCATAGAACTCTGCTTGTTTTTGAAAATCAGATGGCACATCTTTATCAGTGCTGCTGTCTAACAAGAAATACATAAGAAAAGACAATTCCTAGAACTTGTACAAAATATTCAGGTTTTAGCAATGTCTTACTAGTTCTGCTTTTCAGAATGGTGATTTAGCTTTAGTTTTAAAATCTTTGATTTTAGAGACATATGTTGAGGTATTAGAATTTAGATGTGTCATGAATATATTCCGTTTGGAAAAAATATTTTCTCTTTTAGTTAGTCATTCAGTTGGTCTCCTTATATGGGGATATAGCTGGGTAACATCTGATTATTTTGTCACTCCGTCTTTTCTATATGATTCTCTCATTTGACTTAACCTGATGTTACCATGACCAAGGGTTAGGGAGCTGCCCCAGAGCACTAAAGAACTGGTTTCAATTCTTTTCTTTGACACTGACTGACTATATGACCTTGAGTCAGTCATTTAGACATGAGGCAGCTAGGGGGTAAGTGGATGAAATTCTGGGCTTGGAGTCAAGAGCTAAATTAAAGACACTTTCCAGTCATATGACACTGGGCAAGTCACCTAACCTCAGTAAGCTTCAGTTTCCTCCTATATAAAATGAAGATAATAACATCATCTATATCACAGGGTCGTCATGAGTTCCAAGTGAGATGACATGTGTAAGATGTTTTGCAAATCATAAATTGATACATGATACCTATTGTTATCTTCATCATCATTATTATTCTTATTCAATCTTTCCACAATCCCATACAACTCTAATATGTGATTTCCAGGGCAAGACCTCAGGAAACTAGCTGGAGTTCTCCATACCAATGAAATACTAGGTCCTTTAGAAAAATGAATACAAATTCAAACACCAAAAGAGACAAATAAAAACAACTAACTGTTAGAATTCAGAAAGCATTATGATAGGGCATTCCACTGTAGCTATAAAGGAAACAAAAATTATATTCCTAAAGAGTACTCACTTCATATCTCCCCCATTGAGGAACTTCTTTCTTTGCATTTCTTTAACATTTGTATGAACCTAGAATCTAATACTGTAAAAACTGAGTAAAAATAGTTTATTCATTTTCAAAGTAACTGGATGACTTTAGGCAAGTTTACCTACTACCTAATTCTATGTTACCAATAGAAAACAGATTTAAGGAAAACTTGACATCTAATCATGGTAAATTAAAGCATTGAGAAAAACTGATTTGTATTACTAATATGTATCTGTCCATTGGCTATATTTCAGCACATTGCATGATTTGGAATAAGGTCACTATTGTGGCTGTAATTGATTAATATGTAAAGTCATTCAGGTACTGAGGAAATACCATGAACCTTTATTTGTAGTTTTTGCTGCCAAATAATTACATGAAAAAAGAAACATGTTTTAAAATAATAACAAATAGATTTAATTGTGTCTCCAATACATATTGTTTCATATTTGAGTCATATTTTCATTTTGCTGTTGATGTGAAGCTTGGTTGCCTTCAGCAGGGAACGAAAAGCAATCTGCATAATTCCCATTAGTTCTTCATTGGACAAATGCAGTCTGATATTCTGTAGTAGGTTCGTTTGCGGCTAATCATTTTTGTACTTAGCAGCAGGTGTTGCTGCTATATTGAAAAAGTATCATGCATTTTAGGAATTATGGTGATAATTTAGCTATAAAACACCTAAGTTTCAATACCCATCAATTCATCAGTTCAGCTCATCGGGAACACACTTAGTTGTTAGCAAGATCATTTCATTACACATGTCAGCTTTTAGATGCTTTAGCATAAACCCTTTATTAAGGATGTATTTTTATATTGATCATGTGGCATAATAGGACTGCATAGCATAATATAAGCCAAGGGAAGCTTACTTGTTGTACATTGCTCTTAGGGAGAAAACACGGAAAAATAATATTCTAAGCAGAGACAGCCTTTGAGGTTGGAGGCGTTTTGCTTTATGGGTCTTGGCCAAGATTTTAAAATTTGAACTTCTTCATATGGGATAATGTGAAACGTGGGATGATTTTAAAGCAGATTTTCTTGTTCTCAGATGGAAGAATTGTATCATTTTAGCATGACTCAAAGTTGTTACAGGATGTTATAGTTCTGAAGAATAAACTTACAAAGGAGGGCTCAAATCGACTTTATGTTTAGAATAATATTCATGCTGTTGATCTTATAATTTGTATGCATTAATAAAGCCTAGTTAATATGCTATAAGAAATATATCCTAATATTAGAAAGGAAAATCTTCTCTGAGATATATTATCAGACCGTGTTTCTCATGCAAATATCCCTCCTCCTAAAAATCTCAGATCTGCCTTGCAAGCACAAAGAGAGAATGGAGAATACGCTTTACCTTCATTGATAAAAATGTTTATTTTTCTCCCAAACACTTACTATTGCTTTTATTATGGTTTTTTTTAAAGCATAGAGAAACTCTGAGGTCCATGATTTTAGAGAAGTCTATGAAATTGATGGAAAAAAAATATTTTCAATAGTCCCTAATAGAAAATTTAGCATTTCCTTCAATTATGAATGTAGGTAATAAAACATCCTGATAAGAGGTACATACCCAGAGGGGACTACAAAACAAAGGCAAATGGAGAATAAATATATTTCAGTAAAAATATTCTATGATCATATTATCTACAGTCTAAGTTCCTTTTGTAAAAATAAAATTAAAAATAAATAAATAAAAGGTATATTTAAATAATTAGAAATTTCTGGTAGGCTTTTCTAGTTCTTAGGGGGAGAAACAGTTTGTTTTGGCTACCTCCATCTCCTCAGCCTTTTGCAATCTGGTCACTGGTGCCATCATTTGATAGACACTATTCCTTCCAAAGTTACCTCTCAACACTCTCTTAATGGCTGGACTTTTCTAGGTCCTCATATTTGATTTTATCACAACTTTTACAATCACTGACAACTCCTCCCTTCATATTTTCTCTTTCTTTTGCTTCTTTGCTGATGCTGTTTCTCCTTGGGGCTAGAAAGAAAGGCATAAGATGACCCCTGCCCTCAAGGAGCTTGTATCTGGTGACACAATCTGTGTACTCCTATATAAAAAAACAAGATACATACAGGATAAATTGGAGAGAGGAAGGGCATTAGCATTAAGAAGAACAACTAGGAAAGGCTTCTTGCAGAAAGCAGGATTTCATTGGGATGTGAAGGAAACCAGGGAAGCTAAAAAGTGGAAAAGAGGAGAGAGAGTATTGTCTTGTGTAAAAAGGAGCAAAGGGGCCAATATCACTGCATGTTTTTTTTTTAAAGAGAACAAATAAGGTGTAAGAAGATATAGAAGGAAGGGAAGAAACAAGTTATTACGGGCATAAAATACCATAGATCCCAGAGGTAGAAGGGAGCCAGTGGAATTTGAACACAGTATAGATATAATAGTCTATGAAAATAGTTTATAAGTGATACTTTGATGGTTAAATGAAGGATAGACTGGAGTGGAGAGAGACTTGAGGTAAGGAAACCAAACAGAAGATAATTGCAATATTCCAAGTGTAAGGTGATAATTAGCAGGGTTGTGGCAGTGTCAGAGAAGAGTGGATTTGAAGGACAGATTCTATGAAGGAAATAATCAATAGGCCTTAGAAACAGACTGGGGTATGAGAGAGTGAGGAATCGAGGCTATGAGCCTGTATGCCTGGGAAGATGCAAGTGCCCTCAGTGAAAAAAGAGAAGTTAGTAAGAGCTTAGGGTTGGGGGTAAAACTATGATTTCAATTGTGAATGTCTAGTTTGAGATATGTATGGGGCATCCAGTTCAAAGGAAGGGGTTAAAGTACTTTCCCACAGTCACAAAATTAATAAGCATCTAATTCACAATTTGGATCCCAGTCCTACTGACTCCAAGTCTAATGCCCTATCCAGTACTTGAGATTGCCTCTCAAGACAAAAGACCCGAGGTTCATATCTCAGGCCTGTCATTTATTTACATCACTTAACCTCTCAAAGGTACAGTTTCCTTAACTGTGAAATAAGGATGAAAACAATGATGCTTCCATGACTTATCCACACCTAACTGTTTTTAGAAAAGTATGTGGTAAATCTTAGAGTGCCCTGAAAATCTTAACAATTACTCTTTTTTTGGATTAAGAAAACTATGTTTCTTTAAGTCAATTTGGAATAATTATCAATCTTCTAGTTTTTCAGTATAGATGTACAAATATGTTCAAAACCACTTAAATTTTGGCTAAATTGTAGGGTTTTTGTTTGTTTTAAATCCCGTAAGTCCATATCCTTTCATTGGAAGAACTTTGTAGAATTTACAATTGGAAAGTACTTTAGAAATAATCTCATCTATCACCTTCATTGGACAGATGAGGTAATAGGTCCAGAGATTTGAAATGACTTGCCCAAATCACATAGGCTGCATACTAACAAAGAAAGATGTGAATCCGGGTACTCTGGCTTCAGATCCATTTCTCATTTCAATGTTCATAGTAGTGAAAATAATTCAGATTCTCTATAGAAAATTCATCAATCTCAGGAACCCTTCTTTAGTGAAATTTTATTCATGTCACTCATTTGCATTAGTCTCTGAAGAAGTGGTCCCTTGAGTATACATTTCCCAGCAGTACAATCTTTAACCAGTATAGTAATGAAAGTTATTTTTGATTGAGTGTAAACTGCCATGTAAGACTAGGTATTTCAATCAAGGGGGAAGATCTAAAAAACGATTAAAGTATGCATTAGACATTTATTTTATTAAGTTGAACATCTTACTCAAATGAGCCTGAATATGCATTATATGTGTATATATACATATGTGTATGTGTGTGTATGCACACACATACATATACACACACATCCTGTTTGAAAAACAAACAAAAACATGGGTCAGTTATGGTTTTCACCTGTAACTTGCTAGTACAATGCATCTTAGAGAGAATATTTTTTGTCCATAAATCTCAATACTTGTCAGATGTTCAAAGCTAGAGCAACACCTCAGTCACTAAATGAAATAAGGCTATTTTATTTGCATTGGTGGCATACAAAGGTCAATGCCATGACTAGACTAACTACTCCTCCTATTACCACCTTGTTATTCTTTATTGTCATCTCTGGGATCAACAATATTTGAAAAGTGACACCATTACTTTAATGCTGCCAAAAGCCTATGTTTGACCTTCCTTTGTTATAGTGTCACCAGATGAATCTTCCCCAATTCCAATCCAGTCATCTCGATCTGCTAAACCCTTTGGGGGTTTACCAGTTAATTATTGCCAAGTGAATTTTTAATTTGCTCCAAGATTACAGGGTGAATATGGTCATTACTGCAGAGTTTATTTTAGGAATTGGCACTAGAGGGAGCTAAGTAATTGTATCATTTGTGTGTTTGGGGGGGAAAAGAACATTCATTTAAAAACTTGCATTCCGCCCCCCCCGAACCTGCTGATTTTACAAATATGGCAGCTATGCCTCAGCAAATTATAAGCAATAATGAATTAGTTAATTTTCTTTAGTGAAAACTGCTATGCTAAGATTATTAAATTACTGTATTTCTACTTAGTGAAAGTAGCTACCAGTCGGTAAATTAGGATTTCTAGGACTCTTTGGGGAAAGGGATTATTACTATTATCCTTGTTTATCATTATTTTGGTCTTAACCGAATTAAAATGTTCATAGATATCATCTTAAAATACAAGTGTGGGCTCCCAAATTTATAGTTTGATAAGAAAATGGCTTTATAGAATAGTAGCACTGTGCAGACCAAAATGAGAGGCTTTACTCTCATGGAATATTTGGGGGATTTCCTTGGTTTGATTACTGTGAAGAGCCGATTCAATTTAACAGTAAAATTCTTCCCCAGAAAGCTTGACTTGGAGCACTGAGTGAAATTGTCGCAGTTCCTACTTTCATGCTTGCCTCTAAAAGTAAGCTTAAGAGTACTTAGACTGCAGACCTTAGATCTATGGGAAATTTTCAACCATGCAACCAAAGTACTTAGCACCAAGCCTTGCATTTCTCATACTTGGAACATCAGCATTTCTATTTTACCCCCTTCTGAGCCTTGCTTGGCCAAAATCAAGTTGGGGAAAACAAATTCAGAAAACACCTTCATTGAAGTCTTTACAATAGTCAGTCATGATCAGGAAAGTGGTAACTTTAATCACACAAACACATATATACACACACACATCCATGTGGACATCTTTGTGGGATTTAATAATCTCAGAATTGAGAAAACTCAGAGGTCATGTTTTCTGACTCCTTTTGAAGCAATAATCCCTTCTAAAATAATCTCCTATAAGTGTTCATTAAGGTGCCACTTGAAGATACCCAGTGGTGGTCAATTCATTAACTCTATGGCAGTTCATTTCAATTTGACTTATAATTAATTTTAAGGAATTTATTCTTTTATTTTGTTTTTTCTTTTTTATACCAATCTAAAATTGCATTCTTCCTCTATATGAAGAGTTTTCAAATACTTAAAGATAGAGATTATTCCCTCTTCCCCAAATGCTTTTCTTCTACAAGAGTAAACACCCTCAGATTTTTTTTTAAGTAATCCTTTCAGGATAAATTTTCTGGTTTTCCTTTGACTTCTGTCTCCTCCCAGATATGGAGGGATCTATATTAGCAAGATTTTCTGTCTGGGGGTGGTTACAACTGCATTCTAAAAACCTCTCTACTGACTTGATGTGATGGCCGAGGTTATATAGCATGAGTCATTCCTGCACGGTGGGCTCTCTCTTTCCCAAGCTGATCCATGTTTCTCTTTCCCTTGGTGGTGCCCTCTCCAGCAATGGCCTAGGATGTTCTGATGCCCCTGTTTTTCCTTTCTCTATAGGGTTACTTCTCATGGTTCATCTCACCAAAGAACCTTTTATCCTGAGGCCTCTCCAGAAGGTTTCCTCCCACTTACTACCATCGCACCCTTTCCAATATTCTTGTCTCAGGCATTAAAATTGCTAGGTACTGCTCTATAAGATATAATGCTCATAATCACTGAAAACTAGTCTCTGGGTGTGCTCTGAAAAGGGCAGAATACAGTAAGGATAAAACAACCCTCATTCTGGAAAATTTTTTCCCCACTTATATAACATAAGATCATCCTAACAACATTTTTCCCATGTCACATCAATCACACATGTTGAACTTTAAGCTGCTAAAATCCCCAGGCAAGATTATACATGAAACGTTATCTGGCCATATCTCCCCAATACTATAGTTATACAACTGATTTGTATCCAAATGTGGAACTTTCAATTTATCACAATCCACAATCTTCTTATTAGGTTCTCCCATAATTTTAACACAATGAAATATTTTTTTTTGGAACCTGACTGTGTCATCTAACATGTTAATTATCATTCTTAGCTTCACATCATCTGGAAATTTAATAATCATTTGAATATGACCTCATTTAAATCACTGATATCATTATTGGGAAAAATTGGAATCTGGATAAAGCCTTGTAAAACCACATAAACATTTCTAATTTCACATCAATCCATCAGTCATACAACTACTTCCAAATTCCACTAACTGTGCTATTATTCAGACAATCATCTCTCTACCTTGTCCACAGAAACATTTTGACAGAACTTTTTCAAAATGAAATACAGGTAAAGAATTCAAATGAAATGCTCCTAATATACCAACCTAAATAACTTGTTATTTAAAAAATGAGATGAAAATACTCTGGAATAACTTCTTCACTAAACCTTTCTTTATCATAATGATCATTGTTTCCCCTTTTAAATACTTACCTACCATCCATTTAATAATATGTCTAGAATTTTGTCAGGGGTAGCAGTCTGGGTTACCAATTTGGTAATGGAAGAATTCAATTTATTCTGATTTTGGAAAACCAACAAAATATTTTCTGATGTCTATTAACCTTCACATATTCCCAAAGGTCAACAACAGTTCCTTGTCAATCATATTCACCATCATCTAACATCATAGGATATAGTTCATCCAGGCTTGGCAACTGGAACACAAGAGGCAGCTACAAGGGCTCTTAATTTACCCTGGATTTCAATTCTCAAAACTACTTTTGCATAAGAATGAATATGATTTTCCTTGGTAGGGAAAATAGTAGTTTAACAAGAACTAAATAGTTCTGCTTTCTCTCTACTCTCTGTAATCAATGTCTCAGTCTAAGAAAATAGACACCATCTTCATTCTTTGAATTTTTTTTGTTTCATAAATAATGACAAAACAAAAATAAGTATAGTATATAGAAAAGAATGCATGATTTGAAAGCAAATAGAACCACATTCAAATCCTTCCTTTTTTGATCTCTAAATGTGTGATCACAAGTGAATAACTCAAGTTCTGTCAACTTTAGTTTTCTGTTCTTAAAATGAGAATAATACCTCTGGGCCCAACTCTGTAGGGATAACTGACAGTACAAAAATAATGTCAATTATATTCAAAATCTCTTTTTTGTTGTCTGTAACATGTAGAAGCAGCTATATAAGTATGTTTTTCTGTGCAATAAAAAGGGAGTAATGAGTTTTGGTGTTCAAATGAAAGGATGGTAATACATGTTACATTCAGAAGAATTATGGACATATGAAAGACTGTCATTTGATACTTTTTTGAGGTGACATGTTCTTCGGATTTATTTTTAGTTATTTATTTGGTTTGATATACCCAGAAAGATATCTTTTTCAAGTGGTCCAAATATAGAATTTCCACCTGTGTCAGCTTTGATTCTCTCATAAGAATGCACTGATCTAATGATACTACCTCCTTTCTTTACTGGAGCAGGGTAAGCATAAGGCACCATCTGTGAGATTCCAGTAAAGAAAGGATTGTGTATGTGTATGTGTGTACAGTAAGTATTGTAATATTATCTCTATAGTCTGCCACCTTGTTCTATTTTTTCTTTTTTTCTCTCCTTTTCTTTTTCTTTTTCTCTTCCTTTTTTCTTTTTATTCTTCCTTTCTTTCCTTTCCTACCAGCTCTAGTGTTGAGATAGACCTGGAGATCGAATCCCGGGCTCAGACACTTAGCACCTACCCAGAAACACCTGGCCATGTAACCTTGAGCAAGTTACTTAACCCCAATTGCTTAGGGGCGGCCAGGTGGCTCAGCGAGTAAGAGCACCGGCTCCAGTGTTGGGATGACCTGGATCAAATCTGGGCTCAGATACTCAGAACCACACCCAGAAATAACTGGCCGTGTAACCTTGAGCAAGTTACTTAAGCCCGATTGCTTAATTAAAAAAAAATACATTATCTCATTACCTTTTGTTGTTACATTGCCACCATTTCTCCCAGGTTCTTTCCCTATCTTTCTTCCCAAAGAGTCTTCAGGTGTAACAAAAAATATATTTTGAAAGGAATTTTAAAAAAAGAAAAGAGGGAGAAAAGAAAAAAAAATATATATATATATTATATATGTGTGTATGCACATATATAAACCCATAAATATATTGAAAATATTTATTCCATGTTTGTGAAGTTTACACCTTGCCAAAAAAGTGGGAGGGGAGAGAAATTGTCTCATATTCCTCCTTTGGAGATATTTTCAATTGATTTATGGTTATTATTCTTTCAATATAAATTCTTATAGTCATTGTCTATATACTTTTTTCCCTCTTCTTACTTCATTCTACATCAGTTCATGTCTTTCCATCCTCCTCTGTATTTATCATATTTTATTTGTTATTTCTTAAGCATAGTAAAGTTTGGTCATATCCATATGCTAGAATTTGTTTAGCCATTCCCCAATTAATGGGAATCAGCTTTGTTTCCTGCTCATAGAAATCACACCAAAAAAATAATGTTATCAATACTTTGGAGTATATGGGGACTTTTTATCTTATCAATGATGCCTTTAGGGAATGTGACTAAGGGTAGACTCAAAGACTACAGAAATTTTAGTCATTTTATTGTGGAATTCAAAACTGCTTTCCAAAATACTTATCACCCCAATTGCACTACCTTCCCCCCCTCCAAAAAGCAAAAAAAAAATGGTTGAACTAATTCATAGCTGTAGCATCAATACACTAGTGTGTCTATCTGCCCATAAGCCCTCCAATCATTAAGTAATTTATTATATCTTCTTTAATTTTAAGAACACATATCCATTTTCAATTTATTGTGAAATATGATGTAAGATTTTGGTCTAAGCTTAATTTCTACCAGAATGCTTTCTAGTTTTTCCAGAAGTTATTATTATTTTTTAAAGTATTTATTCTGTCCTACATGAATTTTGTTGGAGAGTTTATCAAATATAGGATAGAGTTCCACTGCTTCTGATTTTCATTAGTCTACTTTAACCCCCGTTCCCCAACCAATCTCCTACTCTTTTAAACAATAGCAAATGGTTTTGATGACTGCTGCTTTGTATTAGAATCTGTTATCTAAAAGTGCTATCCTCCTCTTCCCCATTTCTTTTTTCATAATTTCATTAATATTCTACATTTTTCCTTTGAAATGAATTTCATTATTTTTTGTTGAATTCTATAAATTATTCCTTTGATAGATTGGTGAGCATTAAAACTATAAATTGACTTAGGTAGCATTTTAATTTTTATTATACACAAAGCATTTTAATAAGATTTCCTTTTCTATTATCATCTATTGGACTTTATCATTATAATGTATATGGGATTTTTATAATTGAGGATTTATTTCATAGTTTTAAATTTTGTTAAAACTATTGATTTTTATATTTGAGGATTTATTTCATAGTTTTAAATTTTGTTAAAACTATTGATTTTCTTAATTAGGAATTATAATTTCCTAGAATTTCTAAGTAAATCATCACGTTATCAACAAATAGGGATAGTTTCATTTCTTCTTTGCCTGATTTTATACCTTTAACTTCTTTCTCTTCTTAACTTCTAACTTCTTACTTCTTTTTATTGTTATTATCACTTCTAGAACTTAACCAAAGATATATCAGATACATGTCATTCTTGCATCACTATTGTTATTTATTAAGGAGGTTTCTTTTCTATCTTTACTTCATTAGTTACTTTAATTTGCTTTAGATAGGTACTTAATGCATAAAAAGAGATCTGTCTATATCTATGCTTTGTAGGGATTTAGGTCTACAAAGAGTCTAGTAGAGCATTTCTCAGTTTTGAGGAACAATTTGTGTAGTGCTGTTATTAATTATTTTTAAGGTAGAATGGGAACAAACATTTATTAAGTGCTTACCATCTCCCAGGCTTTTTGTTAAACATTGTAAAAGTTTCCCATTTCGTCCTCATAACAACCCTATTAAATGAATATTATTATTATTCTCATTGAATAGTTAAGGAAACTCAAGCAGATAGAGATCATGTTCCTTACCTGTCTTGACACTGCTAGCAATTGTCTGAGACCAAATCTGAATTTTATCTACTCTGCTACCTAGGTGCCTAGGACTAAAAAAAAATGATGGAATTCTCCTGTGAATCTATCAGGAGAAAAAAAATTTTGTTTGTTTATTTTGTTTAGTTTTTCCTATACTAGTACCTTTACAGATAGTTCTATTTCTTTCTTGAGACTGGATTATTTAAGATGTTTATTAGATCTTCTGTTACCTCAGGTGTTTTATATTATGAAAGTTATTCTTTCTTTTGTGTTCTTGGTTTTCCCAGCATAGTAGCTTCTGAAAATTCTTTTAAAACATTTCTTCTGTTTTTGTTGTTATTTCACCTTGTTTATTTGCTATTTAAAAGTGTCAGACTAAAAAGAATTCTATTAATGGAATTTAGATTATTGATGCAGGAGAAGAAAAGGGGATAAGGGGTATTTTGACTACTTCCTTCAAGAATATGAAGATATTTTATTAGGAAGATGCTTATCAGTTGTTCTATGCAGTAGACCAAACAAGACAGAATCAGCTTAAATTAAAAGCAGAATGATTTATGTTGGATATAAGGCTGTTTTGACTAAAAGGGTAATTAAAAACTACAGTAGACTGTGGAAAGAAACCACAGCACTAAAGGTATTTGAGGAAACAATAAAACGTGCATTTACCATAGGTCATTTTAGAGAATAACTTGCTAGGAGATTTTTTTTAGGTCCTTCCTAGCTCTATTCTACTATCCCAATACAAAGTAAGCACAAATCTAATAATATTCAATGTAAATATATTTAATGGAATACATATGCAAATTTATTTAGGTAGACAGAAAATGAAGGTAAAATATGAGTGATATTTTAATCTCATTTTCAAAATTAAGAATTTATTTTGAGGTCACTGATTGAAAGAAAAAAAGGAAGCATTATAACAAGCATTAAGCTAAATTAGCAAAGCAGACAAAAGTAATTTGTTGTAATTGCTGTGACTATGGTATTCAGGTAAAGAAGAATGAATATTTTCTATATTTGCTGTAAAAGCTCTTAGAGAAGAGTCAATGAATTTTTCACCAAAGATGTATAAGGTGTAGTTTGGGAAGACTAAGAAAAACTCCTATATTAAAGTCTAACTGAAAATAAGTAATAGGTCAACTTTGGGAATCTTTGCAGATGAGACCTTTCATCTAATCACTTTCCCATCACTAATATTTAACATGTTTTGAGTACCTGTATGCATCCATTGCACAAAGTATTTTGGGGGATAAAAATAGGTAAATGCATGGTTGCTGTCCTTTAGGTGTTTTCAGTCTATTTGCAGGTCATATTTGATTTGTTCTTTGGCATTTTGGGTTAATCTAATAAGTTGCAGTACCCTATAAGATAATGCAGCCAACAGGCAAAAATAGAAGAACCCATTATTCCTGGGTTTCTTTGTATCTTTTTTGACCAAAAATTATGATTGGAATCCCCCCAGATTTTTTCCCCTTCATATAGTCTGTTTAATATTCAACATGTCTTTCATAAATTTGCTTTAAAAATTATTAAATGCTCATTATATGCATAACCTAAGGCAGGTATTGTAGAAGACAATGATTATGTCTTGTAATTCTACTTTTCTTTGATCCTCCTGAAAGTCTTCTCCACAATATGTATGTGGTAGGGATGGTGGTCACAATATAATGACACCTTTTATCTCTTTTACTAAAAGGAGGAGCATTTAACATCTAACTCTAGTAAGATGTAGAATTGACTGACACTTAGTGATGATGTGACAAGTTTGACAGAGGAGCAGATATGACTACAAGAAAAAAAAATGGAGTAATAACTGAGTAAAAAGCTGAGTAACAATGTATATTGTAATGTGTTTGGTATGGGGAGGGACTGGGTGGTAGGATATAATAAATTATACTGTCAATACTCTGAAATGCCCATGGCTGGGCTCCTATGACTGTCATTATTATAATCCTTATAGTACTTTCCTACATATTTGAGAAAAATCCAAGAATATGATCCATTTGGCAAAACCTTATAACAAAAGACAACTTATATTCTGGTTAAGACTTCTGGGTATGACTTAAATGAAAATGCTCTATTAATAATAATTTAAAAATTTTCCCTAAGAAAAGCTACTCCTTTAATTTTTCAAATTTATTGTTATTAAAGTGTGTAGGTTATCTTGCTCTTTGGTGAGAGAAGGCATAATACACATGAAACATTCGGATGACACATTGTCATTGACACCATACCCAATTCACTCTCTTGTACCATTTCTCTTTATCTATAATGACTTTGTGTTGTGCAGTTCAAACAACAGGGCTGTTGTATAGTTGTGCAAAAAAATCACTCAGTCATTCTAATTAGATAAGGATGGAATCAGCATGAGAAAATGGAAGAATAAATGATTTCAGAATCAGAGTATGTGGGTTGAAATTTCAGTTATGCCATTTAAAACCTGTTTGACCATAGACAAATTATTTCACTTTTCTAGGCCTCAACTTCCTCATCTGTAAAATGAATAGAATGGAACATATGTGTTCTAAAATCCCAGTGAAATGTCTGGTCAAGGTCATAACTCAAATTTAAAGTAGTACAAGGCTAACAAAAGCCCTGGTGCTCAGCTTGTGACCACCATGCCACAATTACATTTATTTTGGTGATATTAACATGTCCCTTTCAAGATGCTTTGTCAACCATCCCAAAGCATCTCTTCCTTATTAATCCCTAATTATATCCTTATTCTAGTTTTTAAAAAAAGTGACCCAAGAACTATTTTGTTACAAAGCACTTGAACAAAATTCATGCAGATGGATGAGGCATCAATTAGCACTTCTTCCATGGCTCTATATTTTCTATGTCTTTAGACTAAACCCCTTTGCCTGATGCTAAAAAATCTAGTCTTCTTAATCATTGCTTCTCAATAAGCTCTGTGTTTGAACCACATTGGCTTCCTTCCCATTTTACAAACACCCCACTTCTATAGTTTGTTGTATCCTTATGCCATGATTCCTTTCCCTTACCCTTCATTCCATAAGAACCCTACCTATTTTTCAAAACTCAGGTCAGGTCCCTTTCTTATACCTGAGAAGATACATTTATCGACATCATGGAAATAATTACCATATCTGTGGCTTCAGTTTTGATTTCTCTCAGTTCCAGTGACATTCCTTCTTGTTTGTTAGGTATAGTTTCCTAAATATCATGCTGACAAGTCAAACTAAATATTCTCCAAACTGAAATTATCAAATTTTCTCTTCTGTCTGCCAATGAGACCTGCACCTAATTGTCCTGCAATGAATCCTTTAAGCTCTAGTTCAAAGATTTCTCTAATCTGATACCAATCTACCTTTCTAATTTTATCTCTCATGATATATTTCAATGATTTAGATGCACAATGGTTTCTTCATACAGATAAAGATACAAACAGATATACAGATTTCCACATACCTATAAATCAATCATACCACAAGCAACATCACTATCAACACATCAACTTTCCTTCAATTTCTACAAATCTCAATTTTTTGGATAGCTCCTTTTCAAATACATTGCTATGGACTTAGAAAAATCAGTTATGACATTTATTTATTAAGGCATGTAGGTTTTGTTTAACTACCTATAAAGCCAAGCACAAGCAGCTTTCCAAGGACTACTGCTGTGACCAGCTTCAAGTTTCTGATTACATAGTATAGTGAACTCTCTATTTATTCAAGAGTAAATTAGAGAAAAACATTTTAGAGCAAAACATTGACAGAAACCAAAGTACAGAATTCACAATGTTATGACATGACAATTTATCCCTAAAATGGCGACATAGTTTTCACCAAAGTGGCCACATAGTTTTACACAAAGTATAGTCATTTAGTAACTCAATCATTTAGTAAGTCCTTAATCATCCTTAAGGAGGATTGCCTCCTTGAGGGACACAAAGTACAATCATTCAGTAAGTCCTTAATTCAACCATCCTTAAGGAGGCTTGTCTCCTTAATGGACACAAAGTATAAAGGTCAAAGTTCTCCACCCCTAGGTCACTAAATCATAATCTTCTCAGACAGAACCAGGTACCCAAGAAGAGATATTTTCATCCTGACTTGAGTTTGGCTCTCAGCTTCCATGGTTCCTCTTCCATGCTACCAGCTCCTGCCCGAATCTACACAACTGTCACCTGGGTACAAAGGCAGGCAGCTCCCAGTTCTTTGTCCAGCTCCATTTCCAGTTCTTCATCCAATTCCTTGTCCAGTTCCCATTCCATATTGAAGCTCATAGTGTGCAGTCCACCTCAAGTCCTTCACAGTTTCTGTTTCTGGGAAGACAAAGCTTAATAGAGCCACAATAATATCTATACACATTGCCACCACTATCATCAATTCACTATCTGCCTATGAAATCAACTCAGACCCACCAACAAGGTCTGAGAACTCAACACCAGTCATCAGTATAGTAATCAACACAGACCTACAAACAAGGTCCAAGAGTTCAACACAAATCGTCAACATAGAAATCAACAAAGAACCACAAACAAGGTTCAAGAGATCAATAAAAGTCATCAATAAAGTTCCAGGACCTCCAAAACCAGAAAAACAGAAAATTGTCTTTCAGAGATTCCAGTAAGGTCCCAGGGCTTCCATAGAAAGTGTCACAAACAAACATCAACACAGACAGAATAGACAAACATACTGTGCTGGGATATCACAAGTTTTCTCCTCCATCACAAGAGCTCCCTTTTAGTTCTGCTCTCTCCAGCCTGGGCCTCTCCTTATATATAGTCACTAGCTCCTCCCCTTCCTGAGTTCACAGGTTCTAATGTTGACAATTTGTGGGTTCACAAGTTCTACTTCTCAATCTTGGGCAAGGCTCAGAAGAAATGACCTGAAACAAGAAGTCAACTAGATAGCTGAATCAAGGTTTTAACTACTTCTTTGTTTGCCATTACACTATCAAATTGGGGAGAAAAACTCAATGTAACAAGTTTTTTTTTTATCTCCTTGGGAAAAAGTACATATAGACTTCAAGTGCAAGTTGTTTTTGTTTTTTATCATAAGGGTTTAAAGTCATTCAGTGTCAAACTAATAGGACTACCAAAATATTTTATAGAGTTAAAAATAATAGCATAATTTATCTCAGAGAGCAAAGGGTCAAGAATATCAAGGGAATTGATGAGAAAAATGCCAAGAAAAGTAGCCTCGCTGAACCAGATTTCAAACTATATTTAAAAGCAGCAATCACCAGAACTCTCTGATATTAACTAAAAAATAGAGTGGTGAATCAGTGGAATAGATTAGGTACACAAGACACAGTGGTAAATAATCATAATAATTACTGTTTGATAAATATAAAGATTCCAGCTTCTGGGATAAGAACTCATTATCTGACAAAAACTGCTGGGAGAACTGGAAAACAATATGGCAGAAACTCTGTATAGACTAACATCTTACACCATATAGCGAATAAGGTCAAAATGAGTACATGATTTAGACAGAAAGGGTGATATCATAAGCAAATTAGTAGAGCAAGGAATAGTTTACCTGTCAGATCTATGGATAAGGGAAGAATCTATGACCAAACAAGAGATAGAGAGCATTAAGGGATATAAAATGGATAATTTTAATTATATTAAATTTAAAAAGTTTTGCACAAATGAAATCAATGTAACCAAAATTCAAAAGAAGTCAGAAAGCTAGGAAGCAATTTTTACAGCAAGTGTGTCTGATAAAAACCTCATTTCTAACATATATAGAGAACTAAGTCAAATTTATAAGAATCCAAGTCATTTGCCAATTAATAAATGGGCAAAAGATATGAATAGGTGATTTTGAGATGAAGAAATCAAAGCCATCTTTAGTCGTATAAAAAATGCTTCAAATCACTATTGATTAGAGACATGCAAATTAAGACAGCTCTGAGGTTCCACCCACATCTGTCAAACTCGCTAATATGAGAGAAAAAGAAAATTTTAAACGTTCTAGAGGATGTGGGAAAATTGATACACTAATGTACTGTTGGTGGAGTGGTGAACTGATCTAATCATTCCAGAGAACAATTTGGAACTATGTCAAAAGGGCTACAAAATTGTAAATACAGTTTGATTCAGAGAAAAAACCCACCACAATTATTCTGTATCCCAGGGAGATCATAAAAAGGGAAAAGGACATGCATGTAGAAAAATATTTGTGGTGGCAAATATCTGGAAATTGAGGGGATGTCCATCACTTGGGGGATGGCTAAACAATTTGTGGTATATTAATGTAATGGAATACTATTGTACTGTAAGAAATGACAAACAGGATGATTTCAGAAAAACCTTGAAGGACTTACACGAACTGATGCAAAGTGAAATGAGCAAAACCAGGAAAATTCTATGCACAGTATAAACAAAATTGTGTGATGATCAACTATGATTGACTTAATGCTTCTCAGCAATATAATGATCTAAAACAATTCAAAAAGACTCATGATGAAAAAAAAAAAAAAACCTATCCACATCCAGGAATTGATGGAGTCTAAAGGAAAATCAAAGCATACTATTTTCACTTTGTTTTTCAAGTTTTTTTTAGTCTGTTTCTTCTTTCACAACATGACTTAAATGGAAATATATTTTACATAATTGTACTCATATAACTTGTATTAAATTGTTTACCATCTTGGTGTTGGGAGGAGAGAAGAGATAGAGAGAGGAAATTTGAAACTCAAACTTTCATTAAAAATGAATGCTAAAAATTGTCTTTACATGTAATTGAAAAAAATACTATTTAAAATAACAATAAAAAGTTCAAAGTCTTAGCTTCTCCTTCCCCCTTTTTTGCTGTAATCTCTACAGAGTTAGAATGCATTGCACAAAACTAGAAGGCATTTAGTATTTTTATTGATTATATCATTTTCACTGAAATTCATCACTTAATGGGAAATTAAACAAAAATAAGAACTCTGGAAAAATAAATATCATGGACATAATATTTCAATAATTATCAAAGAAACCTGCTCTGATATCCTAGAATCAGAGAGTAAAATAGGAATTGCTTGAATCTATCAATCTCTTCCTGAAAGAGATCCCCAAATAAAAACTCCCAGGTACATTATAGCTGAATTCCAGAACTCCTAGGTCAAGGAGAAAATGCTATAGGAATCCAGAAATAAACAATCAAAATATCATGGAGGAAGAGAGACAGACAGACAGAGAGAGAGAAAGAGAGAGACAGAGACAGAGAGACAGAAAGAGACAAAGATAGAGAGACAGAGCGACAGAGAGAGACAGAGACATAGAGAGAGACACACACACAGAAGCAGACACAGACACAGAGAGGAAGAAAGAAGGAAAAATAATATGTAGACAAATACATAGTTAATAGTCTTAACAGACTCTGCTTGATAGCATATTGGATTAAAAAACAGAATCCTATAATATGGTGCTTACATAAAAGACTTTTGAAGCACACACACACAGAGTAAAGTTAAGAGACTGGAACATACTCTATTGTACTTCAGTTGAGCTTTTTAAAATTGCTACTAGGTAGCAAATGATCTCAGACAAAACAAAAACAAAAGTAGATCTAAGTAAAAGAGATAAAGAAGTAAACTACATTTTACTAAGGTACGATAGACAATAAAGTAATATCAATATAAAACATTGCACCAAATGGTATAGCATTCAGATTTTTAGAGAAGTTAAATGAATTCCAGGAGAAACAGATAGTAAAACTATACTAGTAGCAGACCTCAACTTTCCCCTGTTGGAACTGGATAAATCAAATAAAAAATAAACAAGAAAGAAATTAAAGAGTCAAGTAGAATCTTAGAAAAGTTACACAAGATAAACCTCTGGGGAAAATTGAATGAAAAAGAAAGGAACATTTTTTTTTCTTGGTGGTACGTGGCACCTACACAAAAACTCACCATTTATTAGGGCATAAAAAGCTCAGAATGAAATGCAGAAAAAGCATAGATGTTAAATGTACTCTTCCCATATATATGGCAATAAAAAGTACAGTCAATAAAGGGCCATGGAAAGATAGATTAAAATTAGTTAGAACCTAAATAATCTAATCCTAAAGAATAAGTGGATCAAAGAACAAATCATAGAAACAATCAGTGATGTTATTAAAGAGAATGACAACAATGAAACACATATCAAAATTTCTGGGAGGCAAACAAAATAATTTTTAGGAGAAAATTTATATCTCTAAATTCTTACATCAATAAAATAAAGAAATATGGGATCAATAAATTGAGCATGCAATTAAAAAACGAAAAAAAGAACAAATTAAAAATCCCCAGTTAAACACCAAATTGGAAAATCTGAAAGTCAAAGGAGAGATTATCAAAACTGACGGTAGGAAAACTATTGAATTAATAAACTAGGACCTGCCATTACTACTAAGTTTAGTTACATATGTGATCCTTGTATGTTTTCCTCTAGTAGGACATCATGCTATCCAATGTACTCTGCAGCATGACTCAAAATGACCAGGCTTTCCAGGAAACTAGGATGGCTGGAAAGGGGTCAAGAGGCTGCTGCAGGCCTGGGATCAGTTTTGGACTACTAGATTCCCAGGAGTTCACTGCTGCTGTTTCTGGGTCAGTGAATTCAAGGATCTTGTGATCATATTTTTAACTTTCTTTAACTACCTCAGTCGAGAGAATTGAAATATAAGTAACCCTTATACTTATATATGCACATATATTTTCACACAACAGGATTTCAGTTGCTTAATAGTAGGATTTGGATCCTTTTGTCTTAACTTTACATCTCTTGAACCTAGCAAAGTCCCTGGCACTTTGTAAGAATGCAAATACTTGCTTATTTTATTGAATGGAGTTCTGGAGTCAGGATTATTGCTTGTAGTTGGTCATTTAGTTCAAACCATACCCAAAAACGAATCTGCTCTAAAATAGACCTGACTAGAATATGCTCATTGAGAGAAAAATTACTACCTCAAGAAACAATCCATCCCACTTGAATAGCTCTAATAGGAAGTTCTTTATATCAAACCTAAATTTGCCTCTCTTTAACTTCCCATTAATCCTGCTTCAAGTCTATCATAACCAAGTAGAAATTCAGTCCTAATCTTTCTCCTGAGCTACAGTCCTGTATCATTAACTGCCTTTTAGACATCTCTAACTTGTAGTCAGCTCAAACACATGTTCACTTTCATGTGTCATCTTTCCTTCCCCAAAATATTCTCCCTTTTCCAAAATTCTATATTTCTATTGAAGGAACCAAATACTTTAAATGGGTTCATAACTTTGGAGTATACTTTTTCTCTTTCTTCTCTGTTTCCACAAATATCAAATAAATTATTATGTCTTGTTGATTCTACCTCCATAATAACACTTTATCTCCACGGTAATTAGGTTTTCTTTCTATTCATTAATATAATAGAAAGTGCTCCCTGACTCCTGTAACAAGTCCAAATCTGTTTCTTTACCATTTCTACCTGTTCCAAATTCTTCCCTCTCGGGCCAGGCAGAAAAATTTAATCTTTTCTCCATATGACAGTCTTCCTAATACCTGAAACAATTATCATATCCCCCCTTTATCTTCTCTTTTCTATATTAAACTCCACGTCTTTAACCAATCCTCATATGGCATGACTCAAGGTCCTTTACTAACCTTATTGTCCTCCTTTAGAGCCTTTCCCGGCTTTAATGGTTTCCCTAAAATATAGTGACTCCAAAAGAACCCAATATTTCAAATATGCTCTGACCAAGACAGAGCAACTACTTAGTATCAGATATTGTGCTTTCTTAATGCAGTCTAAGATAGTTTAACTTTTTAGACTACCATATCACTCTTAAATTGAGCATGAAGTTCACTAAAACTTCCATGTTTTTCACATAATTTACTGTCTAGCCATGTATCTGTCATTTCATACTTATGAAGTTTTTTGAACCTAAGGTTAAGATTTTTACACTTATTGTTATTAAATTTTAATCTATTAGATCTGGAATAAAATTTTATCCTTCTGAGACCTCTTTTTTTAATCTTGTCTCTGTCATACAATGTGTCAATTTTCTCTTTAAACTCTTGACATCTGGAAATTTTTTTCATCCTGCCATCTCTGTCTTTATTTAAAATACTGATAAAATATTTAAATCTGCTGATTTTTTTAAAGGCCAAAGATAGGTATTCACCTATATAGGAAATCACCTTCCAAGAAAACACTAGATCATTAAGGAACATTCTTTGGGTCCAATTATTCAACTGGTTGCAGATATACCTAACCTTTCTTCTCATTTATATCTTTCTATCTTTCCTCACAAGAATAGAATGAAACAGGACAATGATAAATGCTGGAGAAGATATGGGGAAAATGGAACACTAATTCATGATTAGTGGAGTTGTGAACTGATACAATCATTCTAGAGAACAATGTGGAACTATGCCCTAAAGGCTATAAAAATGTGCATACCCTTTAAGCCAGCAATACCACTTTTAGGTCTACATCTCAAAGAGATCACACAAATGGTAAAAGGACCCACATGTACAAAAATATTTATGGTAGTTCTTTTTGTGGTGACAAAGAACTGGAAATTGGGGGGATGCCCATCATTTGGGAATGACTAAACACGTTGTGGTATATGAATGTAATGGAATGCTATTGTGCTATAAGAAATGATGAGCAGGCAGAGTTCAGAAAAACTGGGAAAGACTTAACAGGAACTGATGCTGAGGGAAGTGAGCAAAACCAGTAGAACATTGTACACAGTAACAGTCACATTGTGTGATAACTAAATTTGATAGACTTGTTTCTTAGCAATGCAAGAATCTAAGACAACGGGGTGGCCAGGTAGCACAGCGAGTAAGAGCACCAGTTCCAGTGTCAGGATTGACCTGGAGATCGAATCCTGGGCTCAGACACTTAGCACCCACCCAGAAACACCTGGCCTTGTAACCTTGAGCAAGTTACTTAACCCCAATTGCTTAGGGGCGGTCAGGTGGCTCAGCAAGTAATAGCACTGGCTCCAGTGTTGGAACGACCTGGAGATCAAATCCTGGGCTCAGACACTCAGCACCACACCCAGAAATAACTGGCCGTGTAACCTTGAGCAAGTTACTTTACCCCGATTGGATTGCTTAAATTAAAAAAAAAAAAAAGAATCTAAGACAACTCTAAGAGACTCATGATGGAAAATGTTGTCCAGATCCACAAAAAGAACTATGGAGTTTGGAGCTAAAGCATATGATTTGCATTCTCTCTCTCTCTCTCTCTCTCTTCCCCCCCCCATCTTTCTCTCTTCTTTCTCATGGTTTCCCTCATTGTTTCTAATTCTTCTTTCCAACATGACTAAAGTAAAAGTAGGTTTAATATGAATGTATATGTAGATCCTATATCAAATTACATACCATTTTTGCAGGGGGAGGAAGAGATGGGGAGAAAATTTGGAACTCAAAATCTTATGGAAGTGAATGTTGAAAACTAACTAAATAAATAGAATAATATTTATGTATATATAATATAAAAAGTATATATAAATACATTATATATTATATATAACATTTATATGTTATTTAATAATAAATATAATAAATAAATTAATTAAAATAAATAATTTAACTTAAAAAAACAAGGATAGTATGAGAGAAATTGTCAAATCATTTCTAAAATCAAAGTAAACTATATCTAACCTTCCCTTGTTCTATCAATCTGATAACTATCAAAAAAATGAAATGAGGCTAGTCTTTCTTAACTTGTTCTTGATCTCGATCTTAGTGAATAGCACTTCCTTTTTCTAGCTTTTCTCATATCATTCCTTTAATAATAAATTATGAAAGTCTTCCAGGAACCATAACTTAACTCATTGGCCTATACTTGACAGACTCTGTTCTCTCCTCGTCATTTTTGTTATTTTTGAAATGAGAACCTCTAGCCTTTTCCTGGAGTACTTCTTTCAAATTCCATGATCGTTTAAAAATTACTGAGCACAATTATAGTCATTATGACTACATGTCAGTTCTTTCAGTGCTTTGGGTTTTAGTTTGTCTGCATCCAGTGACTTGAAATTCAATGAGAGCAACTAGATGGGCTCTTGCTATCTCTTTACTTATCCTGGGTACCATCTCCACTTTATTTATTCTTGTTCTGTCTTTTTTCAGTCCAAAGATTATACTCCTTGGTAGAGAAAATAAAAGCAAAGTGAATTTTTGAGTAACTCAACATTTCCTATACCATGGATTACCATTATCTCTGTCATCCTTCAGATGCTTTCCTCTCCTACACCCTTAAACACTTTGCAATTAGAATTGACCCCATTACTCAGCTGAAACTATTCTATCAAATGTACCAACGATTAATAAGTTCATAAGCATTTATTTAGCACCTTTCATGCTAACCACTGAACTAAGCTATGGGGATACAAAAAGAAGAAAAAGATATACCTTATCCTCAAGAAAGTCACAATATAAAGAGAGAAAGAGAATAAGTAAACATAAATACAGGCAAGGGATATACAGCAGAACTTGGAAACTAAGGAGGGAAGGCATTAGAATTAAAAGGTTTGGAAAGGGCTTCCTATAAAGAAGATAAGAATTTAGTTGAGACTTAGCCAGGGAAGCCAGGAGGCATTGATCAGGATGGAAAATATTCTAGGCATGAAGAACAGTCACAGAATATGTCTGTAGCTGAGAAATAGAGTGTATTGTTCATAGAGCAGCAAGGAGGCCAGCATCATTGGTGAAGGAAAATAATGTGTGAAAAGACTGAAAGGGGATATGACGTAGGTTATGAAGGGCTTTTAACATTGAAAAAGATAATGTTCTATTTCATTAGAGATGATCAGGAGTTTATTGATTAGGGGAGTGGCATGGTTGACTATCTGCTTTAGGAAAATGACTGATTACTTAATAGAGGTTGAAATGGAATGGAGAGAGACTTAAGGAAAGCTGACCCAATAGTCAAAGTGTGAGGTGATTTAGGGCCTGTGCCAGAGTGCTCAAAACAGATGAGAGAAAGAAGCACATTCAAGAGTTGTCTAAAAAGTAAAAGAGGTTTGGCAATCAAGTATATAGGGTGAGAGACAAGAGTAGAAGATGATATTTAGATAGCTAGATTGGGGCACTGAAATAGTGATGGTGAACTTGATAGGGACAGGGAATTTTAGAGGTAGGGAGGGTTTAAAGGAGAAAAATAATGCAAAATCTAATGGTATTTTCTTGGTCTCAATGTTTCTCAATTAATGTACTACATCTGACACTGTTACTCTTTTCTCCTTGTTTTTTTTTTCATTTTTCAAATGCTTTATTAACTTCTGATTTACATCACTCATTTCCACCAGATTGTGAGTTACAAAATTTCTCCCCATTTTTCCCCTATCCACCACCCCAAAATAGCAGTCCCACAGGATATCCCCTCCCCTAATCTGCTCTCTCCTATATCTTCTCCCATACCCCCTTCGACTTTTCAAGTACGGCATGGTGAATCTCTATGCCCCAGTGCCTGTACATCTTATTTCCCAATTACATGTAAAATAGTATTAATAATAGTATATATATATTAAAACATTTGATTTTAAAACTTTGAATTCCAGATTCATTCCCTTCCTTCCTTGTCACCCACCCTTACTGGGAAGATAAGCAGTTCAGTATAAATTGTAAATGTGCAGCTAATGCAAAACGTTAACATAGTAGATATATTGTAAAAGAGTGACTATATTTCCCTCCCTCCTATTCCACCTCCCACTTGTTCTATTCTCTACTTTGATCCAATGCATTTTCAAAAGTGGGAGCTTCCAACTTCCCACCCCCCTAGCGTGCTCTCCCTTCCATCATCCCCCCTCTCATCCCCTTCCCCCCTACTCTCCTGGAGGGTGATACCCTATTTACTGTGTATTTCACCCCCTCCCAGAGGCAAATTCAATGAGAATAAGGTTGACTCATTCCCTTTTGCCTTCCTATTCTTCCCCTCCATTGTAACCATTTTCCTTTGCCTCTTCTATATGAGATAGTTCTGTCTCTCCCCTTCCCCTCTCATTATATTCCTCTCTCACCTCTTAATTTCACCTTGTAAGTATCATCCCTTCCTATTAAATTGATCCTGTGACCTCTATCTATGTATGTTGGGGTCCCGGTCTCTGGCTTCTTGTCTCCAAGAAGAACTTACCCCCCACAGAACACCCAGGACATGGAAAGTATGATGCTAAGCTGTTTATTCCATTACATTTTAACAGCACCACAAGCAAGCACAGAAACAGGCACAGGAACTAACTCACTTCCAGGCGGAACTGAAACTAAGCAGGAACTAAGTGAACTCCCTCACTTCCTCTTTCTCCCTAATTTATAAGCCTTGCGGGGGCACGCCTTGCGGGGCCAATCATGTTCTTTCCCGAGTACGTTGTAAGAGACCAAGGAGCAACATCCTTCCTGGAAGTCCTTTACACACTGGCACACAGAGTATCACTCTCGCGTCACTGCGCACAAAACTCCCTTATCCCTGGTTCATTAACCTCCAGGCAAAGCTGTCCCAACAACATCCCTCAGAAAGCCATGTGCACGCCCTCTGGCTGCCCCCTTGTCACCTGTCATGTGGGAGCCAATTGTGCACTCTCCTGAGTTCAGGGCAAAGGAGTATGTGGTAAGAGGAGTCAGTGTTTATGGGGCACGCTCAGCAGAGTCGGCCCACACGACCCTGCGCTCAATGCCATGCAGTCCTTTACAGCCCGGCAGAGTTGGCCTCCATATCTCCAAGCCCCTGCCCCTCAGAGGTCACGTGCACTCCCTCTGACATCTTGTGACTGCAGCAGTGTCTCTCACACTCGCGGCCCTAACATATGTATGCCTGTAAACATATATATATATACATTCACATATGCATTCATACTCCCCTATACCCTCCGATATAGACATATATATTTCTATTCCCTTCAACTATTTTCATACTGAAAAAAGTTTCATTAGTTACAATTAACATTTTCCACGAAGGAATGTTAATAGTTCAACTTTGATAAGTTCCTTATGATTTCTTTTCCCTCTTTACCTTCCCATGCTTCTCTTGCTTCTTGTATGTGAATGTCAATTTTTCTATTCAACTTTGTTTTTTTCATCAAGAATGCTTGAAAGTCCTCTATTCCACTGAATCACCATATTTTCCCCTGCAACATGATACTCAATTTTTCTGGGTAGGTGATTCTTGGTTTTAATCCCAGCTCTTTTGACCTGCGGAATATCATATTCCAAGCCCTTCGGTCCCTCAGTGTAGAAGCTACCAGATCCTGAGTTATCCTGATAGTGTTTCCACAATATTCAAATTGTTTCTTCCTGGTTGCTTGCAATATTCTATCCTTGATCTGGGAATTTTGGAAACTGGCTATTATATTCCTAGGAATTTTCTTTTTGGGATCTTTTTCAGGAGGTGATATGTGGATTCTTTCAACGTCTATTTTGCCCTCTGGTTCTAAAACATCAGGGCAGTTTTCCTTAAGAATTTCTTGGAGGATGATTTCTAGGTTCTTTCTTTGATCATGGCTTGAAGGTAGTCCAATAATTTTTAAATTATCGCTCCTGGATCTATTTTCCAGGTCTGTGGTTTTTCCAATGAGATATTTCACATTGCCTTCTAGTCTTTCATTTGTCTGGATCTGTTTAACAGCATCTTGATTTCTCATAAAGTCATTAGTTTCCATTTGCTCCAATCTGATTCTGAAGGAATGATTCTCCTCAGTGAGCTTTTGAGATTATTTTTCCATCTGGCAAATTTGGCTTTTTAAGGCATTCTTCTCCTCATTGCCTTTTTGAGCCTCTTTGCCATTTGAGTTAGTCTATTTTTTAAGTTGTGATTTTTCTCAGTCAGGCTGTTGACTCTCATTTCATAATTTTCTTGCATCATTCTCATTTCTCTTCCCAATTTTTCCTCCACTTCTCTTATCTGCTTCTTAAGTTCCTCTCTGGTCTGTAACCAGCTCATATTTACCTTGGAAGCTTTTGGAGTAGGAGTTTTGACTTCATTTTCTTCCTCCTGTTCCATGATTTGATCCCTTTTCTGCCCAAAATAGGAGTCTAATGTTGGATTGCTTTGCTTAGTTTGCTTCCTTTGCCTGGTCATGTTGCCACTCAATTACTTGACTTTTGGGCTTTTTGCCACAGTAGGACCCTGCCACCAGACAGGCGAGCTTCGTTCCAAACGCTGGGGTTTTCTCGGCTGCTGTAGTTATTAGTTGGGTGCCCTCTCTGAGGTCTCCACACTCTCTGGCAAGCTGGTCACACACCCTAGGACCTCTACCCTAGACCGAAATCCAGATCCAAGCAGCTTAAAGCAAGAGTGATTACCCCTCAGCTGGTTGTTTGGTCCCCCTACACACTGCAGGCCATGAGCTGAATATGCCCCTTGAGGAGGCTGGGCTGCAGCCCTCAGCAGCTTCTTGCCTTGGGGGCAAAAGTGAATGTTCTCCCAACTACTGTGTCCCAAAGTCCACACTGCACTGACCTCTCACTTTACCATTAGCATCTATGTGTTGAAAATTCTGAACTGCCACAGCTGCTGATAATCTGGAGTCCCTCCAGCTAGAGGTTGGTCAGGCCCACCCTGAGGCTAAAACCTCGGAGTGGGGCTGGGCTCGGCTCCCAGGGTGTTGTGCTGGACTATTCTTGCTGGTCTGCCAGGCTTTCCTCAGCAGAAGGTTAGCTTTTCTGTGTCATTTTGTAGCTCCAAAGTTTGTTCAGAGTGCCCTTTTATATGGATTGGAGGTGGTGGGAACTGTAGCCATGTGGAGGTCCTGTTTCTACTCTGCCATCTTGACTCTCCCCCCCCCCCCCCCCCCGCCCTTGTTGTTAGCTCTTCTCTAGAACATAGTAATAATTCTCTCCTTTGGCTTTCCTTCTGTTTCAGTTTTTTTTTTTCTCTGTCTTCTTTCTTGGTTGATCATCCCTATAATGTCCCATAACCATGGGTGCTCCCTAGAGTCCTGTGATTGTTGTACCCAAACCCAAATCACATGCCACCTGATTTGGAGCCTACCATTAAGCCCCTTTATATCTGTCTTTGTCTCTATCCTAAATCCTGTAATTGCTTGTAACAGCTTAAAGGCATAGTCCTGGGTAAAAGTGAATCACCCAAGGGATAGTCCCCTGCTCCTTATCTTTCCCTGAGTTAGTACTTCCGTAAATCAGTAAGCCCTGAAGCAACATTTTGTACAAGGATCATGGTGCAGAGATCATAGGACAAGTCTATCTCATGGTCAAGAGACCACCCTCTTCTGTGATGCTGACCAAGCAAGGTCCCCACCCAGAATGCTGACCAAGCAGGGACCCCAACCCTTCACCCAGAACATGACCCTGGCCTGTTCTATGACCCCATCCTATTCTGGGGAATTCCACTTCCCCTGTGCCCTCCACCCTGTGCTCTCTACCCTGTTCTAGGAGGGACACCTGTGACAAGGAAGGTAGCAGCCTTGTACTCTTTAGCCATGATTCCCAAATTAGCCTGGAGATCTAACCAATGGCTGTTCTGGGCTTCTGTACATCACTGCTTATGCTAGCTCCCCTCCCCAATTGCGGTTTTTGTGATTTTTGCTTTTATAAGCACTGTATGTACCCCAATTCAGGGTTACCTGATTTGAACGTATAGTTCAGGCAGTCATGTGCTTGATTAATTAATCCACACCTAAATTTACCTTGAACCCAGGTGTCGGTCTCACTCTTATTCTCTGTACAACATGATAAGTTTTATCCTTCTACATTCTCCATCTTGGTAACTTCATTAGTTCCCTTGATTGGAACTATCATCTCTATGTCAATGACTACAAAATCTACTAATCCAGACTCATTCTTTCTACTGAGTTTCAATCTAACCTAATCCAACAAACATTTATTGAGCACCTACTATGTGCCAGGCTCTGTGCTAAGTGCTGGGGATACAATTAATAAAAAGAAAGACAGTCCCTTCCCTCAAGGAGCTTACAATATGAAAGGAGAGACAGCAAAGCAGGGGGTGGGGAAAGGCAAGGGATATCTTGTTTCATGAAGTTTAATCCAGGCAGGGCAACAGATGTGAAATGAAATCCTGCATCACCAAAAAAAAAAAAAAAAAGAAAAGGAAAGAAAAAAATCAAATATTTTAAACTGGATATCCTGAAGACATTTTAAATTCAGTATGTCTGCAACTGTCATCTTTCTCCCCAAACCTTCACTCCTTCCAAGCTTCCTTTTTTTTCTGTTGAAAGCACCAATATACCACACCACTATCCAAGTATCCAAGGTTTATAAACTTAATCTCATTCTCTTTTACCTCAGATTTCTTATTGGTTGCCAAATCTATTTTTACTTGTATAAGATCTTATCTTGTGACCCTTTATGTAAAGTCACTCAGCTATCATGTTGATTGAGCTCCTCATCCCCTCCCACATAGATTATTATAATAACCTCCTGATTGTTCTCATTACCTTAAGTTTCTCACCACTCCATTTTATCATACATATTTCTGACAAAATAATTTCCCCTAAATTTTAAGATGACTATGTGACTCCTCTACTCAATCAGCTCTCTGTTTAACTCTCTAAATTTTAGCCAAATTACCTTTCCAACCTCATTAGGCATGATTATAGCTCCTACATTCTTCAATCCATGCAGACCAGCCTTCTCTTTGTTTCTTATAACTGGCTTTCCATTCCTGTTTCTGTGTTTTTTCACTTTTCATCCCAAATACTTAGAATACCCACCTTCCTTATGTCTGCCTCACCAGGTCCTTCTTTTACTTTAAGATGCAGTTCAAATATTATTTTCTGCATGAAATTTTTCATGATTTACTCAAGATTCAGTACCCTGCCCCTACCCAACTACTATGTATTTAACTATTTTGTATATAATTATATTTTTCAATCATATATTTATTCTGTGCTTCTCTTCCCCCATTAAGTTGCAAGCTCTTTGTGAATAGGGATTAATTAAACAATCACTTGTTATTTTGTGTCTTTTGTGGTCCCTGAACCAATTATTATTTTTATTGCATTATGAACTATAAAGATTGTATTAACTATTTCTGCCCTTTTACATTGGTTTACAGTATATCTCTGCCCATTCTTGTAAAAGGGTGGTGCTGATAAATTTGTATATTCTTTTGCTGTATCATAATGAAGATTCCATAAGTGTTTTCATCTCTAGCTTCTACATCAATTTGTTTGGCTCCATATTTTCCTCTTTGTTTATCTTTCTATTGGTCTTATCCAAAACTGAGAGAGGGATATTTAAAACTCTTGTCATTTTTGTGCTACAATCTGTTTCTTCTTATAGTTCAGAAAATGTTTTCTTTATGAATTTGGATGCTAAGGCATTTGGAGTATATAAATTTATTACTTATATTGGTCCATTGTCTGATTCCTTTCCAGAATAATAGATTTTCCTTATTTTATTCCTTTTTATTTTTTAAATATTAAAATATTTCTTTTTTCACTCTTTATAGTTGTATCCTCAATGTCTGATGCATTTCCAGACACAAAGTATGTACTAGTAAATAATTGATTGACAGGTTGATGCTGAGCTGTTGTCCTTTCATTTTTGCATCTTCATCTTCTTTAATATAGATTTAGTTTCTATACCAATGTCAGTTCACTATGAATTTAAGCATAGCTGACATTTTTCTGACAAGACTATTCCTTTTTGAATTAGTTCTCCATTACCTGTGTGTTTTCAAGGTTGGAACATTCTTTTAAAATAGGTTTGCCATGAATTCCCTGTGCAACCACATCAAGGTCTTTAGACAATCCTACCTTTTTTTCTTTTCATCAGTATTGTTTCTCTTTATTCATTAATAACTATTTGATTGGTCACAACATTACTTCTCTAGACCTATTGTATCCTTTCTGTCATCAAAGCAAATATTTTTTTTTTAAAAGGGGAAAGGAGAGGGACTTTATTTTGCTTGCAGGAGGGGGTTCCGCTGATGAATGTTCTTATGGGCAAAGAAAGATGGAAAACTTGTGTTCATTGTGGCTTGGGAAAATTGGTACATGAAAAGTCGACTCATTCTAACTTAGGAGGGGAAAATTGGAATTTTGGGAGCAACTAGCAACTGGAATTGGAAAACTTGGACCTAGGTAGGATGCTTTGAAGCAAATGAGGAAAAAAAGACAACCAGGGAACAGTATAAGTCAGTGGTGGACTACATAATTAGAGACTTTAAATGTGAATGAATTAAACAACCCAATAAAATGAAAAAGAATGATAGTTTAGTTCAGAAAACAAAACACTACAATATGTTGATTATGAGAACCATAAAAAAATACATAAAATAAAAATGAAAGGATGGTAAAATACTATATATCAAATGAAATTAAAATAGCAGAAGTTGCATTCATGCTATCAAAACAAAAACAATTATTTAAAAAATGAAAAGGAATTTTAAAAAGGAAAATCTATTATGCTGAAAAGGAACCATAGACAACAGACCAATATAAGTAATAAACTGATATACTCCAAGTGCCTGAGCATCCAAATTCATAAAGGAAACATTTTCTGAATTATAAGATGGAAAAGATTATAACACAATACTGACAAAAGATTTAAATATCTCTTTCTAAGTTTTGGAAAAGACCAACAGAAAGATAAACACAGAGGAAAATATGGAATCAAACAAATTGATGTAGAAGCTAGAGATAAAAACACTCATGGAATATTTATCATGAGGCAGCAAAAGAGCATACAAATTTTTCAGCTATGCCTTTTTACAATAAGGGGCAGAGATACACTGTAAAACAGTGTAAAAAGACAGAAATAGTTAATACAATCTTAATAGACAATAATGTAATAAAAATAGTAACTGGTTTGGGGATCACAGAAGACATAAAACAATAAATGTGGAAAGAACAAATCTTAAAACAAAACAGCATTTAAAAGAAAATGATGATGAAATAAAATACAAAAATTTATAGGAATTAAATAAAGCAGTCCTCAAGGAAAAAAAATCATATCCATATAAATATTAACAACATAAAAAAGAGGATTAATAAACTGAAAGTGCTTTTAAAAACAGAAAGCCAATGACAAATAAAAAAACCTAAAATGATCAAAAGAAGAGGTATTAAAAATTAGAAAGGAAATAGTTATGTTGAATGCTAAAATATATATAGAAATGAGAAATAAAACTAAAAGCCCAATAAAACTAATAAACCACTTAGTTAATTTGATTAAAGATAAGAGCAGAAAGTAAAATCAGTAAAATAGCAATTAGACAAAAGGAAATAAAAATGGAAATAACACAAAGAATAATGATAGCATATTATGTAGTTACATAGCAACAAAACTGAGAATAGAGAAGAAATAGCGTGATAACATTCAGGAATATGAAATGCCTATATTATCAGAAGGCCAAACAGAAATCTGTAATAAGTCAATCTCAGAAAAGAAAATATATCTAGTTGTAAAAGAAAGGGGGTCACAGGGGCAGCTAGGTGGCACAGTGAATAGAGCACGGGCCCTGGAGTAAGAAGGACCTGAGCTCAAATGTGGCATCAGACACTTAACAAAAAAAACTAGCAGTGTGACCTTGGGCAAATCACTTAACCCCAATTGCCCTCCCTTCCCCCCTCCAAAAAGCAAAAAAAAAAAAGGGGGGGCGTCACAGTGAGGATAAACAAGCAAACAAAAATTTCTTATTTCTGATGGACGCACAGAATCTATCAAATTTTTAAAGAACAGTTAGGAGTCATATTTTATAAATTATTCTAAAAACTGAGAATAAAGCAGCCTACCAAGAATCCTTTAATGAGAAAAGTATTGTACTAATACCCAAAGTAGGTAAAAATAAAACATGGTGGAGGTGGGGGGGCAACTATATGCCAATATCATTAGTGAACATTGACACAAAATTTTTAAATAAAATCTTGTCAAACATACTACACAAATTTAAACAGGAGATGATGCATTCTGATCAATTGAGATTTATACCAGGGAGGCAAGGACAGTACAATGTTAGAAAAACAATCAACTTAATTATATTAAAAATAAAATCATACAAAACCAAACAATCATTTAAACAGATTTTTAAAAAGTCTTTCACAAAGTATAACATCCTTTTCATGCTAAAAACCCTACCACTTATGGACATAGAATGACCTTTAAAAAAATCATAAAAAGTATCTAAAACCAAAAGCAATCACCATATGCAATGAGGATACACCAGAATATTTTCCAATAAATATGAGAGTAAAACAAGAATGTCCTACCATTAAATGATATATTTCTGGAAATATAAGCAACAATTATGAGACGAGAGAAAGAAACTAAATGCATAAAACGTAAAGAGGAGATAAAACTATTCTTATTTGCTGATGATATGATTGTTTTTCTTGGAAATCCTAGGAAAGCAGCAAAAAAACAATAAACAAGAAAAAAAGTCTCAATTATTTGAGACAATAGCTTTAGCAAAATTGTAAGTTACAAAATAAACCTTCAAAAATCAAAAGGATTTCTGTAGAATAACAACAAAATTAAAGAAGCAATCATAGATAGAAAAATCCTGTTCTAAATAATTAAAAATATTCATAAAATTTCTGGGGACAGCCTACCAAAGCACATGAAATACTTATATAGATTTGATTTTAAAGTGGTCCTTAAAGAAATAAAGAACAATTCAAGTAACTGGATCAATATTCAGTGATCATGACTAGGCAGTGTCAATATTAAAAAAAAAGGACGATACTGCCAAAATTAATCTACAGTTTTAATTTTATACCAATCAAATAACCAAAGGGATACTTTATAGAACTTGATAAAATAATAACAAAATTTATTTGAAAAAATATCTAGAATGTCAATGCAAATTACACAAAGAAGGAGAGATGAAGGGAAATAGCACTTCCAGATTTCAAGCTATTTTGAAGAGAGCAGAGCAGCAGTCATAAAAACAAAGATGTATTTCCCCCATAGCCCTTGGTTAAAAAATAAAGATCAGTGGATCAGACTAGACAAAGAAGAATCAGAAACAATAGAGGTCAATAAGCCAGTGTTTGATAAAGTTGAAAACATAAATTAGCTAAGAAAAAACACCTAAGTGATGAGAAAGTTGCAGAGCAATCTGGCAAAGACTAGGTTCTGATCAACAGCTTATAACACATTTACAATGCATTCTAAATTGATGCCTTAGTATTATATATCAAAGTATAAATAATATTAGAAGACAAAGAGACCATATGCCTTTCATAGCTATGGGCAGGAGATGTATTCTGAACCAAACAAAAAATTGAGGCAATTACAAAAAACAAAATAGAAAACTTGGATTACTTGAAACTGAAGAGAAAAATAAAAAATAACACAGTAAAATTAGGGCACCTAGGATAAAAAGAAAGTGGTCAAATGGGGGGAAATATTTTTAAGAAAATTCTCTGATAAATTTTTGATATCCAAGATGTAGGAACCATTACTAAATGCCATTACCGAATAGAGAAATCCTCAAAGGATTTTGTTTTTAAAAGGAGAATGGCAAAGTCTTTATAATCACATGAAAGAATATTCCAAATCACTAATAATAAAAGAAATAAAATACCAAACAATCCTGAGATTTTATCTCACATCCTAAATATTAGCAAAAATAACAACAAAAAAATCCATAGTTAATGTTGGAGAGGTTGTGTAAGGATAGGTACCTGATACATTATTGGTAGAGACATGAAATGGTACAATCATTTGGGAAAGTATTACAGAATTATGCCAGTAAAGTGACAACACATCTATTCACTTTGAAACAGAGATTCCATTACTGGGCTTATACCTCAAAGTAGGTATCAATTAGGAGTCCTCATATACTAGAAAATATGTATGGTAACGTTTTGTGATAGCTGAGTTGGAAACAAAGTAAATGCCCATTAATTGGGGAAAAGCTAAACAAATTGTTGTAAATGATTGTAATAGAATAATACTGTTCTAAATATTTATCCTCATTAAAAATGAAAGCAAAATATGCTTTTATTCCTTGAAATCAGAGTAATTTAGGAACAGTGTTTTGTTTGAATATGTAAAAATAAGATGGAATTCAATAAGAATATATGATTGAAATGCTGTGTATTTCAAGAATGCCATTGACTTAAATTAAAGCACAAATCTGTCCATGTCACTCTCCTGCTGAAGTTCTCTCTGAATATCACTTTCAGATAAAATACAAACAACTCTGCTTAACATTTAAAATCATTTATGATGTAACTTCAACCCATCTTTCTATACTGCTTTCCCAATATCTCTCATGGACTATATGTCATTGCTGAGCTGGCCTCCTTACTATTCTTCATATGGGAATATGAGATGGGATTTTTCACCTCCCAAATTCCTCCTTTTGCAGGAGCAGTCCCAATCCCTGGAATATTGTCTCTCCTCAATTCTGTCTTTTGGAATCCACAGTTCCCTTCAAATTTCAGCTGTGGTGTCACCTCTACATGAGACATTCTATGATTTTCTAGGTATTCTTCACCTCACTTTCATCTCATCCCCGAAATTACACTGTTTCAATTTTTACATATATTCCAAAGAATTAAGCACCTGGGTGGGACCTGGGGATTGGGGGGGCCCAGATTTTATTTTTATCTTTCTATGCTTAGCTCTTAGTACAATATCAACACATAATAGGCATTTAATAAATGTTTCTGGAATTATTTCTCAAGGCTCATTCATAAGCATCTTTGTGAGCTCTCTCTACTATGACGTAGGTAAAATATTTTCTGGGTCTCCTTTATTCAACTGCATTTCAATGCTCCGAATAATGGGGATGATCATGTTTTTTATTAATTAAAAAAATGATCATTAAACACTTATGCACACTTGTGCTATATAAAATTTTTTTAAAGAAAATGACTAGTTACAAGCATAAAATAGGTTCCATACAATCAGTGATCTCATTCTATCAAAAATCCCAAAAAGCTGGAATTAATTTTAACAGTTTGATTAAGTTGGTCATGTTTCTGAAAGAATCTCCAAATCTTAATTCTAGAAACTTAATATAACATCTTGTGGCACATAGGAATATTTAAAAAGATTTTTAGATGTTTATAATAGTTTGTACAATCATGTATCGCTGGAACCAAAGAAAGGATTGATAGAAATATATGCTGTATACATGCAATATTATGTTCTGCCTATGAATATCATAGGATCATAATTAACTGAAAGGGACCCAAGTTCATACATTCCATCTTTCTCATTTTACATATCAGGAAACTGAGACTCAGAAAGTAGCTTACTAAAGGTTTCACAGGGAGAAGTAGAGATGTGATTTAAGTTGGGCATAGTGGGATTTTAGTCTATTTACCTTTGTGTGGGTGGGTGGTTAGCTCTACTTATGATTTCATTTAGAAATGTAAATATCTAGGAGGGACATCAAAATAATCTGACAAAATGATCTTCCTAAAGCCTAGGCTGATCAGACTCTCCACTTCTTTTCCCCCTACACTTCTTGGATAGATATGTTATTCAGTTTGATAATGATAACACTGTAGACTCTGATTCCGTCCCACCTTTCTGGCCATATCGTGCTACTCCCCTTCATTCATTACAAGTTCTGGCCAAACTTCGTATTTGTTTTTTAACTCAACATTCCATCTTCTGCCAGTGGGTCACTGCATAGCATCCCCTGAGTCTGAAAAACCCTTCCTTCTCATGAGCTACTTTTATCAGAACCTTTTCATTTCCTTAAATGTTCATGTCAAGAGTCTCCTTCTAATAAGCTAGTTGTTAATGCTTACTCTCTCTTCAAAATACTTTGCTTATCTGCATCTTATATTTCCCCCAATATGAAGAAGTATTTTTTTTAATTTACAGCACCTACTAGATTTTTTTTGCCAGAACTGTAATTTCATTGACATAGCAAACTCATAGTGACAAAATTCTCTCTATGAATGCAGATCAAAACATGTTCTATAATTGATAGTTCTATAATTGAAAGATGCCTGGGGCCCTCAAACATTAAGTGACTTGCCTGGGATTGTACAGCCAGAATGTGTCAGAGATAGGATTTGAACTCAATTTCCTTGACTCTTAGGCAAGTTTTCTTTCCACTATGACACAGCTGTACCTGGCTTTGCTTAAAATAGGGTCCTAAAATTATTTGTTGAATTGAATTGCATAAAATGAAAATACAGTGCAATTGTCTGTTCATGTGGGTTATTAAAACCCAGCTTCTCTTTATTTGGGGGAAGAACTCCTCTCTCAAAGTTAAGGGGTCAGATCCATTTAAAACTGAATACAAAGGATTATGGTTTGAATAAGGTTTTTATTTATATTCTAGTTCTGAGTGATGGAAACTTCTAATTCAAATCAACATCAATGAAAATTCTATAAATATTACTTCCTGAAAGTAAGGATAAATCATCATAGAATTTCTATAAGGAAATGTGATGCCATGTGGCATCAAAGGAAGATTTTCATTGTTGGTTAATTTTGCAACAATATAGGCTGAAGAAATCTATAGCTACAGTATTTTGAAACATGAGTGATGTGGAAGAGTTATGGATATTAATTCAGACTTTCCATGTGGTATTCAATGAAATATTAAGCTTTAGAGTCTGTGTGGGAGTGTGTCTATATATAGTTGTTATTCTGCATTTTTTGTACTGCTGTTTCTCTAAAGCATTCAAGTCAGGAAAAAAAAAGCAGTACAAAGCCAATGGTCCTCATTGCAAAGTCATTTCTTTTCAGTCAAACTATAGCAATTTCAAATTTTATTTATTGGTACTCTTGCTTGGTCTTCCCCAAAATCCACTTTGCTTTCCCCTTTTCCATCAGTGAAGATATGGGCATCTTTGTAGAGTATCACGTGCTACAGGTCTAACAGCTCCCATCATAATTTCTCAAGAAGAATTATAATATCTATAGGATGTGACTGATAAACATTACCAAAAATAATGATGGAGGCATTCTGTGACACCCTTTTGCCAAGATTAAAAAGTCACAAGTATCTGTGAGGTACTAGAGACAGGCACTTAAAAGTCCCATGTGGATATTGAGTTGTGTTCTCCTACAGTCTGAAAGACTCATAATTTTTTAACTTGAATATATCTTAGAGATGCCCTAGGTCACTCACATCTCTCATTTTACATATTTTGAAATGGAAACACAGAGAAGTGTAGGGGCTTGTCCAAGGTTACACAGCTAGTTGTAGGTAAACCCAAGTCTAGGGTCTGATTCATTTGATTCTGGTTTCAGAATATTGCCTGCCACCAGTTCTGAATAGCTAATATTTTTAAAAAATTTAATATTTTATTTCCCTTCAATTACATGTTAAAATATTTTTAACATTTTCTTAAGTTTTGAGTTCCAGAGTCTATCATTCCTTCCTACACTTCCCTTCCCCCCACACTGAGATAATAATCAATCCAATATGGGTTATACATGGGCAATCATGTAATATATTTCCATAATATTCATTTTGTACAAGAAGACTCAAACACATCCAAAGAAGGGAAAGAAAGTGAAAAATGGTATGATTCAGTCTGTATTCAGACATCAGTTCTCTCTCTCGAGGTGGATAACATGTTTCATCATGAGTCCTTTGGAATTGTCTTGGATCATTGCATTTTTGAGAGTAGGTAAGTCATTTACAGTTTTGTCTTACCATATTGTTACTGCTATGTACAATGTTCTCCCAATTCTGCTCACTTCACTTTGCATTCGTTCATGCAAGTCTTTCCTGATTTTTCTAAAAGCATCCTGCTTGTCATTTCTTATAGCACAATAATTTTTCATCCCAATCATATACCACAACTTGTTCAGCCATTCCCCCAATTCATGGGCCTCCCCTCAATTTCTATTTCTTAGCCACGACAAAAAGAGGTACTATAAATATTTTTGTACAAATACCCACTTCTTTTTTTTTAATCTCTTAGGGATACCAACCTAGCAGTGGTATTGCTATATCAAAGGGTATGCACAGTTTTATAACCCTTTGGCCATATACTAAATAGCTAACATTTGTAACTAATAGTTATGCAACATTTTAAGGATTCTAAAGTATTCTATCTTAATTGTGTCATTTATCCCTCTTAACATCATTAATGAAGTTTTGCGGAAACTGAGATTTTAATAAATGAGTGACAGAAAGAAATGCTTATTGAGGTAGACTTTGTGTTCCGCTTGTTCCTGTTTACAAATCTAGCACGCCTTCTACTACTTCCTAATATACTTAATTGTATTTGGACTAAAATATCAACCATAAAAGCAAAGACCACGTGAAATCTTGTAAATATTGGTGCTGTTCACAGGACCCCAAGCCAAAGAAATGGTTTTCCTACCAGATTGCCATTTTACTTACTCTCTGGCCATGCATATATCCACTTCCAATACGGAGCTGAAAGTAACTAAGATCCAAAATTATACATATGTCTTCAAGATGAATCAAAATCCTCTGTACAGTGGCTTCACTTTGTTTCTTTTGTTTGTTTGTTTGCTGTTATCGTTGTTGTTTTGTTTCTTTCTTCCTTCCTGGATCAAGGAATAAAGTCTATGCATTTCTCCAAAAGAGAATGTGGCTTAAGAAAAGGTAAATCTGAGGAAAACCACCCCTTCCTACAAAAGAAGGATATGCTCCAGGACTTTCTAAAGAAATTGGTTAATTTTTTTTAGGTACATACGGTGTCTCATGTTAATGAATGTTCAGCCTTCTTCAGCAGCAGTCATCTGTCTAACTGTAATGCTTCAGAGCCTCAGACTCTTCTAAAATGCTTTCTGAGTTGATTAGTCTACTTTTCTAGGGGTGGGGAGGGTGGGAGGGACATGATGTGTACCTAGGGCATCAAAGGAAAGAAGCAAAAAGTAAATTTTTTTTAAAGTTTGGCTCTACAAATATTAATAGATAATCAATCAACAACTATTTATTGAGGAATTACTATGGGACAGACATTGTAGCAGGCACTGGAATGCCTGGAGACAGAAATGAAACAGTCCCCATCCTCAAAGATCTCAGGTTCTATGAGGGGATACAACATGTTTACATATAAATGTGTGTATATACATATGTATGTGTCATAGAATTGTCTTGCTATGACATAGAACTATGACATACTTGATTCTATGATGTGTGCATGTATGTATGTTTGTGTGTGTAATTGGGAGGTGGAGGCACTACCTGTTGGGAGACTAGGAAATGCTTCATCTAGAATTTGGCACATCAGCTGAGTTTTGAAGGAAACAAGGAATTTTAAGAAGGGGAGGTGAGGAGCAGACAGTTTATACATTGCTAGAGAGAGGTAAGGAAGAGTTTCATATATGAGGAATAATGAGGTCAGATTGAAATGCAGAATGAATGAAAACAAGTCATGTATAAAGAAGATGAAGAGGTAGTGCAGAGCCAGATGTGAAAGGCTTTAAATGACTAACAAAAGGTATTTTAATATACACTTAAGTATAAAAGGGACATAGCATACTTAATTCTATGCCACAGGAGCTCTATATCAGACTCAAGTGGACATGTCAGCAGGTAAATGTGCATTCTTCTAGGTGAAATCATAAAGTCTAAAAATAGGAAGGACTTTAGGTGTCACACTGTCTAGCCTCGTCATTTTACATTTTTTTAAAAAATCTGAGCATCAGAGAGGTGATATGATTTGCCTAAGATTTCACAATATTAAGTAACAAATGAACTCAGACCCTATGGGTGAAAAAATGATTAAATGTGAACATTTCTTCACAATCACATTGTGGAATAAAATAGTGGTAAAGTAACAAAGCTGGGATTTAAACCCAAGTCCTGTGAAGAAATGACTAAATATGAAGATTTGCTACTGCTATTATAGGAACAAAACCTGGCGCTGAGAGACATAGTTCTTGCCAGGAAGTACATGTCCCTTTAGGCAAGTCACTTTAGCTTGTGTCTTAATGGGCATAATAGGAATAATAATGATGATTTTACTGTGTTGGTGATGTGACTCTTTTCCAGAGGAAGACCATAGTCTTTAACTTGACATTCAAGGCCCTCAGAATTTGAATTCTGACTTATTTTTCCAGTTTGATCACGTTGGTACCTTATCCAATTGGTCTCACTTCTTTTCTTCAGCTATTTTGAACTTTCTTCAATGTCTCCAAAGAAACTAACGACTCCCCTTCCTATCATGTTGCTATATGCAAATATTTGTATTTTTCATGTATACATTGGTTTTGGATACAACTTATTTTGCCAGGCACTCTTTTAGAAAGAAACAACAGGAGAGGTTTTAGTTACACTTTAGACCCCAATTATTGCAGGACTCCAAATGTGAGTGAGAATTTGTTCTGATCTAAATACAAGTGTTTGTAGTTTAGCTACCTTAATTTAAACTAGTTCTGTATGTTATGAGGTGTGTAAATCATTACTTTATCCTCTAGCTTTGTATGTGAACACATCGTTAAAGTGTGCCACATATACTAATCAAACATCGTCATCTTCAGCAAATAATTAGTAAAAAAAAATATTAACTATACATTTCACTTTAAATATGTAGGCTTGGACCTGGAATGTTTGATGAATATTTGATGAATACATTTCACTTTGAGGACAAAAATATGATCCTCATTACTGATATGCTAATCAGTCAAAAATCTGGGGAAGCAAACATCCTGCCTTTGTCTTTGTTAGTGAAGAGACTAACCTCTTTTTTTTTTAATTAAAAAAAAAATGAAACAAAGAAATCCCTTTCAAAGTATCCTTATTGGGTGCTGCCTGCAGAGCTGTGGAAGTCTCTATTATACTGAATTAGGAATGTGAGAATGACACCCGGACTCAAGGTGTCACAACGGAACTTGGGAGCAGTAGTAATATTAAAAGCACAAGTCATAAGGTCAATCCCCTCACGCTAATAGGGATAAGCTGCTGTGGTTTGTCTCCATTCGGACTGCCTCTGTAGTCCAGCTCCCTTAGCTTAGCTCACTACAGGAGGACGTGATTTTATTTCAGCAGAGCTAACGACAGTGGCTCCCAAAAAAGGAGACGCTGGACCGAAGTAGCGATTCGAAGCTGCTTTGTTGAGGCTCCATATCGGCTTTCTCTGCTTCGAAAAGTTTGGTAGGAAGTGAATTAATGTAATAGTTTTTACAGTCTGTAAAGTATAAAATAGACTCAGATTAAGCTAGCAGACTTGTTATTTGACAGTTTATAAAATATTTTAGTATCTTTTTGGCAGTAGCAGTTTGAATGTTGGCAAATGTACACATTGCTTGCAGTTTCAAAACCTTGTAATGAGTATTTTCCACTGTAATAGCAGAGAGCTGATATTTGGATAAACCACTTAGACTTGTGAACTCTGACATGCATGGTAACTATGTCTTTGTAAAAGAGTTTTGTCAAGTACTGGAGCTCCCACTAATAGCACATCCATCTTTTTGCACACCATAAATCTTAAGAAAATTTCTATTACTCTGCAATTTGTCTGGCTTATGCTATTTATTAGCCATTTTATTCTGCTGCTTTAAGAAGTAATGTGATGTTCATTTTATTGCTGGTTCAATAAATTGTTAATTATAATGCAGTGATTGCTGCTGACGTGATTTAAAAGCCACATTAGCACTATAGCATTAAGTTTTAACTATTTTGCCCTTCAATTCCCTGTTTATACAACAGTAAAAGGAAAATAGCCTTGGACTAATTTAAAAAATGAAGGTACTTGTATCTAGTGATCACATGACATAGTAGAAACTTTTTTACCCCCAAAGGCCTTCAAATCTCAAAAAAGAGAAAAATGGGTTAACAATATGCCAGGTTACACTTGAGAGAATAGTGCCTGATTTTTAAAGCAGATTAAACTCTAAATGGAAATGAACTAAATTATCTCTACATGTGTTAAAGCCTTAACTATAAGCTATTAAAAAAATAGGTAGGCAGGCAGGTCAAGTTCATTTTGAGTATATCAAATTTCTGGAATTCACATAAAGTCACAATGATATTCCAAGGCAAGTAGTGCTAGAGAAAACAGTCAATGTAATAACCAAATGCACCAAACATGGCCCCAGGCACCCCTTTTCTTTTAAGAATTAACAACTGGCTCAAGAAAAAAAAACTTTTTCTCTTGCCCTGAATAGCAAAGTACCATAAATCCACTGGCATAATTATTATCCATGGAAGATGATCATAGGATCATTTATTTAGAGCTGAAAAGAGCTTTAGAGGTCATCTAATCCAACATTTTTATTTGATTCATGCAAAAAAAAAAAACAAATGAGACTAAAAGATGCCCAAGATTTCAGAGGTAATAAGTGTCAAAGTCAAGATTTGATCCCAGGTTCCCTGACATCAAATCTGTTTCCCACACGATCATACAGCTTTTCAAATGACTGATTCAATTCAATTCTATAAGCAATTATTGTGTCTTAGGCATGTAAAGAGCAAGGGGCAGGTATTCCTAAGCATGCCAGCTTACTTCCATGTCTTATATGTATACATGTATATATATATAGTCTTAAGTGCCTACCATGTACTTGGCAGGGAGCTGGTGAGGTGGATAAGGTGCCTGGCTTGGAGTCAGGAAGACTCATTTTTGTGAATTCAAATCTGGTCTCAGATATTTACTAAGTATCCAACCTTGGGCAAGCCACTCAACCCTGTTGACCTCAGTTTCCTCATCTGTAAAATCAGCTATTGAAAGAATGGCAAACCACTCCAGTACCTTAGCCAATAAAACCCCAAAGGGGGTCATGAAGGGTCAGACAACTGAACAACAACAAAGGTGCTAGACATTGGAGAGTCAAAGACTAGAACAACAGCATATACCTACCCTTGAAAATGATGGGTTACTCACAGCATTGAGTATTTCATACTGTTGAAATATGTCACCGTTACCCCAACTAGATTATGAGCTCCCTAGAGACAGAGACAGTCTTTTTTGTTGTTCTTTATTCTCCAAAATGCCAAAAACAAAGCTAAGCACAGAGCAGGACTGATTGGCTGATGAATACCGCGTCAGTATTTACAGGCTTCCAGTTTTGTATCACATCAGATTATCATCTCTGTGATAGTTTTATCTATTCTAATCTGTGATGGTAGTGAGTATCAAAGGGGGTGGAAAATATTTAGAGATCAGTGATAGTTTAGTGTTAGGGTTTCAGGAAAATACCTACAAATGAAAATTGAGCAAGCACTGTACTAGAAAATCAAAAGCTTTGGATTCTAGTCCTGTTTCAGTTATCTCCTGGAAGCATTATGTTTGGTTAGCCATTCCCTTCTCTAAAACTCATTTTCCTCACCTGTATAATAGATGGGTTTGAATTAGATAATCTTTGAGGTCCCTTCCAGATTTAATTTCTGTGGTTTTTCATCTATTTCAATAAAAACAAATATAAAATGAGAATAATTCCTTAGTTGGGGTGGTCTGAAGTATGGAGATTCTACTTTCATTAGTGCCTTAATTCACAAGATTTGAAGGAAATTATAAAATCAGCCTTTCTTTACAAAGTAAGAATTTAATCATTTTTTCATAGAAATGGGTCTACTAATTTTTAGTTGTGTTCTTTGCACAATATAATATCTCTATTTCAATAGAGCATGGTATTTCAGCTTGAATTTTTCAGAGGAATATTTCAGTTCTTCACTTTTTGTTGCATGCATAGTCACAGTGTATTCTGAAGTCAATTTCTATACAAATGGGAGAAATGTATGCAATTGTCTCTTCTCCAAACTGCTGTCTAAATTTCCTCTACCGTTTTCAAGCTCTTCATCCTGAAGTCTTCCTCCCCTTGGAATTCTCAAAGTGACCAGGGCTGTTATGGAACAAATGAGATCATGGATATAAAGTGCTCTGCAAACCTTTGAATTATATAAAGGCCAGTTAACATTAGTAGTGGTGTTGATGGTGCTGGTGGTGGTAAGATGAGGATTTGGAGGACTAGCGAGAGAAGGAACAGCAGCAGCAGCAATAGCAGGAGCGGCGGCAGCAGCAGCAGCAGCCTGCAATCTCCAGGCTTTAGGCCCTGAGCCTTCTACTCTACTACAGCTGAGCTTGAGAAATGTTTATAGAGCAGTACGAGGGAGTGTGGTAAATGTTTAACACCCAGACTCTCCCCTCTCAAATATGTGTTTATGTATGTATATGCATGTATGTGTGTATATATATCTATGTATATATATATGTGTGTGTGTATGAGCATGTATATATATATGCATAAGCACAGACATTTTCGAGTTTGATCTGTTAACACTTTTTTGAGTCAAGATAATCAACAGAACAATAAAGTGATGATCTATAGCCAATTTCAAGGTGTAAATGCTCACATTGAAAATTTAATAACTGGTTTTACAAGGTCATTATAATAATCTACAGCACACTATTGCCTCTGCCCTCTTCAACTTCTTCTGATTGGATGACTCCTCCAGAACCACCATTTAAGGAGGGTGCCCAGGCCAGTCATGGCACATTCCTTTCTTTTTTTTTAATTTATTTTATTTCATTTTAACTTATAGAATAAAAGAAGAATTTTTATCACATAGTATAATAAAAATTATTTTACATAAAACTATAAATCTATTATGTACAACTTATTCCTTTTAAATATATTATACAGTTATCATATAAATTTCTTTTTTCTCTTCTGCCTTTGCCCAAGAGATGGCTACCATTAAACACAAATGTATGTGTGTGTGTGTGTGTGTGTGTGCATGTAATACATACTTCTATTTTTCAGTTCTTTATCTGGATGTGGATGTTATCTTCAGATGTCTTTTGTAGTTAATTTGGGTATTTATAGTAGTCAAAATGACATTCATTCAAATCTGTTAAAACAATATTGCTATTACCATATATGACATTTCCTTGGTTCTATTCATTCACTCTTCATTATTTTATGCAAGTCCACCTACCTTTTTCTAAGATCACTGAGCTCATCTTTTCTTATAACATAGTAGTATTCTATCACAATCATCTACCACAATTTGTTCAGCCATTCCCCAAATTATGGGCATCCCCACATTTTCAGTTCTTTAATACCACAAAGAGAGCTGCTATGAATATTTTAGAACATATAGTGTTTTTTTTCTCATTCCTTTCCAAGCTGGGAATGTAAGCTAATTGTATGCTGGAGCTATCATCTATCTGTTCACCTCTTTATCCCACGAAACCTCAAGCAAATAATTTCCTATAAAGGACCCTTAATAAACATTTTGTTGACATTCCCTATGACACCCTCCAACCTGTGATTTTAACAGTTAAAGGAAACTCTTGGGATGAAGACTTCCTCCAGTGATGGAAATGAATAACCCCTCTATAACTTGTATTAGAAAGTTTCCTGTGGGCACTAAGTGATTTCCACATCATCACATATCTAGGAGGCATACATGACAGGTCTTCTTGATTCCAAGACTAGCTAGCTCTATCCCACAGAACACCCAGCCTCCTTTTTGAATTAATGTGTTTTTTGTCATATAGTCTACTTTTGGGGAGAAAGATAGAAGAATTAACCATATTACCATTTGGGTAAATAGATTCTACCTACATGGCTTTCCTTTGCAGCTTTAATCAGAAAGAGCCATTTTCTCTTTCTTTTTCTTCTGCATTCATTGGTATTTTGGGATGTTTTTTAAAACAATCTTTTCACATGCATCCATGGATACTATTTCTCTTATTTTCCTCTTGGTTTATGCAGAACAGAAGACCCTAATGGGAAAGGGCCATTTGTCTTCTGTCTTTACTTAAACCCTGAGGCTAACAGCATTCTGGACCAGCTGTAATCCAATCTGGTCTTTCTAATATTTCTGCTATGATGTATATATGAAAATAAGCTATTTTGAGGAGAAGGTTGCTCTTTGTCTCCACTCTCTTTTTTTTTTTCTTTTTTGGAGGGCAATTGGGGTTAAGTAACTTGCCCAAGGTTAATCAGCTGGTATATTTTTGTGTGGGTGCTAAATGTCTGAGGCCAGCACCGAACTCAGGTCCTCCTGACTTTGGGGCCAGCGCTTTACTCACTGCACCACCTAGCCGCCCCCCTTTTTGTCTCCACTCTCAAGACTCTATAGCTCCCTTTTCCTTTTTTTCTGTCTATAGTTTGTGACAAAGGAAGAAATGGTTTAGGAAGAAAGGAATTGGAGAAGAAAGAATTTAGAAGATTTAAGCCATCAACTTTTGTTGTTTTTTTTTTTTCATGTCAGGTGTGGTTTTCTTTAAATCAATGGTAGGGGGGTGCAGCTAGGTGGTGCAGTGAGTAAAGTGCTGGCCCCAGAGTCAGGAGGACCTGGGTTCAGATTCAGTCTCAGAAACTTAACACACACATGCAAAAAACCTAGCCATGTAACCTTGGGCAAGTTACTTAACCCCAGTTGCCCTCCAAAAGGCAAAAAATTAAAAAAAAAATAATTAATTAATGCTAGGGCTTCTTGGTATCTTTTAATATGTAAATAAGAGAATTTTGTTTTGATTTTATGTGTTTGTTTCATATGTGAATGAAATAAAGAATATGCCCTCTGCTGGATATGTGGTGGATCATCAGTAAGAATAAACATCTGGGTCATGTAGATATTTAGCATAATATTTCTATATTATTCTGTAAAATGGAGCCTGGGAATTTCCTAATATCCCAATGGATATTTCTTTTAAATTCCTGGCCTCTCCATTTCCTGCCCAAGAAGCACAAGTATGAAAAGTATCAGGTATGTTACTACTTAGTCACAATCATCTGATTCCTATAAAAATCAGAGAAAATATTATTCTGACCAATAAGAATACATAGGAGGGCTTCAGTGCCTTACCCAAGATCATATTCTTTCTAGAAGAATGGAGAAGAACTAATGGCATTCATTGCCTGTCTGATTATTAAAGAAATTTCAGAGATAAGATGGATAAATATAGGCATGATTTAAGAGAGAGGCGAGGATGCCAAAGCAAAATCCATTTTTAAAAATTGAATAGAAATGGATAGTAGTTGAATGAAGCAAAGGTGTTTGGGAGTGACCTGTCCCCACATGTATTGTTCTGTTTCCAAATTTTTGTTATTCTGAGCTGAAATTCTGTATAAGGCTATTGGAGAGAAAATTATGGGACTTTAATTGTGGTACAGAGCTTAATTCAAAACCTTCATTTTACAGATGAGTAAACAAGGCCCAGAGAGGGTAAGCTATTTTCTCAAGGCCACCCTGCTCATGCCAAAACTTGAAGCTAGATTTTCTTTGCTCCCAGTCCCTTGAATCTTCAGCTCTTGTATACTATAGTAAGAAGAACTAGTTTACATTGACTTTTTGTGATTATCATCCTCCAACACATTACAAATTGAGTGGTGCTGCTGGCTAAGTAAAGCCACAAAATACTAGATACAGTGAGTTAAATGGGCAAGGCCTCAGCCCCAGAGACACTGGGAACTCAAAGGTGAATGAAGATAACAAACGCCACAATATTAAGGACATACAGACAGAAGAATGACAGTTACAAAACAATGCACAAGTTAAAACAGCAATGCAGTACACATACACATGCATCATTTTATTTATTTCCAACGTTTTAAAAAATTACACCCTTTGCAAAACTGCCTCAGGGCCCAAGTACAAAGAATTTGCACATTACTCATAATAAGTAAAACATTAACAGCAAGAGCAATTAACAGTTTAAACTACTGTATTAAAAAAAGATAGCCTTAGTGTTGCCCCAGATAGGAAAGTCAGTTAATATTATAAATAGCATGGAGAGATAGCTTTGGAATCTCAAAAGGAGTAAATTTAGGACAAATAAAAGCGCTACTCTATTTATACCCACACATACACATAAACCCCACCACAGCCACATCTGTCAAGAGGTGGAAGAGTGAAAATACAGTCAAGTTTTCAAAGGGGTTACTCACAGTCACGGTTGCTTGTAGTGGACAGATCATTGAATTTGTAGCCTTATCTGGGTTGAGGTATGTTTCCAACACTACCTATGGGACCTTCATCAAGGCATTTAACATAGCTGAGCCTCAGTCTCTTCGCCTGAAAAATGGTAATAATTTTACATGCAAGCTCCTTCAGGGTAGGGATTGTTTCACACCTGTCTTTTTATCCCTAGTGTGTAGAACACAGTACACACGTAATAAATGTTTTTTCCAGGTACTGGAGATACAAAGACAAATACGAAATCACCTTTGCCCTTAAGGAATTTACATTTTATCAAGAGGATAACATCTTCATACATAGGTATATAAAAGATGTATACAAAAAAAGATAATTATTATTTTTAATGAGTTAAAGCAGTTGTTGACCTACGATGCATGGCAATGACAAGAAATGGTCTATGTTAAGATCACATAATTATTATCACTGAAAGAATTCAGTAATTTGAACGATGCCATTTGCAAGCATGATTCCAAAATGAAGAATCCTGCCTGCCTCCTGACAGAGAGGTGATAGACTAATATGCTGGATGAGAAACACATTTTTGGATGCAAGAATTTGTTTTGCTTTTAATACTATAAGGGTCCTCTTTCTCTCTTTCTTTCATGGATGGGGGAGATCGAAGGGAGAAAAATAAATGCTTGATAGCTAATTAAAATGTTATTTTAAAGAGGTATAAATAATAGAAAGTCCTGGTTCATATGCAATCCCCTTTTATTCTTCTTTGTACAGTATGTGCAAAGTTTATCTTTTGATATTTTTAAAGTTCATAATAAAAAATTAAATAGTAGATTTGATGATTTTGCCAGAAATCAAAGGTCTTAATATCTTCTTGCTTTTTGTCTTTGAAAACTAGTATTTTGCTCATCATCAGCCAAAGGATCATTGTTTACAGCTGGAAGAGAATTCAGTGGTCATTTAATCCTAAAGTCATTTTACAGTTTAGGAAACTGAGGGAGAGGCCAGTTAAGTGGCTTGGCCAAAGTCATCCAGGCAATCAGTAGCAAAACCTGGATTCATACCCATTTCTCTGGTTTCAAGTCTCATGTTCTTTCCACTAGACCACAAAATCCTATAGAACCTGCACCCTTTTGCAAAGGCCACTGGCAATGACAGTCTGATAACTAGAACTGATTGAAGGAAGTTTAACCTTCTCTTTTCATTTCCTCAATTACAATGAGTATCAGTTCTCTGCTACTTTAGCACTTTCTGGTTCTAAAGCAAGCAAAAGGGTGTTCCCAGAGAAGGTGTTGTTTCAGCGTACAATATTATGACTAGGGATTGTATAAAGAGAAATTGGAGAAAAAATAAAGATAAAGAGTGGCTCTAAAATGTATATTATTGGAAATTATGTAAAAAATTCTCAACTCAAGTTCCACTTCTCACATGAGATCCTTACTAGTTCCCCTAATCACTAGTACTTTCTCCCTCCTCCTTCCCAGAATTATTTCTTAGGGGCATCCCAGGTGGCATAGTGGATGAAGCAACAGCCCTGGAGTCAGGAGGAACTGCATTCAAATCTGACCTCAGACACTTGCTAGCTTTGTGACCTTGGGCAAGTCACTTAACCCCAATTGCCTCCAAAAGTTTTTCTCTCTTATTTTAATATTCTGTGTCTCTTATTATGTCTCTCCAGTAGACTGTAATAAGACCTTGAGAACAGCAACTAATGCATATTTGAGACAGAGACTATTTCATGTTTATACCTCTAATTTCCAGCATACTGACTCACATATAGTAGGTGCTCGTGGGTATTGAAAACAAGTTAGGAAGTAACCATGAAATTGCAAATAATCATCACATACATGTCTATGGAAACAGAGTCAAACTTCTTCATCAAACAGATCCAGGCAGGAGTGGAAGTATATAATAAACATATTTTTTATCATAAAACTACCTGGTCCATATGAAAAGGTGAGCAAAAAGTTACCTTAAATAAGAAATCTGAACCTGCTTAGAGGCAGGAATGTTAGATTCTATGATGGTAAGAGTAAATGGGTAGGAAAAAGGCAAGAAATGTCTGAACTCTACTAGAAATGAAAAATATCTTATTCAGTAGAAACATGTTCAATACTTCTTCTGTATAAGGCACAAGAGGCAGAAATAGTTTATTGAAATATATATGAATATAAATTGTATATTAGTTAGAAAGCAACCAAAAATTGTTTATGTGGTGAGCACTAGGTTGCCCTTCGATTTTCTGTTCCATATTTAGTTATTTACCTCTTACAGTTCCCAGCCAAGGTGCTTTCCCTGGCGCCCATAAGATGACATATGCCATTGTCTGGCACTAAATCTTAAAATTGACTTAATTTTTTTCTCTTTTATTAAAAGAATCTAGAATGGAACTTATGAATTTTGTCCTTTCTTCAGCCAATAATTAATTACACATTTTCACTGAACTTACAATGCAAGGAAGTAGGCAACCCTTAAAAACAGAAATGTAGATCTCCAGTGTCAAAAAAATGATAGATTTATATTAAAATACAACTCTTGTATAGCTTGGCATGGGATACAACTAAAAAAGTAGCATGACCAGTATATCTACATAATAAGAAAATGCAGGTATTATATACATATCGAATGAGACTGTCCTTTAAGTGACAGAAGTAGATTCAGAGCTAGAAGGGACCTTCAAACGCACCTAGTTCAGCTCTCTCATTTTACAAATGAGGAGACCGAAGCCCACAGAGTAAACAAGGACACACAGTTAATAGGTGGCAAATGTTAGATTTGAACTGAGGTTCTGTGGCTAAAAGTATTGCTCAGTGTAAGGAAACCGGAGAGGATATTGCTGGGGAGTGTTGCCAAAGACTGGAATTTGAAGGAGAGAGGTAAATCCCTAGAATGAATCAAATTGGTACCCAAACTTTGGAAATGAAGGTCAAATTCTCTCTAGGTCATCCGTTTCCTAGGGGGTTCTAGGGAGACTTTTTTTGTTTTTGTCTGATCAGTGAGAGTACAGGGGGATAAATACAATTTGTCAACACCCAAATGAAGTGTGATCTTCACCAAAAGGAATAATTCTATTGGATATCAACCTCTTCTCCATCTACTGACTATTAGCAATGGAATGAGACCACCCTTTCCTAAAATAATCCAGGATCATTTGGCTCATTGTGACCCAGATTTAAAGTTCTAGTTTTTCCTGTTTTTCTATATTCTCTGTTCTTTAAAACAATAACAGATAAGGAAATGCCTTTTACCTGTAGAGGTCTTTGTCTCTTGTGCCCCTTATGATCTTAGCTGCCTAGAGCATTGAGAAGTTAAATGATATATTCAGAGCCACAAAACTAGTGTGTTTCAGAGGCAGGACTTGGGCTTCAGTCTTCTTGACTTCAAAGCCATCTTTCTAGTCACTATACCAAGTCAATTCTCCCAGAATAGGACAAAGAGCATTGAATTTGGAGTCAGAGGACTTGAGATTGAATTTGGTTTCTATCATAGGTGTGATATTGGTCAGGTCATGTAAACCATTTGGGATCCAGTTTTCTCATTTGAATGAAGGGAGTTGGGTGAGATCATCTCTGAGGTTCATTCCAGTACTAGATCTATGAGCATAAGAACTATGAGCCTTCATTTTGTGTATGTGGGTATGTCCCATTCCCACTCCTATTTCCTGCTAGAAGATAAATATGAGGTACAGTGTAGGTAGTTTCCTCCTTTTCTAGGAATACCCAAAAACGTATGTTTATGAAGACATCAACATGGTCTGTACCATGGATATAATGTAGAAAATGTTTCCACTGATTATCTTAGATGCATGCACAGCTCCTCTGGTGCTTTGAAGTTAGTTAAACCCTTACTTCAGAAATATTCATTGAAACAACCCATTAATTACTAAGTGGCTCCAAACTAAGAATTGTGAACATCCAAAAAGGCTCCATTGATGATGTGAATAAGTACTGAATAAGGCCCTTAATAACACACTTGCCTGGACCTTTCCCTTTCCTCCTTTATCACCATTCTCTACTTTTACTTTTTGTCTTTTTGTGTCCCTTTCTGCTCTCTCTGTCTCTCTATCTCTCTCTCTGTCTCTGTTTCTCTCTCTCTGTCTCTCTCTCTGTGTCTCTCTCTGTCTATCTCTCTGTCTCTCCATCATCCTCTTTCCTTTATTTCCCTTTCCTGAGAGACAGAGAGAGGAAGGCAATAGAAAGTTCAGTGCACAGACATGTCTTTATTCTGTTGCAAACAATCCCAACTTAATATTGTTTCTTCAGATATTAGAACTCTCCTCTTGAATGAACTCCTACAGAAGCAGGCTTCCATTTTTGTGGATGTTACTTTTACTACTTTTCATTTGTTAACATAAGAATTGCTTTTAGGGGTGGCCAGGTGGCTCAGAGAGTAAGAGCACCAGCTCCAGTGTCGGGATGACCTGGGGATCAAATCCAGGCTCTGATACTTAGCACCACACCCAGAAATAACTGGCCATGTAACCTTGAGCAAGTTACTTAACCCCAATTGCTTAAAAAAAATAAATGCTTTGTTCCCTGGGTATTTTCTCTATTTGGTAAATCTAGGAGGAAGAAAGAGGAAGAAGAGAGACAGAAAAGGAAGGAGGAATAATAACATGTCATATCTGTCCTCTTATTTCTACTCTCATAGCCACCATCCTAGTTTAGAACTTCATCACCTTTTGCCTGTACCTTAGGACTAGCATCCTAATTGGTTTCATTGTCTCAAGTCATTCTTGACATCAATATAGTCATGGCATATTTGGTAAAAAATGCTTTTCCATTCCTGTATGTGCCTTCTAAGATATCCATTTAGCACTGTCATTCCCCAATCCCCATGACAGCCTTCCTATCACAATTATTCTCCTTCCTTTTCTGCACTTCTCTCTGCTTCAAGCTTACCTGCTCTCTCCCATCTCATCAGACCCATTTTCCCTCTCCAAGTTAACAAGTAATAATAATATTAATAATAATAAACTAAGCTTCAACCTCTCCAACATGTTCTCGGAATTGTTGATCAGCTCATGTAGGTGTTGAAGGTGGCATCATAGCAGGTTATTGGTGCCTTACAGTTTTAGTGTGATAGCCCTAGAGACAACCATTCTACTCCACCCATGCCCAGGGTGACCCAAACTTCTGTCCCAATAGAGTAATCCCCCGAAGTGACAAATCTGAGATTAAACTGGCTCAGTTGCTGCTCCTTGATGATGATGACAGTAAGATTGGTACTAACTTACAATGGATATTGGACACAAGGGAGAATCACTAATCCTTTTTGTAAACCCACATAAAACATTTGCTTCCTTTTTTCTGTAACTCAGTAGGTTCAGATGACAACTGGTAGTCAGTAAACTTCTTTTCTAAACAGCTGTCCAGTCCTTAAAAAACTCCCACAAACTAAAACAATAAGGGAAAGTACCATGAGCAATTTCTATGGGAAAATCTGGTTTTCATTTTCATGCAATGTTAATGCTTATTCTCTGGTGAGTTGAGGTTTTTAGTCTGATTGTAGGAAATGGCAAAAACAGAGGCATGCACCACTTTACAGTTCAGTGACCACTCACACTTAGCACATCTAATTGCCTCTGATGACAGGAGTCACTTTGGAAAAAACGGCACTTATTTTGTTGATGGGGTTTTTGTTTTTGTTTTATGTTGAAGCTCATGAAAATTCACAAATTTATAACAAACAAATTATCACTGAGAGACTCTGAAGGAAGCCATGGTCATCTACACAATGCCAGACATCTGGAGGAAAGTTGTTGTTTTTTTAAATATATATTTTTAATGAATCTTATGTTTTGTCAATAGATTGCCAAACATCTGGATATTTGAAAATATTCAGAGAGTAGATTCAGTTTTTCCATTCCCAGGACATGTGGTGTTGTGTAGGTCTAGCCACAAAGTCTTGAAAGGAAAATATTTATTTATGTTTAATTTTATCAAAGTTAGGCAAGGATCCATTTAGGTTCCTGTTGCTTTAATCCTGCATCTATGAACACAAACTAGATTTATTTTTTTAAAGGGATGTTTGGACAATTGATAGTGTTTAGCACAGCTCCTGGCATGTAGTAGGCATCTAATAAGGGCTTCCTGGCTTGACATTTATTTTAAAAATATTTCAAAATCAAGCACTAAGTGGTTGTTTTACCAATAGGTCTTTTCAAAATGATCAATGCTATGACGATATTCAACAGTAAGTATTCTCAAAGTGATTTTGGTCTATCAAGCCCTGACACACATCTGATATGAATCTTTCAGTATTTATATTGTCTTCTTGTTTTGATGCTTGTCCTTTATACAGGGCATTCCAAAAGTCTTATTGCAGCTGTATATCCTTCATGAGTTTATCAATCTTGTGTTTGAGCACTTAGATGATGTTGGTCAAAAATCTAACAGAGGAACTGGGATGCCTAAAAATATCGCTACTGATCATTATCTTATTGTCTATGATCATTATTATTATTGTTATTATTATAAACCTGAAGTCATTAGCATTGCCATAAATAATGAACAGGAACAGTGGATTATATATATATATATATATATAAAGGTACAATTTTTTATTATTTACAGATTGATTCTTTTCTCAGTCAAGTCAAATCAACAAGCATTTATCAAGCAACAAATTCATGTTGACTTAGAAAACAAAAAGAGGAACCTACTATGTGACGAACAGTACACTACATACATCAGATTTAAACTGTTAGCATTAACACTGCCTTCCTTGACTTTATCCCTTCCTGCCCTTCTTTCTCCTCTCTTCTAGGTCTGATGATTTCTTAAGGTTTTAAGATCAATTATTTTGAAATTGTCCATCTTACTAGAAATATCATTCCCACGGTACATGTCTAACGAATTCAAAGTATAATGCATGTAATAACAAAGGTGCTGAATGTGGAGAGCCTAGATTTAAATTGTAACTGTGCCTCTTACATCACAAGTCACATCACACCTTGTGCCTCAATTTCCTCATTTACAAGAGGAGGGAGTTGGACCAAATAAATTTGTGGGACACATCAAAATCTCTATTCTTATGAATTCAGCATCTATTTATTAATTGCCACTATGAGTGAGGCACTATGCTGGATAAAGAGAAATGCAAGCAGGTTTAATATAGGAATTAATTTCTAAATCTTGTACTTATACCTTGAGATTTTACATCTCACCTATGCCCATTCAGCTGTCACTAGTATAAGGAATAAAGTAAGGTAAGAAAATAGAATGCTAGAAATTATCCATTTTCCTCATGTAATCTAATATTAAAATTCTATAAATTCTCAAGAATAATTGTAGCAACTGTAGAAATTTAGGCAGCCACCTATTAGTGAAAAATGAGGAAGAGAATACAATGGAATGTGCTTAATAATTTACACATTTCAAATTAGGGCCTGACAGAAAAATCTAATGGAATTATATAAATGATGGTTTCATTTATTTTAAATTAAACTATTTGTAGATATGTTCATATGTTTTGACTTTTTATTGACAATGAATCTTTGTTCCATTTCCTGACATCAGAAGTATTTTTTGAGGGGAGGAAAGAAGGAGGGATTAGAAAAGTATAAGAGTTTAGCATAAGTAAAGATTTAATGAGAGAATGGACATTTTAAAAGAAATATATGTCTTTGCTATTGAGTGATATATTGTATGTATCTTGGTAAAATTATCTCTTTAAATCCACATGGTATATTTTGACTCCTAAGAGAGCCCCCCTAAAGCTCACTCCCCATTCTCCAAGCCCAATGTTCTAATAGAGTCAGAAAATATTAAACATAAATTTGTTTAAGAATTTGATGCCCAGGCCACAATCAGAAACTTTTGATTTGGAACATTTCTTAACTTGCCATTTGAAACAAAGATTTTGAAGGAAAAAAACTCTAAAGAATATTTTTTTTTCTTAAAAAAAAAAGCCCTTTGCAAACCTCAAACCACTATATAAACATCAGGTATTCTCTTGATCTAAGTTTCATGATGTATATCAGAGGTGTCAAACAATTGGCCCTAACCACACCCAGGTGTAGCCTGAATCAAATCAAAATACAATTGGGAAACATTTATCAAAATATGATAAAACATAGATAATATTACATTTTACAACTACATCAATATGAAGTCTGTAGAGATCCTTATGCTGAATTAGTGGCCCCCTTTCTATTTGAGTTTGGCTCCACTGAAGTACCTAATTGTTAGGATAGATAGATAGATAGATAGATAGATAGATAGATAGATAGATAGATAGATAGATAGATAGATGGATGGATGGATGGATGGATGGATGGATGGATGGATGGATGGATGGATGGATGGATGGATGGATGGATGGATGGATGGATGGATGGATGGATGGATGGATGGATAGATGGATGGATGGATGGATGGATGGATGGATGGATGGATGGATGGATGGATGGATGGATGGATGAATGGATGGAAGGATAGACGGATAGACAGATAGATAGATAGATAGATAGATAGATAGATAGATAGATAGATAGATAGATAGAAAGATAAAGGTAGAGAAATGTAATTTATAAATTAGTAAGTACATATAATGGGGGTACATGTTTAACTTTAAAAAAAATTGATAGGGGGTAAGTGCCTTCCCAAAATTCAGAGACTGCCACTCTATCCCATCTGGTGATGCCCCTTTAACTTTCCACCCTTGATTCATATTGCTCTCCTCCAAGTATTCTATGCAGCTAAACTGGCAATGGAGATAACTGAGATGGCATAGAAACTGTATGTTTCCATGTATGTACAGAATGACTGATCAAGACACACCTAGGCAGCACCAGCCCACAATACCAACTGTAGCTTACAGAATTGTATAAGCTTACACAGTTGATCTTGTCATACAGATAGTTCTTTCAGCCTATCTCCTTATTGCTACATAAAGCCTTGGCTCCTGGAAAGGAGGTAGCAGGGAAAAATAGAGAAATGGAGTGTTCTGTAGTAGTAACTGGAAGCATTAGGAAAAGCTTGCTCACAGAAAGAATTATGTAAGTAATTCTTTCAAAAAAGCTAGGGATTGTACAAATAAAGGAAGGGGAAGAATTATGAAATAAGACTGGAAAATAAGACAATAACCTGATTGCAGAAATCTTTTAATATCAAGCTGCGAATGATGATGATGCTTGGGTTTACTGGCCTATGAAAGTTTTTAAATCGGTATGCAGCACTAAAATCTCACCCTGACTTTGAGGCCAGTGCAGCCAAACTTTAGGCAAGATTGGATCAAACTCTCTGGTTAGTTATGTCCTAGTAAGTACAAGGATATTTTCTTTTTACGTGATAAAAATTATACAGACATTATCATATTTATTCTCTATTATGGTGCTTAATGACTTCCCCAGGAAAATCACACTTCTTTTTTCATGGGGCCAGTGGGAGATATCACCTAGGGAGAGATATTGGGAGAGAAGGAAAGTGATGCAGGAGCTAAAGAATCCAAAATGAAAGGATGGAACAGTGAGAGATAAATATGTGGCATACTGGAAAGCAAAGCAAGAAATACTCGGTGAAAGCATATGAAGGTAAATTTAAGTTAATGAGGGAGGGGGAAATATACACTGAGTGGAAATTTTACAAATAGATTTGTTATAAAGCTGATAAAGGAAAACATAAACTTTATTTTAATAGAAAAAGAAAAACTGGAGTTTAAATATAGTGGTATTGACCACAAAATGTGGGCATGCTTTTTCAATTCAATGAAGCACTTGGTAAACTGCAATACATTTAATCCATTGTCCCTACTTTTGAAGGTTCCTTTGTTAACACCCAAATATGGCACTCCTATTTTTACAGATAGTCACTGAGTAGCTATCTGTTAAAAGCAAGATGACATAATTTTAAAATAGTGTTTTGTTTAAAAACAAAAATCTGAATTATCCCAGATCTTACTAATATAAAATGGAAATGCCTTTTAGTAAAATGAATGGTTTATTCCTTTAAGCCAAGATATACAGGAAAATGACTGAAATGTGTATTGGGACAAATGTATCTATTTTTTTCTTTTTCTTTTTTTCTCTATAGATCTTTCTCTCCTGAGACTACTCTCTTACAACATTTACTTCTCTTGTTCAACTTCATATTTTATGAATATAAAAATTCTGAGAGTTTGTTAACATCTTTCTTACCACTTTACCACTAAATGGGTTCTGAAAAAATACACACTTCAAATCTCTAAAGTTGATGGAAATTTTTTTTTGAGAATTGGAGTTAGAGTTTCAGTCTTTTGTCAAATCCACCTATTTCAATAGCTTCTGGTCAAATCAATTTAGCTATTTTGTATTTCCCCACTCCCTTCCTGGCCATTATTAAATCAGCTAAATATAGAGACAGGGTTGAGGCAAATTGAGGCAAGGTAATCTCCCTGAAATCATTTGTTGAAAAATTAATTACAATAATAATAACTAGCATGTATATTTCCAAGTATTTACAAGTATTGTCTCATTTTATCCTCATAACAACCCTGAGACATAGGTGGTATTATTGATAGGATTATCCCCATTTTACAGATGAGATTGAGAAAGCTTGCCCTGCGTCACACAGCAGATGTGTCTGAAGTAGGATTTAAACTCAGATTTTCCTCACTACAAGTATAACTCAAGCAAACAGGTTAAGTTACTTTCCAAGGGTAACGTAAATTGTACATATCTGATATGTGATTTGAAGTCAGACCTTCCTGAATCCAAGTCTAGTACCTTATTCCCTGTGCCACTTAATTGTCTAGTCTATGATTATGACTATAATCATTTGATTATAATAATCATTATATGAATATAATGATAATATTAGAGTTGATGTTTATGTAAATGAAGAACTTGCGTTTCTGAGGAAGTATTTAAGCCTAAATGCCAAACACTAAATCTTTTAAGTGGTTCCTAGTTTCCATGAATTCCAGAGAGGTAAGACCATTCAAAATTCATTCATTCACTCAACCAAGTGAATATTCCCATATTTTACATGATGATTTACTATCACTGGATTTCAAGAGCCATGTAACTGCACTTGACTGGAACAATCTTACATGTATTCGGTACTTTGATAACTGTAACTTCTTTAGAGTAGGTACTTTCTTCACTTATTACCATCACAAAACTTTTTGCCTTTCTTTGTGCCCCCAGCACTTAGCAACATATCTGCCACATAGTAGGTGTTTAATAAATGTTCATTGCCTTTAATTTTTGAGATCATTACAATATCACAAATTGGATCCCGCCCTTTCTCCCTACACCATCATCATCATCATTACCATTGTAGACAGTATTTATTTAGTGCTTCAAAGTTTTCAAAGTATTTTACATAGGTTTCCTCATTTGATTCTCACAACCATTTGAAGCAATGCCATTATCATCACCACATTTTACTCATGAAAAAACTGGGGCTCAGGGAGGTTGAGTTTTCTAAGGTGGGATAGCTAACAAGAGGTACAAACCTAATTTAACGTCATGTTTTCTGAATACAAATCCAATGATTTTTCTAGTAATCATGTTGCCTCCTTAAAACCAACATCTAAACCTATCTTATTAGTGTAGCAAATATAAAATGAGTCATTTTTCTAGGATTACTAAAACTTTTACAAGCAAATGATATCCTTATGTTTTCGTTCTCTCCATGTATTTTACAATCCAAGAAAACAGACTTGCTTGCAGTTCTTGAGCAGAACTCTCAGTCTCCTGTCTCTGTCTGCATTGGCTCTTTCCCATGCATGGAATTCTCTGCCTCCTCACTTCTTTCTCTTAGTTCTCTTGGTTTTCCTCAAGGCTGAGCTCAAATCCCACATTCTGTTATTCATTCTCCCAACAACTTCAGGTGAAATCAGGATGAACGTTCAGGTAAGTGATACAGAAATGAAATCTTTTGTACATGTAATCAAAGAACACTTCAGTGTTCAAATCATACTCTACTAAAGATGCACTGCTTCTGAAAATTCCTTGCTATTTGTTGTCCAACCACACAGGAGCTAAAAAGACATGAATACATATTACAGGTCTGGAAGATTCATCAGATGCAGTCACATCTCAGTACCCTTCTCCTTCATCCTTGGAGCAGTTTAACTGTGCTAAATACTTCATAAACCTCACCTTAGTATGTATATATTTTTGTTGGACTATAGTTTTATTTTTAGTGGCATAGTGGTAAAATTTACCACATAACCACCCATTTAGAGAACGTTTGCTGCTAAATGTTGGGCAATGAATAGAAGAAACTGATCACCTCTTTGGCCTCTGAAATTAGCCCCTTGAGTCCAGAACACAGTTGTAGCATTTTTTTAAAAAAATAAGTACCAGTGTTTAAAAGTAGAGTAACTAGCTTTCTAAACACTCAAAATCCAAGCCATCTGATAGCCATTCAGGGATGTAATACACCTTGACCAATCAATTAATCAACAAGCATTTAAAAAGAACCTACCTATATTAGTTGAATCTTCTAGGGATACAAAGAAAAGATGAAACAATCCCTGCTCCAAACAGCTTCCTTTGTTCAGGTGACTTTCGGGAACATGTTCTTACCTCACCTGGCCTGACCTGAGCTTAGAAATAAGGAGGTGCTTAGTATACCTAAATGAGTCACTGCTACCATTACAGGTATCCATCTCTGCCCTTGATCAAATTATAACTTCATTTGGCAAAACATCACAGCTCTTCTGATTCCTTCCTGCAATTTAACTCATGCAATTAAAGAAAATTGAGGATGCTTTTTACTGTTTTAATATTGTTATCAATTTGGGGCAGGAACCTGACCTATGGTGGGTATTTATTATACATAATTTCTCTAGCAACTCTTCTCTGCCTACTGAATACTTTTCTATGCAGTGAAGGAAGTTAGATGAAAACCTCTATTTCTATAGAACCTTGCTGACATAAAGCCAGATTAAACAAAACAAGAGAAAACCAAACTAACAGATGTCATTTAATTTATGTCTATAACTAAAAGCCATACAATACGTATTTTGAACATTGAGACATAAGATTCCTCCATGGATGGACAGAAAAAGGTTTTGAATGATATCTGAATCACTACCTTTTCTCATCTTTGAAATATTCTTCCTATTGTGTGCTGTGCATTATCTGGGTTCTTACCGCCCATATTTCTTAAATCACTGGATGCTTTTATTTCAGAAATCTCTGACAATGATTTATGCAGTTCAGCTCTTAGATTGTCTCCCCAATACTAAGAAGGAGAAAACAAAGATCAACAATAATTTAAAAAGCTCTTGATATGGATTAATCATTATTTAAATTACATAATAGTAGTGTTATATATTGGTGCTTAATAAATGTTTTATAGTGATTTTGTTATAAATGATAAATAGGTGACAATAAAGTGTGACTTGTAAAATATTTATATGATGTTGTGGATATTATTCTATAACTGTTGAGAAAATCATTAATAGAGCAGTGGGGGAAAAACACGTAGTGTTAAATTGAAGGAAGAATATTCTTTGTAAGTCCATGATTAAGTCATGATTGAGTCATGGTTTTAACATAAGGGCAAGGTATTAAAATGCCTAAGTCATAGCTTGCAATTAACTCTACTTACCCTTTACCTATCAACCATTACTATCAAACCATTCCTTCTCCTAAAATTATGTCAAATTTCACTACCTGTAATTGTGACCATTTAAAATAAAGGAAAGGAAAATAAACAATAAAAATATAAAACTCAATTAAAACAAAATTTTTTGGCTTTTTGGAGGGGGAAGGTAGGACAACTGGGGTTAAGTGAGTTGCCCAAGGTCACATGGATAATTTTATGTTAAGTGTCTGAGGTCAAATTTGAACTCAGGTCCCCCTGACTCCAGAGCCAGCATTCTGTTCCATTTGCTGACGTCAGAAGTATTTCTTTGAGTGGAGGAATGAAGGAGGGATTAGAAAAGCATAAGAGTTTAGCATAGGTAAAGATTTAATGAGAGAATGGACATTTTAAAAGAAATATATGTTTTTGCTATTGAGTGATATATCGTATGTGTCTTGGTAAAGGAATCTTTTAATCCACCTGGTATTTTTTTACTCCAAAGAGAGCCCCCCTAAAGCTCAGTCCCCATTCTCCAAGCCCAATGTTCTAATATAGTCAGAAAATATTAAAATAAACTTGTTAAAGAATTTGATCCCGGGGCAGCCAGGTGGCTCAGCGAGTAAGAGCACCGGCTCCAGTGTTGGGATGACCTGGATCAAATACAGGCTCAGATACTCAGCACCACACCCAGAAATAATTGGCCGTGTAACCTTGAGCAAGTTACTTAACCCCAATTGCTTTAAAAAAAAAAAAGAATTTGATCCCTATGATACTGTAAGCAATCTGGGAAAGCAAGGTTTAGTTTATCAGTCGAATTTATGGAGAGGGGAAGTTTCATGACCAAACAAGAATGAGAGAGCATTATAAAATGCAAAATGGATAACTTTGATTACATGAAACTGAAAAGTTTCTGTACAAACAAAGCCAATGTAACCAAGATTAAGAGGGAAGTTGGAAATTGGGAAAGAATTTTTACAACCAATATCTCTAATAAAGGCCCCATTTCTAAAATATACAGAGAATTGAGTCAAATCTATAAGAATACAAGTCATTCCCCAATTGATGAATGGTCAAAGAATATGAACACACAGTTCTCAGAGGAAGAAATTAAAGATATCTATAAGAATATGAAAAAAGCTCTAAATCACTATTTATTAGAGAAATGCAAATCAAAACAACTCTGAGGTACCACATCTCACCAGTCAGATTGGCTAAGATGACAAAACAGGAAAATGACAAATGCTGGAGAGGATGTGGACAAATTGGAGAACTAATACATTGCTGGTTGAGTTGTGAACTGATCTAACCATTCTAGAGAGCAATCCGGTACTAGGCCCTAAGGCCTATAAGTAATTTCATATTCTTTGACCCAGCAATACCACTTCTAGGGTTGTATCCCAAAGAGATCACAGAAGCAGGAGGAAGACCCATATGTACAAAAATATTTATAGTAGCTCTTTTTGTGGTGGCAAGGAATTGGATATTAAAGGGATGCCCATCAATTGGGGAATGGCTAAACAAGTCATGGTATATGAATGTAATGGTATACTATTGTGCCATAACAAACAAAGAGCAGATGGACTTCATATCTACCTGGAGAGGCTTATATGAACTGATGCTGAGTGAGAAGAGCAGAACTAGGAAAAAAATGTACACAATTACAGATACAATGTATGTGTAATGACCAACTTTGATAGACCAGACTCTTCTCAGAAATGCAGGGCTACAAGTAAACTCCGAAAGACTCATGATGGAGAGAGATGTCTACATTCAGAGAAAGAACCAGAAAGAACAGAGTTTGAATGCAGATTTAAGCAAATGACCTGCTCTCTTTCTCTTTCTTGTTTGGTTTGGTTCCCTCTTTCCCATTGTTCATTCCATACATTACAATCCTTCTTTTCAACCTGAACCAATGTCTAATGAGAAAGTATCTGTAGATCCTATACCTGATTGTATGCAACCATTGGAGTGGGGGGGAAGGGAAAGAATAGGGAGAAAATTTGAAACTTAAAGAACCGGGTAAGTGAAAGTGATTCTTGTAAACTCAAAGTAAACAAGCAAATTAATAAAGAAAAAAATTAAAATAAAATAAAACATTTATTTCACTCAAAAAAAAAAAAAAAAGAATTTGATCTCCAGGCCACAATCAGAAACTTTTTGTTTGGAAACCTCTCCTAACTTGCCATTTGAAACAAAGGTTTTAATGGAAACAACTTTTTTTTTTTCTGGATTGGAGTCAAGACGGCAGAGTAGAAACAGGACTTCCACTTGGGCTCTGGCTTCCACCTACCCCAACTGATGTAAAAGGTGACTCTGAAGAAACTTTGGGGCTACAGAACCACAAAATGACACAGCGAATCAAATCTCCGGCTCAGGACAGCACAGAAAGCCAGCAGCAAGCCAACCCCAGCCCCGCTTGAGCTGGTGGTTATAGCCTCAGGGTGGACCTGACTAGCCACTGACTGGAGGGACTTCAGATCAACAGCAGCTGTGGAGGCTTCCAGAATGATCAACACATAGATGCTACTGACAAAGTGAGAGCTCAGTGCAGTGTGCACTTAGGCATCCAGTAGTTCAGGAGTGCGGTTGGCCTTTGCCCACAAGGCAAAAAGCAGCTGAGGCACAGTGGCCATGCAGCCATAGCCACATGGCTGCTTCAGCTCCTGGCCTGCAGATTGTAGGGGGACGAAGAGACCAGTCTGTGAGGTAATCGCTCTTACTTTAAACTGCTTGGATCTCTATTGCAGTCCAGGGTGGAGGTGCTGGGGTGTGTGATCAGCTTGCCAGAGAGTGTGGAGACTTCAGAGAAGGCACCCACTAATACCTTTGGCAGCTTAGAAAAGCCCAGCATTTGGTATGAAGCTCCCCTGTCTGGTAGCAGAGTCCTATTGTGGCAAAAAGTCCAAAAGTCAAGTAATTGAATGGCAACATGAGCAGGCAAAGGAAGCAAAACAAACATAGCAAACCAGTGTTACACTTCTATTTTGGGAACAAAAGGATCAAAGCATGGAACAGGAGGAATACGAGAAGTCAGAACTCCTGCATCAAAAGCTTCCAAGAAAAATACAAGCTGGTTACAGGCCATAGAGGACCTTAAGAAGGATTTTGAAAACCAAATAAGAGAAGTGGAGGAAAAATTGGGAAGAGAAATGAGAACAATGCAAGAAAATTATGAAGTGATAGACAACAAGAGGACTAAAGAAAATAACACCTTAAAAAATAGACTAACTCAAATGGCAAAAGAGGCTCAAAAAGGCAATGAGGAGAATAATGCCTTAAAAAGTCAAATTTGCCATATGGAAAAAGAATCTCAAAAGCTCATTGAAGAGAATCATTCATTCAGAATTAGATTGGAGCAAATGATAGCTAGTGACTTTATGAGAAATCAAGATACTATTAAACAGATCCAAACAAATGAAAAAATAGAAGGCAATGTAAAATATCTCATTGGGAAAACCACTGACCTGGAAAATAGATCCAGGAGAAATAATTTAAAAATTATTGAACTACCTGAAAGCCATGATCGAAAAAAGAACCTAGAAATCATCCTTCAAGAAATTCTCAAGGAAAACTGCCCTGATGTTTTAGAACCAGAGGTCAAAATAGAGGTTGAAGGAATACACCAATCACCTCCTGATAAAGATCCCCAAAAGAAAACTCCTAGGAATATTATAGCCAGGTTCCGGAATTCCCAGATCAAGGAGAAAATATTACAAGCAGCCAGGAAGAAACAATTTGAATATTGTGGAAACAGAATCAGGATAACACAGAATCTAGCATCTTCTACACTGAGGAATCAAAGTGCTTAGAATATGATATTTTGGACGGCAAAGGAGCTGGGATTAAACCAAAAATCACCTACCCAGCAAAACTGAGTATCATGTTTCAGGGGAAAACATGGTCATTCAGTAGAATAGAGGACTTTCAAGCATTCTTGATGAAAAAAAATGATAGTTGAATAGAAAATTTGACATTCAGACACAAGAAGCAAGAAAAGTATGAGAATGTAAACAGGTGAAAGAAATCACATTCCTACATGGAGAAACAATACTTGTAAGTGATGGAACTTTTCTTAGTATGAGAATAGTTGAAGGGAATAGAAATGTATATGAATACATATGTGAATGTGTACATAGATACAGGGCACAGGACCAGTTTATTAGGAAGTGATGATACTTAAAAGGTGAAATTAAGAAGTGAGAGAAGAATATCATGAGAGGAGATGGGGAGAGACAGAATGGGGTAAACTAACTCATATAGAAGAGGCAAAGGAAGATGGTTACAATGGAGGTAAGAACAGGAAAGCAAAAGGGAATGAGTTAACCTTATTTTAATTGAATTGTGCTTAGGGAGGGAATGACATACACACTAAATAGGGTATCTCACCCTATAGGAGAGTAGGGGGGAAGGGGATGAGAGCAGAGATGATGGAAGGGAGGGCAGGCGGGGGGGGGAGTTAAGTTGGAAGCACCCACTTTTGAAAAGGGATAGGATCAAAGTAGAGAATAGAGCAAGTGGGAGTTGGGATAGGAGGAACGGAAATATAGTCAGTCTTTTACAATATATCCACTATGGAAAATTTTTTGCATAGCTACATACATACAACCTATATACTTAATTGCTTATATTTACAGTAACGGTGGGTGACAATGGAGGAAGGGGATGAATCTGGACTTCAAAGTTTTAAAATCAAATGTTTATATATATATATATATATATATATACATATATATATATATATATATATACATAGAGAGAGAGAGAGAGAGAGAGAGAGAGAGAGAGAGAGAGAGTCAGAGGGGGTAGGAGAGAAGATATGGGAGAAAGCAGATTGGAGGAGGGGATATCTAGTGGGATCTCTATTTTAGGGTAGTGGGTAGGGGAAAATGGGGAGAAAATTTATAACTCAAAATCTTGTGGAAATGAATGATGTAAACTAGAAGTTAATAAAGAATTTGATTAATAAAAAAAGGAATTTTTTCTTAAAAAAAAGCCCTTTGCAAACCTCAAACCCACTATATAAACATCAGGTATTCCCTTGATCTAAGTTTCATAACGTATTTCAGAGGTGCCAAACAATTGGCCCAAATCACACACAAATGTAGCTTGAATCAAACTAAAATACAATTGGGAAATTCACTGTGCCACCTAGCCACCCCAAAATTCAATTTTCCAGGGAAATTTTTTGAGTTAGCTGATAAAAAGGAAGGATGCCAGGCCAGTATGGAAAAATAGAATATAGTCATGGCTCTTCCCCTTCTCTCCTCCTCAATCTTTCCCCACTCACATCTACCCAATATGGGGCTTTTATAACTTCTAGTCTAGACATTCAAAAAGGTAAATATTTTAATAATTATTAGATCATTGATTTAGATTTGGAAGAGATTAACGAGGACACTTAGTTCATTTTGCAGTTGAGGAAACTGAGGCCCAGAGAGACTAAGAGGTATGTCCATCATTACCCATGATTTGGACCAAGGTTTTCTGAATACAAATACAGTACTTTTCTCATTGTACTGTATTATTTATAAATCATTTCTTACTTATTTCTAGCTGTCTTGCTGGGGAACTCATGGGGTCATCTTAGTACAATGTAAAACTCTAGAAGAATGAAATACTTCTCTATAGTAGGTTTGGGGACTGAGAATATGCCTGCATTTCCATTTGACAACAGGACAACCTCTTTCTGATTTCATCTGACTTTTGTGTCTAAATGTATCTAGAATAGAGTGAAAATGGACAATGGATACATTTTTACAATTTAATCAGAAATAATTTTAAGGTGACAAATCGAAGTACTAGCCTTAAAACTATGGCATAATCTTCCATAATGCAGGACAAGAAGCTGGACATTTCAGGAAGGAAGTTTGAGGAAGAAGAATAAGACCATGGTCACAGAACTTTACATAGAGAGACTAGCTGGGTTTTTCACTGGAAAGCATATGTAATGAAAGTTGGTATTTGGAAGAAAAGATGTAAAGTGGTAGCCAATAACTTTAACAGGTTATCTTCTAGTTTTTTCCTTATTGCTCCAGACTGATTTCCTGGAAATTGGGAGAAGTAAATGTCTGAGGGAAGCCTTGTAGCCCCAGTCCTAAAGCAGCTTTTCTGCTATTTGTTTGGAGTCATCTCCCAAAAGGTTAGAATTTGTAGTCAACATATTAGTTATTTAACAGGAATTGGCACAAATTTTCCAAACCTAAGTCAGATATATATTTGGGCAAATGGCTCAGAATGAAAGCCAGAGAATTGAAGTCAAAAGGACAGAATTATTCCCAGCTTGAGGGTTTACATTGATTTTTATTGCTTGGATGGGCAGTCATAGTCTGAGATCTAAAAGAAATTACACCTCCCCTTAAAGGGAGAGCCATGCCAGTGGCTACAATTGTGAAGATAGTAGTGGAGGGTATCATAATGAATACTACAGCTTGAGAATAGTAGAGTTGCCAAACTAAAACAATGAGAAATCCAGAAGAAAATGAAGATATCACAATCAGAAAGATGATGTGAAATCCAGTAGAGAATGAAGACTCGTTGCCCATCAGAGACCTATCTCATGGAGGAGAAATGTGAGATAGCAGAGAAAGGTAACACTGTAACATCACTCCAACAGCTTGGAGGCATCAAAGTCTCACTCTGGTGGTGCATTTGCTCTGGCCACATTTGTGTATGGATCCTCTATACAAATGCCTAAGCTACATATACCTATCTGCCAATCTACCCACCCCCCCACTGTTAGTTTGAGTAGGGAAGGATCCTTCCAAGTCAATTAATTTGCTATGCTATATGATGGTGATGATGATTGTTTTGATCTCTTTGTCTTTTTTGATTGCTTTAGTAAATGCTAATATGTTGAGAGGTGAGAGACAGATTACAAACTGAAGTTTTGAGTGGATCCTAACCTTCAAGTACCTTGGACTTAGGGTAGTTTTCTGTAGGAGGTCTACTTTCCTATATAAACTCTGAATATACTGTAGTAAGAAAAAAATAAAAGAAAAAGACACGTATACTCCATAATAGTGGTCTGGGCTATACATATATGTTTTATTTATCTGATGGTAGAAGTAATCATTGTCCTTTCCATCTTTTTTTCCCTTTGACAATATTCTGGTTCGTACTCATGTACTTTAGTACTCAACCTTCAGGTTTCATAGGGAAGAGCCTAAAAGAGAGGTTTTTCCAAATACTATATTTAAGGATCCAAAAGCTGGCTTTCCAAACTACAAGAAGTCCTTACTGCTGCTCACTTAGAATATCACAATAATTTTCTAATCTTCTTTCTTCAACTCTTCACTCTTCAATACATATTTAATAATCTTGTCAGATTAATCTTCATTATGCATAGATCTGATCGTATCAGTCTTCTGTTCAAAAGCTTCAGTGTTTCTCTACTGCTTACTAAATAAAATTCAAATGGTTTAGTCTAGCATTCAAGGTCCTCCATAATCGTGTGCTACCTAACATCCCAGGTTTATCTCTTAATATTTGCAGAATTTATAGCTTTAAATTTGGAAGGGAAACCAGTGATCATATCATCTAACCAATGCCTTAAAAAGTATGTATCCTACAACATACTTGGCAGGTGGTCAAATAGCCTTTGCTTGAATATCTCCAATGTGGGGGGAGGGGAAAATTTTATTATGTTCTTTGATTAGTCTGAAGTACACAGCTTGCTGTATTCTGCCTCTAGTACTTTGTTCACACCTTCTTACTGTTAGAATGCCCTTACACACACACACATCCACACACACACACACACACACACACACACACACACTCCTCCTGCCTGCTCAAATTTCCCCCCATTCTTCAAAGTCCAGTTCACATGCCACCTTTTTTAAGATGACTTCCCAGTTGTCAGGAGGGTAATGGTAATTTACCGTCATCGCATATCATTTTGCTTATATCATTCTTGCATGCAAATCATCGTTGGTAATATGCCGCAGTTTAATTACACCACCTTGCATCTTACCATTGCCCTTTGAGTCAGTCTACTGCATTGATTCTTTGGAGACTGTGGTATCTATGATTTATAGTTTTACGGTATCCCTAGAAATACATTATATTGAAACAATAAGGTTTTGTTTCAGGGAAAACAGGGTTGTTGGAAGCACTGCATAAGTTCCCAAATTCAACCCAATGCTTTCATATACTTAGCATGCATTATTTTATATTATAGTTATTTTTGTTTTCTGTCATATCTTCCTACATAGTCTTAGTCAAACACTGTATTTTTCTCCAGCCACTTGGTAAAATGCTCTGCCCAAAGTTGATGCTTACTAAATACCTACAGAAATGAAAAAAGTAGTAGAAAAAATTATTTCCTCTCTATAGATAAAAACAATATATTTATATACTTGAGTTGGGCTAAAATTAAAAAATAAAATAGTTGGTATATCCTAGTCACATGTATATAGACATTAAATAGACTCACTTTGCCTTTCAAAGGACTCACTATGTATGTGAGATTTATTGTCAAGTTGCTGGGGGAGGGAGAGTCTGTTGAGATTCAGATTGATTGAAATATGCTATGCTAAACTGGCTTTAGACTCTGATAATTTTGTTGTACTAACTCTAAAGGGGAGATTTGGAATGTATTCCCATTTAGAGAAGCTGAGCAGTCTCTGCAACATTAGTCAATTTATTTAACCTTGATGCCCTCAGTTTCCTCATCTGTAAAATGAGGGGTTTAGATGAGATGATCTCCAATATCACTTTCAACTCTAAAATCCTATATTTGCCATGGTGCCTATTGAACTTTGAGAGGCAGATCACATTCTTATTAGCCATTCTGGAAGAGGCATTTTAAAATGATTGTTTTCTCCTGGCTTGCTATTTTAATTAAACGAAAAGAATTTTGCTTGGCAATCTGAAGCAGTGGCTTAATGGCTGGAATACTGGGTGATATGCTAAAGTATTATAAACGATCCTTGAAGTCTCTAAAATTTGCCCAGAAACCAAGTAACTTGGCTCCTCAGTACTGCTGTTTGCCTTATTTGCATCATAATGTTGGCCTGCTCCACAAAGGTGAGATACAGAAAAATGATGATTGTAAATACATCAATGGTAGACAATATAAAATGCACAGGGACAAGGCAACAGGTGTTATGTAAATGCTTAACAGACTCAAAATAGAATCTATGTCTGAGAAAACATAATTGGCATCTTTCCCTGATTCTTTACTGCTTGTGATATTACAATCATTCCAACTTTAAATAACCATGATTTCAGACACAAAAGATAATGTCAGGTGACAAGTTAGTGGGAGGGTGGATGTCATCGGAACAGCTAAAGAGGCTGTGATCATGAAAATCATTCTTCCAAAGAGTGGTAAATATTTCTGAAGTTAACAAATGGAACCAAAATACACTGTCAATAACAGGCAGAGGGGAAAAAATAAACATAGAAATCATATGCAGTCCTAGGAGAATTGTCTGGGAATAAAATGCTTTTCAAAGTCTTCCCAGAGTTGTCAGCAGCATTTTCAAAAATAAAGTTGGTGCATTTGGAACAATTGTTAGGAAGACATAACTGGTTGGTAAATGATTCATAAGACTCCATCCAGCTGTTAATTTTACATAGTGATTTACACACTGTGGAACTCTGACTACAAAGCCTATCTCCAAAGCTGTAGTCTTTGTGTGCTGCACTAGGTACATCTATAAACCTAGCTCTGGGAACCTCATGGTGCTGCTCTGTAACCAGGCAAGAGCTTTTCCGATGAATGCTGGATAGTCAGCACTTTCATGCCACAGAACTTAGGAGGCATTTTTCCTAACTTCATGATGAACATCATTATGACCTTTTTTGTCTATTGTTAGTAAATAATCATCTTTAGCCACAGTAGTTGTGGTTTACCTTGACAATACCCTGAAGATGAAGGAGTGCTTGAAAAGTGTCACCTTCAAATTAAAGTTGATGAAAACAGAAAGAAGAGAGCAGACATAGGTACCAATGTGTGGATCCTAACAAACACAAAGCATACAGCTGCCTTCCTCTGCCTGAAGAAGGAATGTGTCTGGAATCAGTGTCGAATAAACATTTAGAGGATTCTCATGCTAATGATTATGAATTACTAACTCTTTACCTTCACATGTTTAAGGTATTTAGTAAGCCCTAAATATAAAATATATATATACTGAATCAATTTCATTTTTTAAAAATACATTTTATTAATACATTTTTTATTCTTTTGATCTAATCAAACTGGCCTGGATGCTCCACCCCCCCGCCCCCCACTATGTCTGTGTGTCTCTTCCTTCAAGGTACCTGGAGCTTCATCTGATCCCTCTTCAAATGCTAACGAACTACTTTCCTAATTAATCTATATGTATATACATATATATATATAGAGAGGTTATGTGTATGCATTATATATATAATTGATTTCTATTTATTCTGTATATATTTATATGTATCCTTGTTGCCTCCTTCAATGGGCTATAAGCTCTTTGTGAGTTGGAATTCTTTATTCTTTGCATAGTAGCACCTAGCACATCTCCTCGGATATAGTAGATACCTAAATATAGTAATACCTAAAGCTCATTGCTCCATTAATTTATTTATATCAATTATTTTAGGGAATTGGGAGATCTCTTCCCAATCCCAAAGACTGAGCTTTCCTTAGTATTAAACAAATATATATAACTCTTTGCCCTAGTAGACCTCCTCCTATCTGTCATGAGGAAGAAAGAATTGTTTCGTTAGCTCTTCTCCAAGACCATCACTATTCCCCCTCCCCCAGTTTCTCAGGGCTCTGTTTCCCTTAAGCGATCTTGTCATATACACTGTAATATTTTATAATTGTTCTATTTTTTAACTGGCTTACCTCACTCTTAATCATATAAATCTTTTTCTGTTTCTTTGTAGTCCTCATATATCCTTCCTTAGCCCACAAAATTATTTTATTATATACATATTGCACAGATTTTTTTTCCCAACCATTCCCCAATTGATGGGCATCCAATTTGTTCTGAGTTTTTTATCTTGCAGAATGCCGGAATGAATATATAGGTTTATAGTGAAATTTTATTTCTATCTTTGACTTCCTGGGCTTATATGAGCTGAAGTTGGCAGTTTAATCACTCATCTTCCACTACTTCCAAGTTGATATAAAGAAGAGTTAAAGCAATTGTTACCTGAGCTTTGTTTTCATAGAGGACCAATGACATCACAGGCTGATGTCTAGACTTGCTCGTGAATTGGATTTAAAAGAGGCAGAGTTGTACAATGTGATACTCCATATTCTATGTCTATTATAACTCAGATTAAACTCAGACTGGTATAGTCATTCAGGCTTATGATTAGAATGAATGAGGAACTGGTAGATGACCCAATACTTGAAGAAAATTACTTAACAACAACATGAATGGGATACTACAAAAGGCTATGATACTGTTTTAGCTAACATAACTGGCCTCTTCTCCATACAGAAATGACACATCCACCAAGTCCAAGGGGGTACTGAATCTATCTAGGCTGGAACTTTTATGCCTTAACAACAAGGAAGCTATATCAAAATCTAGAGACAGTGACCAGATGAATCACATCACAGGAACTGTTTCTCAGCTTTTTAGGAAAGCTAATTTAGCCAGTATGTTAGGGCCATAGAGAATACTACTCTTCCCCGAAGGTCCATAGCTCTGCTTAAAGCATGGCCTAAGAAATACCAATGGGAAATAAATGCCCTCAAATTGCACTGAAAACCTGGACAATGCTATATACATCCTTATGTCTAGGTGCTGTTTTTTGCTCTCTCCTCTGATGTTGCATTTAATGTTCCAGAAAGATAAGCAAGTTCATCAGACCCATCAATTCTTTTTGTGGGGAGGGGACAGAGGGGAAAGGTACCCACTTTATAGTCTCTAAAATGACTCCTCCCAAGTTGATTTAGTGATTAATAAGTTGATATGGACAATTTGTATATTAAAATTAGTTTATCAAAATGTAAATACTTATAAAGAAAGTTCAGCTGATTTTAATCTATATTTAGCATTGCTTATAATAAATTATTTTTAAAGCTTGCCTCCTTCCAGCTTAAAAGGTTTTTAAAGTACTATTGTTTTTCCAACCTCAAGGCAACCCACAACAAATCAGTTTAATCAGTTTTACAATCTACTTTGGATTTGCTGTTAAGACAAATCATTCTTAGCTAGTATCAGAGTTTTCACAACTGACATTTAACTGCAGCTTTTAAGCAGAGAATCTCAGGGTTCTGTTAGAAAGACTTATGGTCTACAAATAACCTCCCCCACAAAAATAGCTATGTCTGTGCCCATAGATTTGCCATGTTCTCACCTAGAAGGGGCATGACTGCAGTTGTGTATCCCAACACTGAGAATTCCCTACTCATGATTTTATCTAGCTTCTTTCTAGTAGAATTTTCTGTCTACATATAGAGAGAGCAAAAATGTTTATAAAAGACAGCAAGGCCGGGTGGTTGGCACAAACCTTTTTTAAGTTCTGAGTGTCTTTTCTCTCCTATTCTAAGTCTTAGGCATTGATCCAGGGGATACCTAACAACTTCAGACACCCAATAGAGTGTGCCTCCCCAGTGAGGTACTGCTAATATATGCTATTGGGGGGGGCAGGTGGGCATAATAGAGCTATCTAGATTAGTCTAATTAGAATCATGTTTGAGAGTGGTCTTTCTTTAAAAGCTAGTAAGAACTAAAAACAGTTTTGACAATTTTAAAATGCTGTATACTCCCTTTATATTTTATCAGTCTTTCAACTCCCTTTATATTTTATCAGTCTTTCATAAACACTATACAATAGATATGGATGACATTAATATATTTTTACTTATCAACTTCTGAATAATACTATTACTTAAATGGTCTCATTATACTTCAAATATTTTTAGATTAAAGAAGAAACAATTTGGTTCAAATGATTTTTTAAAAGTTCATTTCTATTTATACAATACAATCGCATTTCTAGGTAACAAATTTGATCCATTACTCATATGTTAACTACATACAAGAGACTGCCAAGTAAATTTACTTTAAGTACTTCCCTAATTAGTTTTCTGCCATGTAATTTTCTTCAATCTTGAGTCAAGGAATCCCCAAGCCTACCTTGATGTTGTTAGTGTTGTATATGCTGATCACATGAAATTGAATTTGAATGCACTACTAATATTTAAATAAGAAGGCTGACTACTCCCATATTTCCCCTATGGATGTAGATGTCACATCAGTGAGTAATATTTTCTCAAATACTTAAGCCAAGAATAAGCAAGCAAGTGATACGTGATATTCATCTAAAGAAAGTAGCTTTTACACTTGAGAACTTCAGATTGCCAGAGTTTAGATTTTTAGTTTATACAGATACAGGTGGGTTTTCCATCTCTGTAGCTTAATCCTCTACTACATCTACCCTAATCTCTCAGGGAAAGAATAAAAAAGCAGAAAAGAAAAAAAAAACCTTCATGTAGATAGAATACTACTATAAAATGAATAAACTTTTTCATCTTCATTATTTACTCCTTGACCATCACAAAAATTCAAGCAATTGTCATAATCATTATATTCCAGCATGTTATATTATTGAACTGTTTTGTTATTATGTTACTTAGCACATTATATTATTGAACTACAATATGATATGATTTAAATATATACATATGATATAATAACATATTTGAATGATGACAGAAAATAAGAGAGGAACTACAATTCTAAGGGATAGCAAATATCCTCAAAATAGTCTTCAAAAAAGTTTAAGAAACTGAGTCTGGAAACAACAGGCCAGTGAACTAAACTTTTTTTAGTAGAAAAAAAGAGGAATGAATCAATAAAAAAGATAGAGGATATCTAGAAAGAATTAGATAGTTAATATATTGGATGACACAATCAGAATCTAGAAAGTTTTTGAGAGGCTAGAGAATTTGGTTAAATCTGTTGTGTTTTTTAAATCAACTTTATAAACTATAAGGCAGTAGAGGCATGGCTAGACAGAAATTTTAAAAAGAATAGAAAGTTTCAGTGGACTGCAAACTCAGTGAATCAGGAGTTTGACATCCTCCAACTTCTAAATCTGTGACCCTATTACATGACATCATGTAATATAAAATATTTTAATTGGTTATCTTGAAATACTCAATAAATCAGCAAATATTTATTAAAGGATGTTATATTAGGCACTATACTAGGCTTAAGTATACAAATATACAAAAGAAAGAATTCCTGCCCTTAAGTAACTTGCATTCTCATCAGAGGACATAATATATACTCATATACATGGATCAGAGAAGTGGGGGAACCTAGCATAGACAGTTTTACTCAAGAAATTTAGCCAAGAAGGCTAGAAAAGCTAGATCAGATTGAGTGAGGGCTTTTTTAATCTTTTACCATTTTAACTTTTTCAAATCCTTGGTAACTTTGGAGGGAGCAGTTTCAAGTTGAATGGTGAGACCAGAAGTCAGGTTTCACAGGATTTAGAAATGAATCAAATAAGAAGTGAGGGAACCTAGCATAGACAGTTTTCCTCAAGGAATTCAGCCAAGAAGGCTAGGAAAGCAGGATCACATTGAGTGAGGGCTGATTTTTAAGAAAGAAGGAAGTATGGATGTCTTGGTAGACAACTGGAAAGAAATCATTAGATAGGGAGAGATTGAGGATTTGAAAGACAAGGGGTGATGGAAGGAGTATTCAGCTAGAGAAGATGGAATTAAGGGTGCATCCCAAAGAGTTTTCCTTAGCAAGGAGAAGGACCACTTCTTGTGAGACAAGGGGGAAGGAAGACAGTAGAAGAAGAGGTTAAGAGTGGTGTGAGATGAGGAAGGTGAAGAAGAGGGAACACTGAATTGTCTCAAGTTTTTCAGCAAAATATGAAGTAAGATCTTAAGGTGAGAAGAAAGGTGCTGTGGAGGTCTTTTTTATGGTTTTATTGCCAAGATTTTACTTTTTGTTTCTGCACATATCAGTTTATTGCTACTCTCTTAGATAGGAACAAAGCAAGGGTCTCTACTGAGAAATTCTCAATGGCACATACATTCTCACAATTAGGATATAACCAGGTGAGAAGGATGGCTTCTGAGAGCCAGTAGAGGCAGGGCTTGATTAAACTCCATGGTGTCAATGGCATTTCTTAGCAATCAGGCCTTATTCCCTAGTGAGACTTCTCATTTTTTTCCATCCCTTTGCTTCCTTTCTCCACATCTTCATCTGTCTTGGGCTCTTCCATGGTTTTTCCTGTCTCTTCTTCTTTCTGCCACTCAGCACTCCTTTCTCCAAGTGGCATCTACTTGGGATACCTTTTTTTTGCTCTCTTTTCTACCCTCAGAATTTGCTGGGCTGGGCGTGATCCCCTATACCTTGCTGACCCCCAAGTACTTTCAGGTTCAGGGGACCTGGGGGAAAGGGGAGGGGAGCCTCGCAGCTGCCTGGGACACCCCTTTTCCCTGAGGCCGCTGCTGGGAACCTCAGGCTGCCCCTTGGGCTCCAGGGCAGAGGCCATGGGGCACTAGGACCTTCTGGACTCTCCCCCTGTCCCTGTCTGCAGTTCAGGGACCTAAAGTGTGTCTTGCTGTGGAGGTCTTGAAAATATTTGAAAAGTTTTGGAATAGTAATCGTAGTGAGTTGATTAATAAACTGATTGGGGCAGGGGAGGCTGCAGTGAAGGTCCATTTGAGATAATGTGATGCATCATTAGAGTGGATACATTACAGTTGATATTATGTAACACTGATATCTAGTGGTTTCACGATAATCCCTAGCTCCATTCAAGAGCACACGAGAAGGAACGACACAAGCAAGTTGAGGTTTGACAAGGTTTAATCAGTGATAGACCAAGGGAGCAGGGAGCAATTTTGTAGCAGAGCATACAATTGGATTAATTCGCTAAGTGGATTTGACAAGGAAGAGAGTGCCGGGTAGCCAGTACATGATGAAAACCTGTGAGGTAGAGGGAATTGACTTTCCATTGAGGACAAAAACATTCTTAGGGGTCATAAGACAGGGAAAGATGGAATGATAGTTTATATTCAGATAAAGAAATGAGGGATTTCATGGAAATGGAAGAAGACATGTGAGTCAGATCAATGGATTATCATCTCTGTGTGTAACTGAAATGACGTGAAAGGGTAGATCATGTGAAGTAACTAGATTAAGAAGCCAGGAAGTTTCTTTTTCAGGAAATATTTCTATTTCAGGAAGCAGCCAGAGTAGACTCCTAGACATGACTCACAAATGATGCTCTATCTCAGAGTTGAAGTTTTTACACCGTTTAGCCCTCATACCTATAATGCATGCATTCCTTCCTTTCATCTGCCTTATAAGCCATAGCTACTTCAAAGGTTATCTCAAGTGACATCTTATCTATGAGGTCTTTGTTAATTACCACTTCCTAGCTGCTAGTCCCTTTGCCCACCCATTATCTTGTATTCATTTTATAATAGATTTTGTATAGATTTGGATTTGGATTTTACATAGTTATATTCCTCATCTCATATCACTCTTAACCCTTCCTCTACTATGTCTTCCTTCTCCCTCGTCTCACAAGAAGTGGTCCTTCTCCTTGCTAAGAAAAATGCTTTGGGATGCACACTTAATTCCATCTTCTCTAGCTGAATACTCCTTCTATCGCCCCCTGTCTTTCAAATCCTCAGTCTCTCCCTATCTAATGACTCCTTTCCAGTTGTCTACCAAGACATCCATACTTAGTTCATTCTTTAAAAAAGCCCTCTCTCAATCTGATCCAGCTTTTCTAGCCTTCTTGGCTAAATTCCTTGAGGAAAACTGTCTATGCTAGGCTCCCCCACTTCTTATCTGATTCATTTCTAAATCCTGTGAAACCTGACTTCTGGCCTCACTATTCAACATGAAACTGCTCCCTCCAAAGTTACCAAGGATTTGAAAAAGTTAAAATGGTAAAGTGGATAGAGAGCTGAGTCTGGAGTCAGGAAGGCCTGAGTTCAAAAGCCAACTCAGACATTTACTATATATGACCTTAGGCAAGTCATTGAAGAAGCTCTGTTTGCCTCCGTAAAATGATAATAGCACCCACCTCCCATGGTTTTTGTGAGTATCTAATGATACCACATTTGTAAAGTACTTAGTACAATCCCTGGCATATAATGAGAACTATACAAATGACGGCTATTTTATTATTTATCATTATTATTTCATAATTGTTAAATCTAATGTCCTTTTCTCAGTCCTTAATCTTCTTGACCTCACTTCGACCTTTGGCATTTCTGAGACCCTTCTCCTGGATACTTACTCCTTTCTAGGTTTACATGTCATTTATGACCACCCCTCAGTCTCCTTTACTTCATTTATGCTAATTGTGAGAGTTCACCAAGGCTCCATCCTAGGCCCTCTTCTCTCTTTTTGTACTATTTTACTTGGTGATCTCACTCTTTCCATGAATTCAATTCTAATCTCTATGAAGACCTTTCCCAGATTCATACATCCGGCCCTTGCCTCTTCCTGTCTCACACATTAACAGCGGTCTTTTAGCCATCTTGAATTGGATTGACATTTCAAATTCAACACATTTGAAAGAGAACATATTATCTGATCTTCCCACCCCCTTCAAACCCTCTCACTCTCCTAACTGTCTTATTATTGGTGAGGGCACTACCCCCCTGCCAGTGTTGTACACTTGCAACCTCAGTGTCACATCTAGTCATCATTTACACTCATCCCACTTATCCAGTGCATTGCCAAGTCTTACTATTTCTACCCTCACAATATCTCCTGAGTCCTCTTCTCTCTAGTCACATAGCCATGCTTGACTATTGCTATAGACTTGTGATTAGGCTTCCTGCCTTAATTCTCCCAGTACTCTAATCCATCATTGCACTCACCTGCCAGGATTCTTCTAACTTTTTTCATGACAATGTCCTGTTCAACAGATTTCAGTTGATATAAAGGCTATTTGGCAAGAAGGGCTTCTAACTTGGCCCCTTTACCCTTCTAGTCCTACCTTTCTTGTTCCCTTCACATATTCTACAGTCCTACCATATCTGCCTACCTGCCAATCCTCTCACATAACAATGTATCTCCCAATTCCATGTCTTTTCCCTTACTAGCACTATTTCCTTCCTTCCCACAACTCACTCCCTCCTCACCTATAATTCTTAGTTTTCCTTCAAGAATCAGCTTAATCTTCTATAGGAGATCTTTCCTAATCCCCAGCCCCACCATCCTAACTTCTAATTACTTTTTTCTACCTTCACTGTATACTGTATGTATCTTGTATGGACATACTTGTTTACATGCTTTCTCTCTCTTAGAATGTGAACTAGAGGATAAGGATTATTTTTTTCTTTCTTTTATCCCCAGTCCTTAGTATAATGTCTGCCATAAAGTAAGAGCTTAATAATTGCAATTTGATGGACTGTCTGAAACTAGAAGAAGTGAAGGGAATCACATGTCTGGAGAATGACAAGGTAGTTTGGATCCAGGTTACAAAGAGCTAAATGCCAGACAAAAGGGTTTATATTTGAACAATGTTATTTTCATTTTATTCCTTCAATGAAACTTTCGGCTATTAAATTTCATGCTTCTGGTACTCATTTCTTTGGCCTCATGTCACTCCTCTTCATAGTTAAATTTCTAGAAAATATAGTCTACTAACAACTCAGGTCAGAGCATTCTATGACAGGAATTGTGTCTCAAATCAAGGGAAGAAAACTATCATCATGAAAATGTCTAGTAATCATATTATAGCTATTATTAAAAATCCTTTCTCTCTTGATTTATTTTTAGATTTCTTTGTTGTACTGACATCATTAACCACTCTCTTTAATATTCCAAACCCCATTTCAACTTTGGTTATCAGTTATTATGTTATACATTCAAATTTTCCACTATCTATATAGCATAACTTCATCTGATTAGAGTGAAGGACACAGAATTAAAACTGTTGGAAGGAAAAAAAAAAGTGTCTCATCTTATACTGGGGAGGAATCTGAAAGATTAAATTCCTCATATGAGTGAAAACTGCAAAATAGAATTGTAGAAAACTAATCTTTCCATTTTTGTCTGGAGAAGGAGTGGAAAGAAGTCAGCATTTTATCCAATAAAGCTTTAAACTTAGTAAGAAATATAGAGATGAAGTCACAGAGAAAAAAGAAACACCAACAAAGAAAAAGATGAAGACATAATTCGACTGATACACTACTCTCATGAAAGTCAAAAATATTTTTTGATAGGTAGAGACTGACTTATAATCAGTTAGGAAGATAAAAAAAATAAGAAGAGGGAAGAAATACTGTCTTTATTAAGCTCCCTTTGTACTGCATTTTTTTTTTCTTTTCTAGGTTCCCTCTCTTCTTTTTTTATCCCTTCTTAACAGCTTCCTTTTTATACCCTCTTGCTCACCGTTGATCTATTATCATTAGAATAATAAACATCTAATTTGAGCACCTATGATGCAAACAACATCCCATTAAGCTAATAGAATAATTTCCTTCACTAATAGAATGATTAACACTAAGCCCCAAGGATCTTATTCAATTTAATATACATTGAGTTCATATCTATCTATATAGCTATCTTGTGTGTATCTATGAATATATATACATATATATACCTATATACTTATTGTCAATATATAACTGTGTGTATATATGTATGTATACATGTATATATGTGTATATATATATGTGTGTGGGTATATGTATGCATGTGTGTTTGTGTGTGTGTGTGTGTGTGTGTGTGTGTGTGTGTGTGTAGTCACTGGGCTTAGAATTATCATAGTTACACAGACAAATAAGATTCTACCCCTGTGCTCCAAAAGATTAGAGTTAACTCTCCACTTTCAATCAGCAGCTCTGTTTGGTTTAGACTTTACAAAACAACATGCCCTGGGCTGGTTATCCTTCCTAAACACCCTTTTCCAGCTTACTTTCAGGATTTATTTTCCCCTTTTAGAGTTTAAACTCCTTGGGGACAGGGGCTTTCTTTCTCTTTCTTTAGACAAGGTCCCATGGGCACTTAATAAAGGCGTATTATATTATTTTGTGTTGTGTTATGTTGTATTTTCTTATATTTGTATATCACAATAATATACTGTTTCATTCATATTCGACAATTTGTTCAGCTTCTCAATGAATGGATATCCATCTTATTTACAATTTTTGGATACTTAAAATAGTGCTGCTATAATTTTGGCCATGCCTTTTATTTATCTCCTTGAAATACAAGCTGAGTAGTGGGATTTGGGGATCAAACTGTATGAATAATTTAGTAACTTTTCTTACATAATTCAAAATAGTCCTATAAAGTGTTATATGAATTGAGCCTCACCAGCAATCTATTTAAGTATGCCAGTTTTCTCCTAACCCCAACATAGAAAGCTTCTACCTTTTATAATCTTTAATAATTTGATGACAATCAAGTGATACCATAGTTGTTTTGCTATCTCTACTTCATGATTTGAAGTATACTTTCACATGGTTATTGATATTTTGAATTTCTTCTTTTGAAAAATAATATTGCACATATATTTTGACCACTCATCTAGTGTATAATGGCTCTCTGATTTTTGTACTTGCATTATTTGCTATAGATTTTGGATGTCAGATTATTAATTGTCCTTTTCCATGCACTAGCTCTTTAATTTCATATAACTGAACCTATCTACTTCCTTTTCATAATTTCTACTATTGCTTCTCTAAGTATGAATTTTTGCATTAATTATAGTTATGAGATATGTTGCTATTCTTGCTCCTCTAACTGTTTTACGACATTAATTTTTTCTATTTAGATATTCTATCCATTTGGAATTTATTGTGTATGGTCTTTGTTGTAACCCATTTCTACCAAGATACCTTCCACTTTCCCAGTAGTTCTTATCAAATAGAATTTTTCCCTAGTAGTTTGTTGTTATGTTTCTTGCTCATTGAGCTGTTGTACTCATTTGCTTCCAGGTATTTTTTTATAATCTACTATGAAAAAATATATACCAGGCTTACCCCTGCCCTAAACAACATGGGTAAGGTTGGATTTTTCCTAAAAGATGATAAAGTTAAGAGACAGAAAAAAGCTCAAGCCATGCCTCCTTTGGAATGGTTGTGTTGACATGGTTTTCTGGTCACCTAGAAGCATAAGCTTTTTAACTTGGGGTCAATGCCTTTCAGACTTAGTAGATTACCAAAAAACCATTTGAGTGAGGATACTCTGCCCTGATAACCAAATTTCTTTCCATATGGAGAATATAGGGGTTGCATCTATCTTAGCTAAGCGTTACTGTCTCCTTATTGCATATCCTTAACACATTAGGGCTAAGCAAATCTTTCATTATATTACTTGTTAAATTACCTATGAGTGCCTGATTTTGTGCCAACTTAAATCCTGAACTAAAAAGGTGCTGATATCAGGTCCATCTCTAATATCTACCATTCCACTAATCTGCTTTTCTTTGTTTTTGTCAGATCTAGAGTTTTGATATTTACTATTTTATCATAATATGAGATCCAGTAACCAATAAATGAAACATTTATTAAATGTCTACTGTGCTGGCACTAAAAATACAAAAACAAAGAATGATTTTCACACATTCATATTCACTGTTCCTTATGATTAATGCTATTTAATTCCACTTATTACTTCATTATTTACATTTACATTGACAATCCTGTCTTTTTGTTTCTCTATATGCATTTTATTTTTATTATCTAGTTCTATATGGTATCCCATTGGTAATCTCTACAATATCCAATTGATGATTTGAATACTATAGTACTGACTATTGATTAATTTAATTAGCATCATCATTTTAAATAAACTGTCATATCCCAGCTATGAATAATGAGTATGTCACCAAATGTTAGGTCTTTATTTCTGCAAATGTTGTTTTGTAGATATGTTCATGTTAGTCCTAACTGTGTCATGGTACTTAAAACTTTTTAAAAAATGGAAATGTTCTGTTTCTTTTATTCCTGGCACTTACAAATAATCTATGAAAATAGTGATTATTATAGATTTTCTTTGTATCCTGTCACTTGACTGAAGGCATTAATATCATTAATTTCTTTAGTTTCTCTTGGCTTTCTGGTGCTTCCTTCTTTACATAGACTAGGCATGAAGGTAACTAGATGAGCACCTTACTCTTCTTGCCCCCTCCACTCTAACTTTTTCTTTGACTGACTTTTGTGGCCACTCAATCCAAGAACTGTTAATTTGATCTCCTAAATCTACACACTCTCATTTTCAAGAGTCTTTCTTTTTAAGCTTTCTTTTTTTTTTAATTCCTGAGGACACTAAAAATTCTCACATTATCTTTCTACATTCTTTTTTTCCCCCAGCATTTGTTGCTTTGGTTCAAAAGATCTCAAGTTTTATTCCTATTATTCCAGTCTTTAATTTTGTTCTGACTGTATTTCTTCCAACTCTGACTTATTTGCAGATCTCTTTTTCAGGGACTCAATGCTTTCAGAAATATTCTCCATCACTTGTTATTTATTTATTTATTTGCTTTTCGGAGGGGGGAAGGTAGGGAAATTGGGGTTGTGTCTAATTTTGTATTAAGTGTCTGAGGCTGGATTTGAACTCAGACCCTCCTAACTCTAGGGCCAGTGCTCTATTCACTGCACCACCTAGCCACCCTATCATTTGTTCTAAACCATTTATTCTTAATCTAGTACTTTTGAATTATTCTGTGAGCCTTCTAATTTCCATTGATATTTCTTCCTTTAATTATTTTACTGACTTTTCATCCCCCTCTTCCAGGGTCCTTGTATCATATTCTATAATCTACAATTTCATTCAATTTATTCTCTTTTTGATCATTTTCAGTCTTCCTGCTGTTTGTGTGTATGCATATGTATGTGAATGTATAAATAAGATTTTCTATGTGGTAGATTGTTTTCTCCTTTCTTCTCTTGATGTTTTACTGGACTTAAACATAACCTCTAACTAAGGCATCTTGTATTTTTAAATAGGTACAAATGTAGAGTTTCACTATATGCCTTACTTCTATCTCAGTAACCTGATATTTTGGCACAAACAAGTTATCTATAAGCTAACAAGTAAATAATTCTCTAACTCTGAATGAATAAAAATTAGCTCTCATCTTACAAATTCCTCAGATATAAAATTAAACATTTGCCTGAGGTCCATTTCATCTCTACATTTATGATCTCATTGTATAAAATGCATGTTTATACTTAAAATACCCTATGATTCACTTTAATATTGTAGAACAACTGAGATTTCATTGATGTAGATGCTTTCTGTATCAGTGTAAATGGCAACCCAACCCCTTTATGCCTTATCAGATGATATTTATGAGCTGCTGCTTTGGCCAAAATAACTGACCACTCAGTGATAAATTTTCAGGCAATGAGAATTTCCAAACTTATACCAGTCCTCAGATGACAGATGTAGTCCTTCACTGAGCCCATATTCAAAGTCTTTAGACCTCAGGAGAACCTGTATGTGCTCTGTGCTCATTGCCTTTGATAAACCTGGATCACCTCCATACCAAGTAAAAACCTCAGAACAGCATTTAAATGATTATTTTGTAATCAAAGATTATCCTTTATCAGTCTTTATTTGAGTCTGTTATTATTTAGACACTGAGTATGTTATTAAAAGAAAAAAATTGAAATCATTTTTTGTGAATTTAAGCTAGACTTCTAAGAACTTAATATACCTTCCTTGAACTCTCCCGAAATACACTTTTATGTAACCTGTCTTTTTTTTTTCTTCTAAGAATGCATATGTCAATGCTCCATTTTGCTTACAAAATTATTGAATTTTACTTTTCTGCTTGGTGGAGTCAACCCTTACATTCAAATACTGCACAATTGTGTATTCAATTTCAGAGCTAGTACCATTTTAGACATAGACATTGTAACAAATCACTCCGAAACATGCATTAATAAATAGTGCGGGGGATTCCATGCATATGTCACAATCCGCTTGTTTTCAGTTGCCTGGTTTTATCACTTTTTAATGATTTGTCACGTGTCCTAAAAGACCATGCAATTAATCTTATGTGGGTTCACTAAATTAGCCTGTAAATAATGTAACAAATCATTAAATAGAAAAGCAAACTGAAAGCATTTAAAAATAAATCTATCATATTGCATTAAAAACCCTAAAGTGTGAATGGCTATGAAACAAGTACAATATGAGTGGGAAAAGGGGAATTGATGAGATTACTTGTGGTAGTCTGTTTATTAGGAGAGAAAAGGGCAGTCAAGGTGTTTTCTCTGAGTCATGGCTTCTAGTCCAAAGGGCTGTGTTACGGAGAGAGATTCTAAGAGGGCTCATTGCTAAGGAGGCAAGATTGTACAGTGGATATGGTGATGGGTCATGAACTTGTGCTCATATCCTGCCCCTAATTTATTAGCTATTTGATTACAAGTATATCACTTAATCTGAGTCTGTTGTCTCATCTATGATATTTCTGAGTGAGAATCATTGCTATAGTGCCTACCTCATAAAGCTATTATGAGATTAAGTCAAGTTGATATACTAAAAAGGAAAAACCTTAAATAACAAGCTTTTAAAAAATAATCAGCAATTATTGTTAGTGCTGAGTGACTTCCAGTAGTACTTTTCTGGCTTGACTAGAGCTTACTACTGTTTTATTTCCAAGACTAGTCTTATGCAAGGCACTTTCCCAGGATGTAGGAAATTTAAGAGTGAGAAACATTCACTCTGGAAATTTAAGAAACCTGGGACAACTATTATACAGCTAAATTGGCATTTATTGAGTTAATACTTTACAATGACAAAGCTTTTTCTGCTCACACCACACCTCTGACCCTGGCAGACAGATAACTAGTACTTCTTATGGCTTTTTAGCTTTTTAATAAGAACCCATGGCGCATCTAATCCCATATTCTTTTCTCAATGAATGGTATTCAGGGATGTTTTAGCCCAGATCGGCTCAGGCTCAGAGTGAGTGTAAATAGCAATTGTTTCTGTTTTGGCCAGAAACCCAGAGGGTCTTCCCCTCCCAGATTGTTGTTGTTTTTTTAAACTAGGTAAAAGAAGTCATTCCTTTCCTCATTTTTTTTACCTAGACTTAATCACTGTGTAAGTGTTGCCTCACATAAACTGAGACTGGTTAAAGACCTTAGCTTGAAAGGGTCAAGGTCCCCCACTGCATCCTAGGCCATCTCCAGTTGTTCCGATCTCTATCTTGCCACTGGACCCAAATGACTCTGGAGGAGAAAGGGAGGGTTGGCAACTTTGCACAGCCCTTGGAGAATGAAGGATAAACGATGACAACGACAACAACAACAACACAAACACATACCTACCCTTTAGGTCCAGGCTCTTTTTCTAGTTTCAGACTCACATCTATGATACTATAGTGGGCATTTTAGAGGACATGTCCTAGTTGCAAAGGCATAAACACAAGTTTCAGGATCTGGATAAGATGGAAGCTTGTTTGTTTGTTTAATGAGGAGGAGGGTGCCAGCTAGTGTGCTGTGTCAGGAAGAAGTAGAACTTATACACTGTGAGGTTTCTATAGTTCTACACTGGATGCTATTCCCTAAGGCATCTAGGGACCTGTTTGTTAAGGGGAGGAAGTACATGCCAAGATGGCATTATTTAGGGGTGGCCAGGTAGCACAGCAAGTAAGAGCACCGGCCCCAGTGTTGGGATGACCTGGGGAATGAATCTGGGCTCAGACACTTAGCACCCACCTAGAAACACCTGGCTGTGTAACCTTGAGCAAGTTACTTAACCCCAATTGCTTTAAAAAGAAAAATAAAACATGGCATTATTTGTGCGTTATTGCTCTAGGGCAAAACCCTGATGGCTACAACTTAGTGGTAGCTATGCTTGGTTTTATCTTAATTTTGATTAAACTAAATGGAATTTTTCATATTCTCTCTCCTAGCAATCACTCTTCTCTCTGCTTCCTTATTTGTAAACATCACTACTACTGACTGTCAAATATGCTAAATGCTTTTATTCTCCCTTATTTTTGCCCTCAAATTAGCTAGAATGTTTCATGGATTCTTCTTCTGTAAAATTTCTCATATCCATCATGTCCTTTTTTATTTCCATCTTGTCATACAACCTCATGATGACTGCCCTGGACTGAAACTTTCTAACCTTCAATGGTTCCCCATTAGGCAACTAGAAGTAAATGCCAGCTCCTAAGATGGAATTCAAGAATCTCTATCATCTTGTCCTTATTCACCTTTCCAGACTTGACTCCCCTTGAAGTACACTATATAGAAGCAAACGACACTATTTGTGTTCTTTATACATTCTCAAAATCTTTCTACTTTGTGCCTTTGCTCACACCACACAATTATCTATAAATATCTTCCCCAAGTATAGATCTTTTAAACCCAATATAAAGGTGTTTCACAGATAACACATGGAAGGCACTGGAGTTTTTGTACTCCAGCCTCTAACAGGTTCACTCTTGATCTGGTCAAACAGGAAGAATAGGAAGACAACTTTGGAGGGGTTAATAGTCTGACTTTATTCTAGTCTAGTCTTCTCAATGGGCTGTTGATAATGGGAGCACCAATTCCTACAGCTTTCCCTAATCACCCGTCTCACAGGGATAGACAAGGGGAGGGGGCAACTACCCCTATGTCTTGGTGGGGTCAATCGAGGAGACAGGCACAGCATTTCAGCTTGTATATTCCCCTATATCCCCTCATGCCTCAATGGGGGCCGGTTGAGGCAGGTATGTGCATTTCTCTATGCATTACCCAAATGCCAAATGGGTTCCCCCTTACTGACCAATGCCTACTTGCTTTGTAGGACAATAGACAAAAAAAAAGCATATTTCCAGCAATAGGTTAACTTTAGCAATATGGTCATTCAGCACAAGCATAGGAAATATTACAATATGTTACCCCTATATTCATGGTGTAGTATCATTAGGACTGCCTATCACTATGATTCTAAGAATTACTATCTAGGATCTTTGAGGCTATTCTGGGAGTTATTATGTAAAACCTGGAAACTAGAGATTGTCATGATCATGGATCCTGAGGAATTAAACTCTAAAAAAGATGACAAAATCCTCTACCTTTGCTCACACCACACAATTATCTATGCCTGAAATATCTTCCTCAAATATAGATCTTTTAAACCCAATATAAAGGCTATCTCCTTCATGAAGTTTGCCCTGAACTTTCTCCTGAACCTCATAGAAGTAGTACCCTTTCTATCCTCATACCTCACATAGGGGTCTCTCTTATTTGCTTTTACTATCGTGTACTTAACATTATAATTATTACATAGTTATTTGCATATTAATTTATATATGATTTACCCCATTCTAGATTGTGAGCCACATGAGGATATATCAGCCCAAATTAATATCCTTAACAGCCATAATAATGCCTAGCATACTTTAGGCTCTTAGTATTTTTAAATTGAATTTAGTCATATTTGCTGTCATCCAGTGCTTCATAGGATGCTTTCTAAGTCATAAGTGGAATAAGGAATATTTTTTGGTGGAATTGATAAATGACAGCCTCAAAAGATTATGAAGCTACTTCCAAACAACTAGTTTTCCCTAATTACCTTTAATTATGTTATCAGCCATGAACTCATTTAAGCTTTATAGATTAAACCATTCCATGTTTACCACTCTTCTAATTTTTTTAAAAAGAAAATATTTTCTAACTATGCATTTTTCAACTAAGAACTGTGCATTTAATAGTAGCTAAAGTTGGCATTCTGTCATCTTGTTCATCCTGGGTAAGTCCTGAAACCAAAGCTATTTTTTATTACTTCCTATTAATATCAAATGCTAACTGACCACACTGTATTCTCATTCAGTATATACAGAGAATGGTCAAAATTGAGTTTTAGCAACCTCACGGATTGAAGATGAATCAGGGAAGCTGGATGAAGAGATATCTCTAAAGGGGTGAAGAACCTATTTCAGGTATTTTGTTGGATTTTTCAAAGGTCTTCTGAAAGCTCCAGGAGATTTACAAAGGAGCCTAGAAACTGTCAAATTTCACGATGTATGTCTGGGAAGTAGGTATAATTATTATCCTTATTTTACAGGTGAGGAAACTCAGGAAGACATCCCCCTATCTTTTCCACTTGCCTTGATTTCTGAGAGATAGAATATTGTAAAAGATAAAGTGTTAGTCTTGAGATAGAAAGACCTGGGTTTGAATTCCTTTTCAAGTACTTGCTTGGTGTGTGATTCTGAGCAAGTCACCTAACACTCTGAAACTCAATTTCCTCATCTATAAAATGGAGATAATAATTGCACCAACCCCACAGCATTGTTGTGAGATCAGATGAGATAAACTGTACCTTGTAAACCTTGAAATACTATATAATTTCAAACAATTATGTTTATTTTTGCAAATAAAATCCACACATTTTGAGATTTTCAAAAGCAGAAACAAAAATCTAAATATTTAAAGTACATGGCCAATTCATGAACTCTTTGTATCAGTTTTAGGTAGTTATAATTAATGATTTCTACCATGATTCATATTGCTCACAAATAGTCAATTTACTATAAAACTTCCAAGCCACATAAATATGAATAATTCCAATTTTAAATATATCATTGCAAGGGAGGGGATTGTATCTATGATTACACAGGTCTGGGAAACGTCCAGTATGGAAACTCCCTTTACATATTGCAGCTGGTCTGTAAGTTGCAATTTCCAAAGAGTTTGGGGCCCCTGAGAGGTTGACAATGCTCATTGTCATTGTCACAAAGGAGACTTGTTCATTTATCACACAACTAGTAGCCAAAGGTAGAACCTTAACTCAGGTCTTCCTGACTCCAAAGTCAGCCCTCAGTAAAGATCCCTTTACAGAGCATCATTTACATAAGAGGTGATCTGACTATGTAAATAATTTAATCTTGCTTTAACAATTTTGGCTGCTAATATAACTGTATATAAATCTGATGTTAATTGTGATTCACACAACTTTACTTGCTAAGAAAACAGTTATTTACAGTGTTTTACAAATGCCCTAGAATTCTGATCTGGAAACATTTGCATTTCATCTAAGATATGGAGCTAACTCTTCAAGCTCCCTGGACAAATATCTCCTCTCCCACCCCCTACCACACCCCAATGATTTGAAGAATTAATTGATTATACAATCCAGAATATCAATATCACTTTAAAATTATTTTTCCTATGGAAGGAAAAAATATAGGCTGACCAAAGTGAAAATTAAAAGTGTTTTGTTTGTGTGCTTCATTGGTTCAGGTTCTGGTTTAAGTTTCTTGCATGCTTTTTTTGTTCTTTTGCTTTCTTTTATTTGCCTTTGAAAGAATGGTTTAGTATGGAAAAAGTAGAACTGAGTTCAAATCTCCATTCTACAATTTACTACCTTGTGACTTTGGGCTAGTTAGCTAACCTCTTTGTTCCTCAGTTCTTCCTTTTAAAATAAGGAGTTTGAATTATATGAGATCTGAGTTCCATTCTAGTTCTTCAACAATGACCCTGTTGTCTGAGCTAACAAATTGAGATTGGAATAAACAAATCTCCTTTTCCTTCTTTCCTCCATACTTTTTAGGCAATATACTTATCAGCATCTAATTCTCTTTAGTTTGTACCCTGGGGTCCATGCTGGAATATAGCAAGAAATAGTTAAATTTCTTAATTCTCAAGAGCTTGAGCATTTCTAAAAACAACAGTCAGAATGGAGCAGAAAGAAAATTAACGGTTTTCGGCTAATGACTCATATTAGGCCTCTTTGGTGGTCTGAAGAATGGATTACATCTTTTTTTCATTTCTTCCATCTGCCTGTCATAGGACTACTAGGGTGATTGCTAGTTTTGTTAAAAATATCACCCCTTTTTTTGGAATCTTTAAAAGTAAACACAGGAAAAGTGGTATATACCTGGCATTTAGATAAAATAAAACAAAGGTTGATGGAAATACATTTCGAGTTTGAAGAGGCTCCCCTGCTGATTTTGTTTATCAGAAAATGGCAAGTTTTTGTTCCTAATGGACTGAAATTTAAATAAAATCTGACCCTGGAAATAAAAGCAGCCATTATGACAAAATAAAATTATATACTTTGGAGGAGAAATTGAATTAGAATGCTGGCTTTCTTTGGTAAAATTCTTTTACATAAGGAAATGAGTGAACAAGAGAGAAAGCTTCTGGCTGAAGCAAGCTTTTTAAAAATCAATAATTGGTTCTAATTTACTTTTGAAAACTTCACTACTGACTTTGTAGAGATTTGTATATTATATTTGCACATTTTGTTTAAACAAAAGTTATAACTAAGGCCAAAAAAATGTCCCAGGAATTTTCTATTTATGTGTCTGTTTTCTCTACCTTATTCTTACTAAAAAGTAAGATATTGTACAGAGCAACCTTAAATATTTTGGGATTTTATAACTATTAATATATAAAATCATAATGATAGCAAAATTGTTGAAAAATAAAGGAAAATGTTGTTTTCAATATTCTTTCCAAGTCTTTAGGAATATTGGTTCATAACCACTTTTGTTTAAAGATTCAATGTGAAAGAAAGGAATTTTACAGTCTTGGCAGGTATGTTTTCCTTACCAATTTTCCTTCTACCAAATGAGTGAACAGCACTCCTAGACTGGCCATATTTATCAGCCAATGTTGAAGAAACTGACTTCTGGTCATCATATTCTTTTGTGGATGAAGTATTCAGAATAGATCAAATATGTGAACAGAAGTAATAATAATAACAGTAACAACTATAATAAGAACAATAATAATAACCTTGTATATTTCTATAGTCCTTTATGGCTTATAGGGTATTTTACATTTAAAATGTAACTCTATTATAGTCTCACTACTCATTTTAGAAAGTGAATGGGGTATAATATTGGAAGAAGTAACAAGTCTGATTCATTTGCTTCACCAAGAGATAGGATAATATCATCCTGGAATGGATGAGGACTAGGAAGATTTGGGAAGATGGCACGAGGAACAGACTGACACTAGCATATTTGTCATTCCTGTTCCTTGGTCTAAAGATGGATTTTATACTGCAAACTTATTCTAGGGACCCTAGAATGCTTTCCCCATATTTGCTTTTCCATAGCAAACCAGAATGTGATGGAGAGGTAGTTTCCAGCCAAAAGGAAATAAAGATGTCTGCTGAGAGCTGAGAGTTGGATCAGGTGTTGATGGTTTAGAATGACTATAATTAGCAATTGTTTGCTGTTCTGGCCAGAAATTGTGAGGGTCTTCTACTTATATATCGACAATGTAGTGATGATAAATTAGACTATCTTTTTGTCTCAATTCTTACCCAGCCCTTAGTCTTTGAATGGGTGTTGCCACAGACAAACTAAGGCCTGGGAAAGACCTTAATTTAGAAAGTCCAAGGTCACTGGCTGCATTTCAGATCATCAACAGTCATCTTGATGTTTTTATCTTGCTAACTAGATTCATGACTCTGGAAGAGAAAGTGAGGTTGAGAACTTTGTGTAGCTGTGCCTCACAAATCCAATTCACATGCGAGTCAATACAACACCCTAGTAATATGAAGAACAATATTTTTAGCGTATGGAAATAAATCACTTTAGGAAAGGAAGAGGTAAGAGAATATGGAACCACCTTGTATTGGTAATCATGAATCTGGGTTCTAGTCCTAAGTCTGTAGCAGCAACCACACTGGCATATGGTTCTTAGATCTGCTTTACTAGGAAAGATAGATGTTCAAGGGGTCAACAATCTTTTTTTGATTACATTCATTAGTTCAGGGGAAAAATCAGCACCCTGAACTTCAGAAAAAATCCAAAAAAAGAAAATAGAGAAAATACAAGCAGAGAAATAAAATACCAACAGACAAGCTTTCTAAGTATCTGAGAAATTAGCACAAATCAACAGACAGATCCAACTGTCTGACCAAGGCAATACATACATCATCAGAGAGAAAAGCACAAACATCTGGGTTTTTCAAAGTCTCCTCAACAGCTACCCAGAATCTTATTTGGTCAAATCACAAAAATACTCTTCAAATGAGTGAGTCCCCAAAGCAAAATGCTAAACTCAGAGTACATATGCCCTTTTTATAGCCAAAGGGGCATCACAATACACATAACTAGTGCCTAATTAAAAATTAACAAAAAAGTGTGAAAGTCTTCCTACAAGCAAGACCCCCTAAGTGAGATTCCCTTAATGGGCTCCACAGTGGGGTTTATTAATGGGTGAGGAAGATCTTATATCCCATTAACATTACAACTTCCCACTAATTAACTATGTGAATGAGAACAAATCTTTTAAGTTCTCTGGGACTCTTTTTCAGCAATATTAAAAAATAAAATGTTAATCTAGGTGACTTATAAAATCCTTTCAGATTGTGACTCACGATTCTACAATTCTGTGTAAAATAGCCTGGAACTGAAGTTAGTTTGGAGAATGATTAAGGTCCAGAGAATTTGACAACATGAGAGGCAGTATACTGTAGTGAAAAAATCATTGAATTTGGAGTCAGGGCACCTTGTTTGAATCCAACCTCCAATATATATTATTGACAAGTCATTTACCTCTCTGAGCCTCCCTTCCCTTACGTGTAATAATAGAGAGGAAAGAATATAATCCCTACCAACCTTCAAGTGTTGGAATCAGGAAAAATTTGCAAACCATAAAATGCCACCTAAATGCATGTGCTAAACTAAATGATGGTAAAGTCATAAATTAGATTCTGAAAAGATCAAGATTTGGCAGCCAGTAACTATAAGATTTTGACAGCTGATATGTGTGTATACATACATATATATATATATATATATATATATATATATATATATATATATGTGTGTGTGGGGGGGGGGTGTGTGGGTGTGGGTATATGCACACACACACACACACACAATTTTTAAGGAGAGATCTGGGTAGTACTAGTGCCAGGCTTCCTCTACACTTTTCATTCTCTGTCACTTAATTGAGAAGGTATGTATGGAGAAGATTAGTTAGGGAAAACCAAAAAGTCATTTAGATTGATGGGCTCCCAGAGTCATCTCCAATTACGAAATACACATTAATTTACCACTTTGGGATTCCAGGAGGATGACTAATTAGCAGGTATATTTGGATTCTAATCCACATCTTGTTGGAAATTCCTGCCTCAATTGATACCTGTTCCCAGGGAATTAGTTATGATGGGAATGTGCCAGGGCTCCACCTGGAACTCTATTGCCCCATGACTGAGAAGGGAAGCTTTTGAAAGGTGTGATTCCGATCTGAGGAAATGAATTTAGGAAGTGTATTATTTTCATTTCTTTCCTGGGGAAAAGAGGAAGGGGAATTCTGTACAATTTGCAGGGGAGGTAGTAACCTTTTCTCCCTTTCTTTCTATAGCTAAGAAATAAGAGGCAGAGTGGGAGTGGGGAGAGAAAGTAAACCCTGCATTCAAGAAGATCTGAGTTAAAATCTTACCTTAGACATATATTGGCTGAATGACTCTAGGCAAGTCATTTAACTTCTCCATACCCCACTTCTACCTCCTGTAACAGCAAACACAAGCAACTTCCATGTTCAAATTATGAGCATAGCAAACTCTGTTTATTCAGTGACAGATTAAGGCAAAAAATTCACAGAAAATCAAAATAAAAATACAGGGAAACTCAGTCATTTAGTCAGTTCTTAATTCAAACACAAAGTACTAAGGTCCAAGTACTCCACCCCTGGAAAGCACATTCATTTAGTCAATCACAAAGTCTTCTCTCTATTCAACTGGAGATTAGTTTCTAATTATAAAGTACATTCATTTAGTCAGTCACAAAGTATAAAAGTCAAAAGTTTCCCACTCCTTGATCACAACTGAATCACAATACCATCCATCACCACCAAGCACCCTCTGAAATGGGAAATATAGCACAAAGGCTATCTACCCCTAAGCCACAACAAGGTTATTATATCATCACAGCATTCAATACCCAAGAAGACATCTTTTCTTAATTTTCACCTGAGGCAAGTTCTCAGCAATCTCTGTTCCTGGGGAGACACAGTTTAACAAAGCCACAACATATATTGCCAGCTTCCTCATCAATTCACTCTTTGCCTACAGAACAGTCTCAGGATCCCTAAAAACATCAGCAAGACCCTCCTCCAGTATTTCTGTAAACATAAAACAAGAAAATCCTCCTTCAGGGCTTCTGAACCAACAGCAAGGTTCCAGGAGCTCTGCAGCCACAGCACTGTCCTTTACCAGCAGAGGAGTCTGGCAAAGTAACATCAAAATAGAAAATATACCAGCACCACAGTCATGCCTCCTCAGTTTTCAGCAGCTCTGGGTGGCAGTCCTCAAAAGTCCTGGCCAGCTTCAACTTGCCCTCAGCAGTCCAGGTGGCTTCAGCTGTCAGTTCTCTCTCTCTCTCTCTCTCTCTCTCTCTCTCTCTCTCTCTGAGCACCTCTGGATCCCTGGCAATTCTTTCTCTCTCTCTGCTTCCATGATGCTTCTCCCAAAAGTTCTTTCTGGCCTCTCTCTGCTTGGGCCTCTCTCTAAATCCACAGTACCATCTCCTCCCAGTTCAGTCCCCTCTCTTCCCATCAACAAATCCATTCCACAAGTGGGATTCTCAAGCTCTGGGTTTTAACACTTAACCTGAAAACCAAGCCAATACAAGGGGATCTTTAAATTAGATTACCATTACACCTCCCTAGGTAACTCTCTAGGATTAAAAGTTGCAGAAAATTTTCTTGAATTAATAAAGGACATAACTAAGTAATAGATCTATATGCCAGTAAAATCATAGGCATATTGTAGGTTCCCACAGGCTCCATATTACAATTTACATACCATAGGAAAAAATAAATGCATTCAAACTTTATTAAATATATTTGTCTTGAGGCGGCCAGGTGGTGCAGTGAGTAAGGGAGCTAGCCCGGTGTCGGGAAACCTGGGATTGGTTCCTGCCTCAGATACTTGGCACCCACATAAAATAACTGGCCGTGTAACCTTGAACAAGTTACTTAAGCCCAATTGCTTTAAAAAAAAAAAATATATATATATATATATATATATATATATATGTGTGTGTGTGTGTGTGTGTATGTCTGATATTTGGAAAAAGTATAACATACATATTTACTGTCTAAATGAGGACCCTCAGAAGTATATCTCCTCTTCTTTATGGCAGTATCTGCACTCACTGAAATTTGTATCTTGTTAATACCTAATTGTATTCTGAAAGACCTAAATTAAAATCTTGCCCAGATACTTGCTAATTGTGTGATCATGAGCAAATCATTTAACCTTTCTGTGTCTCAATTTCCTTACACATAAAATCAGGATTATAGAAAAACCTACTTCCCATGGTTGGTGTGATGATAAAAGGAGAAAATACAGAAAGTAAATCTTAAAGAGCTGTGTAAATTTGAGTTGTTGTTGCTGTTGTTACAGTTTTGATGGTGATGATTACCACAGGAAGAAAAGAAAATAACTGAATTTGCTAATGCCTAGATTATTTTCCAAAGATATCTTGGAATGCTTCCAAATTATTTTCTAAAAAGCCTCCATTTTTCCACTCTGACATCAATTACCCCTTCCTTGGATATTTCAAAAGCTTGGCCCACTGAGAATCCATTAAAATGGACCATAATTCTCTTCACTTTACTTTCAAGGCCCCTGACATGATTACATTCTTAGGGCCAACATTTTAAAGAGCACCCCTTCTGTTTGCATAGTTAACATATTTTCAAATTCCAACTGGCATATGTGTGTTAGGGTTGGGTAATTAGGTATGGAAATGTAATAATTATACATATAGATTTCCCAGACAAAAATAAAAGGGAAAATTTCAAAACTCTAGCCCAGAGAGATCCATCTTGGAATTTCTGTAGTGATTCTCTTCAGATGATCACTAGTAGTCAAAAATGTAGATATGAATTTCAAACTGATGGTTTTCTTTGACTTTGTGTTCATTGTATTGGGAGATATTTATCTTTTTTTTCTTTGCCAATTTTAAGATGAATTTTTTTTCCTTTTCTATCATGAAAATTACTCTATAGAAAACAGATGTGATCAAAACTTTGTCAGAGTATTCCTTTTTTGTTGGTCAGTATTCTATGTATGTGTTTTTTAAAGTTTCTGGTTTTCTTGTTATTTGATTGTTAGGGTTTGCTTTTTTGGGGGAGGGTTATGGTTTTTTGTGTTGTTTTGTGTGTGTGTGTTTGTGTGTGCATGTGTGTGTGTGGCAATCAGGGTTAAATGACTTGACCAGGGTAACAGAGTTAATAAGTATCAAGTGTCTGAGGTCACATTTGAACTCAGATCCTCCTGACTACAGGACCAGTGGTCTATCTATTGTGCCAAATAGCTGCCCCTTTTTTCTTAAGTTTCTGAAGAGGGACATGGTGATATATTTAAACTGGGTGTTGAGAAAGAAAGGTTCTTGTTCTTACTCAAACATTAATTTGTTTATTCTTGACTAAGTCACTTTTAGTTTTCTCACTTGAAAAATGATAAGGTTATGTGTGGGGCATGGGGACCCCCAAAATCCCTTACCCAGAAAAATTATAAGTCAGAGGTATCTTGAGGAAGGAACAAGATGTTTTTATTCCCTTCTCCCAAGGGAAGAGGTTGGTCCTCTCCTGGCGGATCAGGGATAGGAGGCATGTTACAGAAGAAAGAACAAGAATTTATACACTATTGCAGTCAAGCTCCTGCCCCCTGCTTCCTTCTCCCATTGGCTGGGAGGCAGACTCACAATTTGAGCATGAATTCTCCTCCAATGATAAGGAACAAAGAAGCCCACCACTAGCTCTCAGAGGCTGGGAGGCAGGCTTACAAAGAGCAAAGAAATAGAGGATAGCCAATTCAAATGTACCTATCCTAATTTGGCAAATGCCAAAGTGAAGAAGGGAGGGGCTAAGATCTTAATGCTGATTGACAGCAAGGGAAAGGGGAATGGTCCTGAAGCAAGGGAGGAGGAAAGGAAGGTTGAAAGCAGAGGTGGAGGTTGAAAATCCGTAAAGGGCCTAATGCTGATAAGGGTGTGGCATACAAGGGTGGAGGTCAAAAACCCCTGAAGGGGCCTGATTCTGATGCGGAGTAGTAAAGGGCGGGGGTGGGGGGGTGAATGGTGAAACCAAAACTCTGGCTTTCTCCCACAAAACTTATGGGCTGAGAAGTTTCACTTTAGACATTCAGTTAGATCAGGTAATCTTTGAATACTTCCAAAAATAATTAAGACAATCATTAAAGGTAGCTCAGAGATTTCTGAATATAGAAACCCTCTATTTACATTCATGTCCAAGATACTCTGGTTGTGCATATGTTAAAATCAGTTACAGACTATCAAGGTAAATAACAGCAAAAGACAGCAACCACAAGAACATCCCCCTAGGTGGACAAGAGCACAATCTCCCACAGATTTCCTGACCACAAATGGGAGGGGGATATTTCTGCTCGCCAAGCAAACACTTCTGAAGCTGTGTCCCTGCTGGGACACACCTCCGTCTGTTAATGTATCGCTTCCTGCTTCCCTTCTGAACTGCTCATGTCCTCTGCTTCCTGACTGCTCTCTAGTGGGAAGAGTTAGGGAGCATTTCCCTATTTACATGAGGCTTGGATTCAATGGCCTTGAGGGCCCTTCCACCTAAGAGATTACTTGCTTCTGTGAAATGACTATATATGGGTGTCATTTCTTTTTTCAACCAATAAGTAACCAATTATTTACTGAAGTTTTGAAGTATATACTGATTTGCATGGGATTACAGAGATTTAGAATCTGCAAAATTAACAAAATAGCAGTGTATTTTATGGGTCTTCTGTCCTCACTTTCTTCTTCTCTACACTTCCTCTCAATGTTGTCAGGATCAAATGAGTCAATGTTTATGAAATAGACTTTACTCCCAAACCCTATGGAAATATGAATAGTAGTAGTAATTATTGCAGTTCTTATTAGAGGAAAAAAATTCTCTTGAAATTAGTAAATTTACTTGAAATCCGCCCCCCCAACACACACACATACTTTCTATGCTCTGGGTTTATTAAAGACAAAGCATTATATATTATTTTTGAGCTATTTCAGTTATGTCCTCTTCTTTTTGAGCCCATTTGGAGTTTTCTTGGCAAAGATACTAGTGTGATTTGCATTTTCTTTCACCTCACTTTACAGATAAGAAAACTGAGGCAAATAGGGTTAAGTGACTTGCCCAGGGTCACCCAGCTAACAAGTGTTTGAGGTCAAATTTGAACTCAGGTCTAATGATCTATCCACAGCACCACCTAGCTGCCTAAGTCATTACATATAACTTCAGATCAAATCAGATCATTTTGTTCTCCCATTCACACAGCCTTAGTGACTTCCTATTGCCTATAGGATCACATATAACCTCAACTGTTTGGGATGGATCTTTCCAGAATTACATCCATTCCTATCACTTTTCTCTCTTGGCATGAATTTTATATTTCAGCTAAAATCGACTCTTTTCTTCTCCTAATAGATACATGGACAGGCTGTCCTCTGGTGCTCAGAATGCTCATCCTTCTCACTTCTGACTCTTGGAATACCAGGTCCCCTCAATGTTTAGCTCATGTGATGCTTTCTGATATGATCTTTTCTGATGCCCCAAATTATTAATGAACTCCCTATCATGGGATTACTTTGTACACATTTACATTAAGTGTGTGAAAATGTAATTTCTTCCAGTTGAATGTAAGGTTGTTTTTTTTTTTCATTTTCTCTTTGTATCTACATGGCATAAACAAGCATTTAATAGATGCTTCTTAAAATGAATTGAATTGTAGCCTTTATTTTCCTTAACCTCAAGAAGGTGGTACCTTGCAGTCTTATCCTAAAGATAGTATCTATGTCTATGCATAAAGCCTAAGTCATTGACATACAACAAATATGGCTACATTAGATATATTTTTGCCCTATGGAACTATATGATAGTGTTAGTGTAACTGTGTTTTAATGGTCTGATGACATTCATGGTCTTAAACTAATATTTTGTTCAGTTAGAATTCAACTTTTTTAAAAAAATGATTCTTTAATTCCATTTCAGTAAGATTTATTCATTCCTTCAAAAAGCATTACTTTGGCATATTCAAGGAGCGATCTCACACTGAACTTTTAATGCCATCATTTGTAAAGGTTTGACTAGTTCATATATATGGTATATGAATGCCATCTACAGTAGTTTGCTGGATTATTTTTCCTTCTCAAATAGTATTAGATATCACATATTTGTCATGAATCCATGACACCAAGGCAATCAGCAAGTTTGATCAGTTTGAAGGGAGAAGGAGAGGAAAAGGTCAACTAGGTCATTTGGTGAAACAGAAAAAAAAAACCTAATAGTTGACTAATGTTTCTACTTTTTGACTAGATTTTTCAGACAGTGTCAAAAAATAGAGGTGCAAGCACACGCATATACAGGGCCACATATGGGTTTACTATGAGTCCTAATTAACAATTTAAAGTCATTTTATTGTTAAGTCCCATGGCCTTTCGTCAGTCAGACCATCCTCCAAGACCTCTCTATCAGTGATGATGCTATTGATCACCCCCTGGTTGCAGACATCTTCTGCTGCCTTAATTTGCTTGATGCTCCTCTTCTTTTTTGTCTCCTACCTTTGTAAGTGCTCCTTATCATTATTTCTGCTTGATTATGATCCATTTCCTGTTTCAGTATGGGACATTCAAGAGATGTCTAGTAGACAGATGCTGAAACCGGACTGGAGCAAATGAGATCACCACGGTAGAATGTATAAATAGAGAAGGGCTGGAGGCAGAGATTTAGAAGATATAGCCTTTCTCCAAGTACCCCTTAAGACTCTTTAATAGTCCCTCTTTTATACTCTTTCTACACTCTATCTTGGTGATCTCATTAACTTCTATGGTTGCAGTTTTTACATTATGAAGATCAAACTCAATATATCCAGCTGCAATCTCTCTCGTGAACTCCAGTCCTAAAACTTTGGTAACTGCCTCTTAAACATTTCTTTAATGTCTCCTGAGAATATGAGAACTTCCTAAAACTATCTTTCCTCCAAATTTACCTATTTCTTTTGAAAACATTGGTATACTCTCTTAGTCACTTATATTTACAACCTTGGAGTCACTTTTATCATTTTCCCCATATCTAATCAATTGCAATATGCTGACAAGTCTAACTCCACACCAATTTTCCCTTTTTCTTAATTTGAAAGATCACTATCCTAATGCAGACATTCATCTCCTCTCAGCTTCTATTGTATCCACATGTCTCCCTACTGATCTTCCTTCTTCCAATCTTTCCTCTCTATAATATATCCTATAAGTATTTTCCCAAATGAGCTTTCTGAAGTACATATCAAACTGTCACTACTCTACTCAAATATCCTCAGTGGCTCCCTATTAACAATCAGCTAGCATTTAATACATGCTTACAATGTGCCAGTTAGTTAACAGTAAACATTTATTAAGTTTTTCTTATGTACCAGCCATTGTGCTTTAAGTACTGGAGATAAAAAATAAAAGAGGAAAATAGCTTCATCTTCAAGGAACTCACATTCTAATACAGGAGACAACATGTAAACAACTGAGTGCATAGAAGGAATATAGAGTAGATAGAAGATGGATTTTAGAAAGGAAAAATCTAGCAGTTTGCCTTGTATTATCAACATCCACCTTCTGGTTCTCACTCAACTTTACAGCATTATTTACAAACTCATTCCAGTTAAACTAGATCAGTAGTTATTCTCCAAATTCCAAACTTCATGTCTTTTCTTTTAGGAAAGTGAAGACAGTAAATTTGTAGACAGAGTACCTGTAACTATTTCAGGTACTCATCATGGTAATATGTGATTGAGGATGGAGAAGAGTCATAGAAATGAATAATTTGGACTTCAAATTATTGGGAATTTGTTGAATGAGAGTTTTGCAATAATGGTCTGAAAATGGCAGAATGTGGGATCCAACAAGATTACAAAAAGCTAGGAAGGTAGCCAAGCCTCATAAGATGAAATTTAATAATGATAAATATAAAGTTCTATATTTTGGTTCACAAAGTAAATAGTAGCAGACTGAGAAAATGTAATCATAAAATTATTGATATGAGAAGAAACTGATGTCAGTAGACTCTGAGTTCAGTCAACAGTAGGACATGTTAGCCATATAATCTAATGCTTAGGCCACAATAATAGAATAATAATGAACCATATAAAAGAACTGATAGTTACTCTGCAATCTATAATGGTTAGTTTAGATTCAGAGTATTATGTTCAATTCTGGGTGCTACCTTTTAGGAAGGACATTGACAAACTGGATAATGACTCTCATAAAAGACAGAATGGAAAAGAAAATGAATCAATTGTAGGAATTTTTAGTCTAGAAAAAAGAAGGATGATGGTGGTATTTGGGAGTGGTGTAAAAAGAGAAGAGCAAATGATTACTGTAGTAAATTTTCTGAAGGGTTGTTACTTTGCCAAATGACTAGATTTTTCTTGTTTTGCCTGAGACAATAGGATTAGAATCAATGAATAGACGTTGCAAAGAAATGAGTCAGAGTTTGAACAAGAAAATACTTCCTAAAAATTGCAGTTTGTAAGTAAGGTAGAAAGAGAACTGATTCTGGTATAAGGAGACATGGATTTGGGGAGGCCAGGTGGCTCAGTGAGTAAGAGCACTGGCCCCAGAGTTGGGATGACCTGGCGATCGAATCTGGGCTCTGATACTTAGCACCACACCCAGAAATAACTGGCCATGTAATCTTGAGAAAATTACTTAACCCAAATTACTTTAAAAAAAAAGACATGGATTCAAATTCTGACACTCATTACTTTACAAACCCCTTACATGACTATGGGCAAATCAGGTACCTTCCCAGGGAATTATGTTCTTCATTTGTCAGATGAGAACACTGGACTAAATGACCTCTCAGTTTCATTCCAACTCTAGATGTCCTATGTTCCTCTGAATTTATTAAGCCCCTAGAGTGTGCCAAGGACTGTGCTAAGTGCTAATGATACCAATTTAATGAGTAAAGCAATCTTTGCTCTTAAGAACCTTATTGTCTAACAAGCAAGACTACAAGAACATTATATATCTATATCTATATTTGCATTTCTATATCTATCTACAATGTTGTAACAGCAAGTAAAGTGAGTTTTTTTTGCTGTTTTTCTGTATGTTATTCAGTTTCCCAGTCTCAGTCTTATATACCTCTGTGCTAAGTAAATCAGACATGTGCAAATATGCTTTAACCAATCAGATACATTGTATGGACTCTAGCCAATCAGATGATGAGATCTATATATAAAGAAAGCCAGTGTTGAGAAAGCAGAAATTAGGGGAGCCAGCATTAAGAGAGCAACACAGGGCTCAGAGAGAGAAGCAGCTTGAATGATAGAGAGGAGACCTCTAAGAGCTGAGAGGAGACCTCTAAGACCGTAGAGGAGCCCTTTGAGAGCTGGGAGGAGACTTCTGAGAGGGGAGAGGAGACTTCTAAGAGCAGAGAGAAGACCTTTGATGTCAGAGACTTGCTGAGGGAGTCTCTGAACTTTGAAATCTCATAGAATTGTGGGGCAGAGACCTGACCACAGGAGGAAGGCTTAGCTTGAGCCCCTTTTGAGAGCTGTTAAAATGAACTGAATTATTATTGCAGAGCCTCTAGGCTTTGGAGGTGAATTGAGATGACAATGCTAGTGGTGTATGTCAGTTATTTTTGTTGTTGCTCTGTTAAGCTTTGTTTTCCCAGAGACAGAAGCTGTGTGCAGGAGCCCCTGGAGCCTGCTGTTGTGCAAGAACAGGGAAAGCTTGGAGTGGAGCAATTCTTATGAGCTGAAACATGGAGGAGGAGTAGAGAGCTGCCTACATGTGAATCCAGGCTAAAGAGTAGTCAACCCACAGAGGAAGAGCCATGGGACTTGGAAGTCAACCTCAAGCTATGATGAAAGAGACTTTACTTGGAAACTTGGTATTGATTGAGGAGATTGTTCTTACAGTGACCTAGGCGTGGATGGTGTAGTATTTTCTGTTACTTCTTAAGAATGTGTTGTGTTAAGGAAGACCCTAGCCTGGGACCCCCTCATTTTAGGGATGTAATGATATATGCTACATAATGTGTTGTACTAGGGAAGACCCTAGCCTGGGATCCCCTGATTGTGTAAACAAGTATTTGGGGGAATACTATTGAATGTGATATATGAAAGTGATATATGCTATGTGCCATATGATATACTGAGTGTTATAATATATAGATATAAATATGTACATATATACATACATATACACAACATAGATATAGATAAAGAATATATTTTGCTTAAGGATGTTGTTATGAATGTTATGCTTTATTGAGCAATGTTTAGTTCTGAATAGAGTGTTTATTATACTATGGGATTAAACCCTTACAATTATTTACAACAGCAGTCCTCAGGTTTGCTGCCATGGCTGGTGTTTCAAATGTTTATAGATAAATATAGATTATGTATGTATGTATATTTGTATATATATTCAGAAATAGTATAAAGAATAAAAAGATAAAATAAATACAGAACACTTAAATGAAATGAAGGCAAGTTGGAGGAGATTATAAAAGGCTTAATAAAGAAAAGGGTAATAATGGAACTGCATCATGAAAGAAGAGAAAGTGATTTATAGACATGTGCTGCAGGTTGTACAAAAACACAGATATGAAGTGTCCTGGAAGCAGAACAAAAAGAAGGTCGTTTTTCTGATTTGAATAGCATAGGAGATAGAATCTTGAAAAGTTAGATATGAGGGACATCTGGAGAAAACTCAATGGGAATAGAAAGGAATATACTTTTTTCTCAACTGTACATGGCACCTTGTATTAGAGTACAAAAGCCTCATAACTGAATGAAGAAAAAAATAAAATGGAATATTCTAGGGCAAAATGCAACAAAAATTACATTTAATAAAGAGCTATGGAAGTATAAATAAAAAAAATCAGAAGTTAAATAATCTAATCCTAAAGATACATAGGTCAAAGAACAAGTCATGTCATTAAAGAAAATTACAATAATAAAAAAATTTCTAAAATTTGTGAGAGACAACCAAAGCAGTATCTATAGGAAATTTATATCTTTATACACATACATCAATAAAAGAAACACCACATCAATGAGTTGGGCATGCAACAACAGCAACAAAAAATTAGAAAAAGAATCAATTCTTCATTAAACACCAAAATGAAAATCTTGAAAATAAAAGGAGAAATTAATAAATTAGAATGTAAAGAGAACAACAACATTGAATTAATTAATAAAATTGGAATTTGGTTTGATAAAAAACAATTAAAAACATAATGTGTTGATGAATTTGATTTAAAAAAAGAAAGAAGAAAACCAAATTACTAGTATGAAGAATGAAAAGTGAATACACCATCAATAAAGATGAAATTAATTATCAGGAGTTATTTTGCCCATTTATATGCCTTTAAAAATGACAACCTAAGTAAAATGGATCTATATTTACAAAAATATAAACTACCCAGATTAACAGAAATAGAATATATAAATAAACCTATCTTAGAAAAAGAAATTCAACAAACCATAAATGAGCCCCCTAAGAAAAAATCCCCAAAACCAGACCCATCCAAAAGTGAATTCTACAAACATTTAAGGAATAATTAATCCCAATACTATACAAACTATTTTAAAATAGATAAAAAGGAGACCTACTCCATTCCTTTTATGACAGAGATATGGTGGGGAGAACAGAAACAGAAAAACAAAAACATAGGCCAATTTTTAATGAAGATCACTGCAACAATCTTAAATAAAACACTAGCAAAGAGATTACAGCAATATATCACAAAGATCGTAAACTATGACCAGGTGCGATTTATATGAGGTCTGCAATACTGGTTAAGTATTAGGAAAACTGTCATAGTAGCTGACCATAGCAATAAATAAAATAAAATTTAAAAACCCAGCTAAAATCATATGATTATGTCAATTAAGGCAGAAAAAAAACTTTTGATAAAATACATATGATGTATGAAAAACACTAGAAACATACAAATAAATGAAACTTTTCTTAAAACATTAAATAGTATATATCTAAAACCAAGAACAAGCATTATTTTAATAGGGTTTAAACTTGAAGCCTTCTCAGTAAGATCAGGGGTGAAGCAAGAATGTTCATTTTCACTACTATTATTCAATATTTTATTAGAAATTCTAGACATAGAAGAACAAGAAATTGGAGGAATAAAAATAAGCAATGAGGAAATAAAATTATCACTCTTTGCAGATGATATGGACTTGTACAACCCTAGATAGCCAACTGAAAAAAAAAAACTAGTTGATACAAATAAGGACTTGAACAAAGTTGCAGGATATAAAATAAATTCACATAAATAATTGGCTCTTCTATATACTGCCAACAAAACCCAGCAGAAAGAAATAGGAAAAAAAATCCATTTAAAATAACTGCAGACCAGATAAAATACTGGGGAGTTTACTTGCCAAACCAAAACCATGTATTATATGAATATAATCAAAAACTACTTTTCACACAAATAAAGACATATCTAAACAACTGAAAAAATATTAATTGTTCATTGTTCAAGCCAATATAATAAAAATGTCAATTCTACTCAAATTTATTTACTTATTCAAACCAATACCAAACAAACTACCAAAAAAAGTCATTTTAAAGAGCAAGTAAAAAAAATAACAAAATTCATCTGGAATGACAATGTGTCAGGGATATCAAGGGAATCAAAGAAAAAGTGTTAAAGAGGTTAGTAACAGATTTCAACTATATTAAAAAGTGATAATCATCAAAACAGTGTGGTACTGGTTAAGAAATAGAGTGGTGTGAGGCTTCTAGGTGGTGCAGTGAGTAAAGCACTGACCCTGGAGTCAGGAGGACCTGGGTTTGGATCTGGCCTCAGACACTTCACACACAGACACACAAACTAGCCATGTGACCTTAGGCAAGTCACTTAACCCTAACTACCCTACTCTCCCCCCTCAAAAAAGCAAAAAAAAAAAAAAAGAAATAGAGTAGTGGATCAGTGGAAGTTTAGGTATATAATACAGATAAGTAGATGACCATAGTAATCTGTGTTTGGTAAACTCAAAGATCCAAACTTTTGGGGTAAGAATTGAACATTTGCAAAAAAGCAGTTTGGCAGAAACTAGACATAAACCAATCCCACACTGTATATCAAGATAACATCAAAATGTATGAACTATTGAGACACAATGATATCATAAGTAAATTAGGGGAGCATGGGAAAATGTACATGTCAGATCTATGGATAATGGAAGAGCTTATGACCTAACAAAATTGATGAACATAGGAAGCAAAATAGATAATTCTGATTACATGTAATTAATCAAAAGCAAACAAACAAAAAAAAACTTTTGCACAAACAAATCTAGTGCAGCCAAAATAAGAAGGTAAACAGGAAACTGGGGGATTTTTTATAAGTTTCTCTGATAAAGGCATCATTTCTCAAATACATAGGAAATTGAGCCAAATTTAAGAAAAACACACATTCCCCAGCTGATAAATACTCAAAGGATAATGAACAGGCAGTTTTCAGTGGGGGTTGGGGGGTGGGGAGGTAAGGGGTAAATCAAAGCACAACTGCTGGAGGGGATGTGTAAAAATAAAGACACTAATGCATTATTGATGGAGTTGTAAACCAGTCCAAACATTTTGGAGAACAATTTGTTAGATACCTAAAGAGTTATAAAACTGAACATACCCTTTTACTCAGCAATACCATTATTGTGTCTGTACACCAAAAAATCCAAGAAAAGGGAAAATGACCTTTGTGTACAAAACTACTCTTAGCAGTTGATTCATGGTGTCAAAGAATTAGAAATTGAGGGGATGTTCATCACTTGGGGAACAGCTGAAAAAGTTGTGGAATATGATTGTAATGGAATATTATTGTACTATGAGAAATGACAAGCAGGATGTTTTCAGGAGAAAAAACAAAGAAACAAAAAAACCCAACAACCTGGGAAGACATATGAACTGCAAAGTAAAATGAGAAAAATAGGAAATTATTGTATATAGTAACAGCAATATTATCATTATGAGTAACTGAAAGAAAGCTGTAACTACTCTGATGAGGACAATGATCCCAGACAATTTCAAAGGACCCATGATGGAAAGTGCTATTCACCTTCAGAGAGAGAATTGATGAACTATGAATGCAGATTGAAGCATACTTTTTTCTTAAATTTTCCTAGTTTTTTTTTTTGGGGGGGGTCTGTTTTCTTTTACAACATGGGTAATATGGAAATATATTTTGCATGACTTCACATATATAAATGATATCATATTGCCTTCTCAACAAGGGCAGGAAGAGAATTTGTAATTCAAAAATTTTAAATGATTGTTTTTTACATGTAATTAGGTAATACATTATTTGTCTGGTGCTACATTGGTGTTGCCCTGAGGCCCCTGAGGAACCCCTGTATCTGGTGCTACATTAAGGGGGTGGGATTAGGGTGGCCTCTGCTGCTGGAAGCTGTAGGAGTCTGACAGCTTACCTGATGTTTCTCCCAGGTCATGTGGGAGATCCCAGACCTGATATTGACCTATTACCCAGAGCTGCCCTAAGATTCATAGGGTGCCCTGGTGTTGGTATTTGCCTTCTCACTCTGTACTAGGGCTTAGCATTTCCCACTGGTTTGCTGAAGCAGGGCTTGTTTCTGGCTTGCCAGGAGGTTCCTGTCCTGAACTGCACTCCCCTTTCACCTGAGAGAAAAAACTTTCCTACAGACCTTCTAAGTTTTTTGGCCAAAATGTTGTATTTTTGGTGGTTCTGCTAATCCAGATTCATTTTGGGTTATATTATATAGTTATTTGGAGATGAATTTAAGTTACATACAATATTTGTGACATTGCTGACCCGCTCAGTAAATGTCAATGGTAAAGACATTGGTGGTGGTATTGTCATGAAGTAAAAAAGAATAAAAATTAAAAAGTGACCTTCCCAGTCTTCCTAGGGAAAACATTCTACTGCTAAATTTAATTTGGTGAACCTCCAGTAGACTAACCATAACCACAACTATGGTCAGCTATGAAAACTATCCTTGCAGCTATAGTCCCAGCTGGAACAGCATCCAGCTAAAATCCCAACTGAACCTTGCACTTTTACATCTTAGCGCAAATGACTATGGATTCTGTGCTTTTGATGGCTTCTTAATTTTCACCTAACACAATTGCCTACCATACAATTAAGCTAATATTGTTTCTTGTAATGAAAAACATTTTCCACTGAGTGTTTTCCTTTATGTGTATACATGTAAATATGTGTACATTTGTGTATTTATTGTATCTTTTTTTCTTTCTTTTTTAAGCTTCCTGATTTCATTGCATCCTATTGCAGAAGATACTGGAATCATGCCTTCCTTATAGAAACGAGACCCCCAATGAGCCTAGAGTGCTTTGGCAAAAATAATCACAAGCTTGCTGCTTAGAAGGGTTTTGCCAAGCCCACACAGCTCTAATTACATCTTTCCACTGACCTGCTTTAAACTACCCTCCCCCCCAAGCCCCTCCACTCCCCAAAGTCTTTTGTGTGTGGAGCAAAAATATGTTTTTATAATGAGTACTATATGTTTACAGTGAGTTTCAGTGGATTTAGTAGCCAAGAAGATGTAGATTTTTATTAGCAGTAGCTTTCCAATGCAGATAATATTTATAGAAAGGGCCCCAGTGTTTGTATTTGGAAAGATAAATAAAATGAATAATATCCAAACATGATAATCAACATGTCAGTTTCCAAGTACATTGGCATTTACTGTGTATGCTTTCTATGGTCTTGTTCTTTAAAGAGTAAAGGATAGACATTAGTACCAACTACCCTAGGGGATGGTATTTTCAGCATTATTTCAATATGAACATTCTTCTTTTGTTTATAGTAGGTGAAAGCAGGTTTAATATAACTACAGGGGAGGAAATAACACCATGCTGAAATATTACAAATGTTATACAAAGTTTTCATCAAATCATTTTTGCATGATTATATCCCTGTAACCCTATTAAGTTGTTATTTGACTTGCAGGGTGATATAATGAATTTGAATAGGTTGCTTTCGAGTTTCTCTCATCTTCTGCACTAATTCCTGCAATTCTCCTTAGCTGAGCAAATTGGCATTCTTTCCTTGTCCTCTGGTTTGCAGATGGGATATGGCTAGCCAAATAGTTTACTCAGGCATTGAGTAGTGACAGCATGGTCCCCTGACTCACTAAGGTCCTTGTCCTTTCCTCCTTCTTCATTAAGTACCAAATGCCTCCAAACCCTAACAGGTTTGAGTCCTCATTACCTCAGAGATTAGTTTTCTGCCTGTACTTGTCCTAATGAATGGAAATGGTAGGATCTAGGTGAAGCCAACAGTCTCCACTGAAAGTACTACTTGAGCATTTGGCTGTGGCTATGTAAGGCAATATACAGATTAAATGATCTAAACACAACCCATGTCACAATGTAGCTTGCAGTCTGAGCAATGTGAAGAAATATGAAAAAAAAAAAGGTTCTGAACTGTCAATTTAATATATATGCTCAGCTACAGAGTTACTATAGTATAATGGGCATAGTGCCTTTAAATGGGAGAGAATCTAAAGGAAATCACCATTTCTCTTCTAGTAAGTTGAAGATGGTTCCCTCTGACCAAAATTCATCCCCAGAGAAATGACTTTTGATTAAGACCCTTGTAGGCATTCCTGAACACCCTGACCTGGCAAAGTTCCAAGGCATGGCAGAAGATATACTATGGCCCATTTGTTTAAATTAGCCTTTCCCAATGGGGCAGCATTTTAGGACAGTACCATTTAAAAGCAACAACAAAAAGATAGCATTTTAATTTGTTTTTAATGAAATTAATTTATTTTGTTTTATGTGATTCTATGAAAGATTTTAGCTTTGTATAGTAGCCTGGCAGAAAATTTATCCTGAAGGGATCAACTATTTAGATGGGAAAAAGAGCAAACCTAATAAACAAATTAAAAATATTCAAGGGAAAAAATAAACATGCATATGAATAAATTTGAATTCGCATATGATCGGCACAACTCACAAACATCCAGTCACTTCAATGATTTGAAGAACAAAGGTGCTCATTTTTTTCTTTTTTCTTTTTCTGAGATGTTTTCTCACCCAAACACAGATCACCTGTCATCCACGGTGATGTTACTTGATTCCATGATAAAGTAATTCATTTCTTTGTGGTTGTATCAACACCCAGGGTTCTAAACCACATTCAGACCAGTATAATTAATGACCTTACTACTACTGTTTGAGTTCTGCTGGTGACATGCTGTGACCTATTTCCTGGGGCTTAAACCTAATGATCCACACCTTTCAACCCAAACTGCAGTGGATTTTCCAATAACTTTGTAAATAATAAATAATTGGAGACATGATTTTTTTGGGGAAAAAAAAGCATATTTTCAAATACCCATTGGCTTGATTGGTGAACTGTGGCAAAGGAGGTCAACTAGATGGTAATTAGATCATAGAGCATGATACTTGTGTCTTGCTACAAATCTAGAGATAACATTGCCTTTTCATAAACAATGATAAAAAGGGAAAGTATTCCTAAATTGTCTGTAAGCTCAATTGCATGCTGATGGTTGGGGGTTTGAATTGATCCAGAAAGAGCATGCATTCCACTTCAGCCATGATGCTGTAAAGATTCACTTTCAATTTACCTTTCTTCACATTTCTATGTTGAAGGGCCTCACAACAGACTAACTTCCCTTCAGTTTTTTTCTGACAAAAAAAAAAAAAAGAAAACCAAGAACAACCCTATATTAAAATTTTCAAGTTGAGAGAGCTTTTATCTTATTTTCTAAAATAAAAATATCTTATTATTCTAAAATAAGATATCTGAAGAGATACTACTTACACAAGTAAATCAGCAAAAATCAGCCAAATCGGATATCCTTGTAGATATTAAAAAAAAAAAAGAATAGAATAGAAGAACTGAGAGGGAATTAGAAAACATTGCCCTTCTTTTTCAGATGAGAAAACTGAAGTTCAGAAGTAAGGTTCAGTGATTTGCTCAAGGTCACTCACATAGCAAGGGACAGAATTGAGATTAGAACCCAGCTCTTCTAATTCTCACTCTGGTGCTTGACACAAAACTATTCTCTAAGAAAAATGACGATGTGGATAACTCAGAAATCATCATTTCCAGTTAAATAGGTGAGAATTTATTATATAGAGTAGTGCAGGTATATTCTTACTCAGAGAAAAAATGATCAATTAAGCTAGGTTTGACTCAATTGAATTTAAATAAAAACTGACTATACAGACAAGAATTACTGTCTGTTGTCTGATACATAATAATTACTTTGATTAATTTTTCCCTTTTTTCCTAGTAGGTTGGGTATCATGTAATGGTATATGATATCCTTTCCAGCTCCTTATTTCTACAAATTAACTATGAATATATGTATGTATGTGTATTTATATGTGTATATATAATGTGTGCATTTATAAATAAGTTTCTATATGTATAATTTTATGTATATACACATATATACACATGCATACAATATTATGTCTACACATACATGGATATATGCATACTATATATACATATAAAACCAGAATATAGAAAACTATGGAAACATGCATACATAGAATTTTTATATGTGTGTATGTATACATAAACATATATTTCTATAAATATGTTGTTGTTCAATTGTTTCAGTCAGGTCCAACTCGTTGCAACCCCATTTGGGGTTTTTGTGGTAAAGATACTGGAGTCATTTACCATTTCTTCCTCCAGTTCATTTTACAGATAAAGAGAGTGAGGCAAACAGGGTTAAGTGACTTGCTCAGGGTCACACAACTAATAAATGTCTGAGGCTAGATTTGAACTCAGGAAAATGAGTCTTCTTGACTCTAAGCCTGGTGCTCTATCTACTGTGCCACCTATCTGCCATATAAATTTGTACAATACTCATATGTGTATATACATATATACATACTCATATATATACACTGACAGACATTTATATATGAAAGTGTTTATATGTGCATATATAAACACATACATAATATACACATTGTGTGATTCTATAAATTGGTTTTGTGTGTATATGAAGTATATGCAAGATATATTTATGCTATATCTGCTGGGATATTTAATCCCGTCCTATAGCATCGCCTCTATGGCCTTCCTCCTCTTCTCTTACATATCTTCAATTTCTCAAACTTCCCTTGTAGTTTTCCTCTAGTTTATAAGCATGCTCAGTACTACCGTAGCCTAAATAATTAAAAGTAAGTAAGATCTTTCCCTTGACCATTCCACTCCCTCAAATTCAAACTTTACAAATGTTAAAGTAATCTACACTTCACTTCTCAGTCTCTTAGAATCTGACATCCATCCCTACCATACTGACCTGTGAAGGAAGCCAGAGATTCTAGGAGGCAGAGGTAAGGAAGAAGTGCGTTCAAGGCATGGCAGAAGTGGGTGGGTGACGGGGCAACTTCTGAAGGGGCCCAGAGAGAAGAGATAACTTGTCATCTACAGGTGCACCAAGCAAACCAGTTAGCCTAGATCATAAAGTGTACAAAGGAGAACAAGGAGTAATATAATAGAGAACATAGATGGGAACTAAGGCCAAGGGTGTTCATTACAAATCATCAGAGGTCTATGGATATTTTTAGGGTTGTTATCATTTGCATAATTACAGTTATTATGTATATTGTTCTCTTGGTTCTATTTTATTCAGGTAGCATCACTTCATGCAATTTTTTGCATGTTTCTTTGAATTCCTCAAATTTATCATTTCATACTGTGCAATCATATTTTAGTGTGTACATAACTCATGTGATTGATTCATTTTTTTTGATGATCACCCACTTTCTTTTGATTTCATAAAAACTCTATGTATAAATATTTCATTGTATCTATATATAATTTTTCTGTCATTGACCTCATTGGGATATATGCCTTGTAGTGGAATCACTGGGTTAAAGGATATTTATATTTTAGTGACTTTTTCTTTACATAAGTGTAAAATGATTTCCAGAATTACAGGACTAACTCACAATTATATCAGTAGAATATTACTGTACCTGTCTTCCTACATCCTGCACTCCCCAACATTGATGGTTTCTATTTTTTACAATCTTTGCCATTTGATATGACATCTCCTCTTGATCGCCCCTCCTCCCTTTGCCTCTTTCCCACTCATCCCTCCCCCATAATAATGAGACTGTTTTCTTCCCTGTTCCTTCTATTTCCTTTGATGTTTCCTTCTTCTACTCCTTCTCCCTAAACAAGGGAGTCTTTACCTAAAATTTATTCTTAAGTTTTTCCCTTTGATGATTTTATCTCCTCCCATGGCATGTGCCAATGACTTCTATTTCAATACTTCACTATAACCATTTTCCCTTCCTGACCCTTAGACATACAACAAACAAAACAAAGGGGGATAAAAAGGGTCCCTCCTTCTGATGTCTCTATTTCTCCTGATGGCATTCCCATTTTCTCACTTAATTAAGGCTTTGATTTTGAAGATATCTTTGACTCTGCCTTTTCCTTCTCTGCTTCTCTGTCCACTGCTGTTTTGACACAGCTGTCTCCCATTCATGAAGTAGCAAATATGATTAAGACATGTGCGCAGCTGTGATTCATCCAGAAACACAAGACCAATATACCTCAATTTATAAGCTCATTTTAGGGTTCAGTATACTGAGTTTGAGAAATTTTCAGAAACCTTTTACTCAAACTTAGATACTTTCCTCCATCTGTCTGGTATTAGACTTTGTTCCTACTCACTAAGTATTGAAATGCTGATTCTGCCTGCTCCCCTAGGAGTCATGAATTTGTTGCTGATCACTTTCTCCAGATTCTTAAACACCCTGCTAATCTCTGGCCTTTCTCATGACTTTGCATTGCATAAGATGGTAACTTAGCTCTTTCTTCTTTTAAAGCCAGTCATTATAATATCTGGCCCTTAGTGGACTCAAATTTCTTTGTCCTTTCTAGCCCTAATCTAGTAGCACCATGATCTATTAGATCTCAACTAGGAAAACAGACTATTTCCAGTAAAATTATCTATTTTAATATGGGGCTCATCCAAATTAATCATTCAATAAGTATTTATTAAGTGTTTAATGTGTATAAAGCACTGTGCTAAGTGCTGGGTATAAAAGAAAGGCAAAAATTTGACCTCTGCCCTCAGGGAGTTCACATTCTAGTGTAAAGTGGAACATGTAAACAAATGTGTGTGTATACACACACAAATACATCTATACATAAATGATACAATCTTCATTCTGAGATAACTTCTATTCTCTATGCAAACAGCATATATGTGTGTGTTTGTATGCACACCCATATACATACGTACATATATATATATATATATATATATATATACACACACGTACCCATATATAGATAGATTGATAGAGATAGTCAGATAGATAGATAGATACATACATACATACATACATACCTAGATACATAGATAGATGTAGAGAGAGTAATACATGGGTACATTAAGGAAAAATTATTCACAACACAAACTTGTATCTAGTTCACATTCCAGGACTGAAATGAATAGAATTCCAGATGAAACTTTTCAGCTTGCCTAAAGCAATGACTTTTTATTTTCTTCTTATTAGTAACCTCAAATTCAGCAATGACATCACTAAAACTTGGCAAAGATTGAGCAGTACCTCAAATGGAGGCAGATCTGAAGGAACTACTAACGGTTTAAAAAAACTACTTTTGAGGACATCCATCGAGACCACAGCACAGACTCATGGTTTAGGGGTGAGATTGATTGGAGCCTGAAGAAGGGGGGAATTTTGGCCTGGAGGAAATCAAAACTGGGGTCTCAGAGACAAATAATATTTAATTAAGGGAAGATAACTGGTCCTGAGTATCCTGTAAACCTCACTGGCAGGGCTGAGTAGTGATAACATTTTGAATGAGACCAGATGTAATGGGAATGTAAATTTAAAGATCTTCCCAGCCCCTAGGCTAAAGTGCACCTGGAGCCTGGGGTAGGAGGCTTGTTTTTCAGTAGATACTTTTTGATTGGCCAGTGGGTCCAAAAGGTTGTTACATTCTCTGAGCCAGGAGAAGGCTATATAAGCCCTGATGTGAGGCTTTGTTTGGGGGCTCACTTTGAGAAGAGTTATGTGATTTGATATGGATTATGGGAAGCCATTGTCCAGAGTCCTCCGGCTTTGAAAAACCCAGATGTTGAAACCCAAATGTTGATTTGGTATGGTTGTAATGGTTGGACAGTTTGGAAAGCTGTCTACTTGATCTGCTTCTGTCTTGATTATTCTGCCTGTATACTTTGAAGTTCTGGGTGCTGACCTTTTTCCCCTGAACGAGGTAAACAATATATGTTTGACTGATTAAAGTAAGCTTGTTAACCCATTTTGAGTTGCTTTCCTTTAACAAAGCAGATCTAAGAACCTGTGTTGGCAGTGACCCTGAGGACGCTTGGGGTGCTTGCTGCTACACCAGAAAAGGCAAAAAGGGACCTTTTCAAATTGTACAGGGTCAGGATTTTCTACATTCTCTTAGATTATGCTTCTTTCACATAGTGAGAGGGGCCTCCCCCAAGTCTAGGAAGCATTTTTTGCTAATGACCAGAGTCATCTTATTATTGGCTGAGGATTTTGATTAGGTTATATAAATCATCTTCAGGCCAAAGACAGTGAATTATTGCTTTCCAGGGGTGGGGAACCTGTGGCCTCGAGACCACATGTGGCCTTGGAAGTCCTTGCATGCGACCTTTTGACTGAGTCCAAGTTTTACAGAATAAATGCTTTTATTAAGGGGATTTGTTCTGTGAAGTTTGGATGCAGTCAAAGGGCCACACTTGATGACCTAGAGGGCCACATGTGGCCTTGAGTCACAGGTTGCCCACCCCTGCTAGGCCCTGTAGAGGTACCTCTTTTGCCTCATGAGGGCCAAGTGTTGGTTGAGTATTGTTTTGAAGAGACAGAGAAAGTTGGAGGACTACAAGTAGAGATGCTTTCTAGGTGAGAGGGAAAGGTCAGGCAGCACTCTGAGATTGCCCATCTATCAGAAGGCATATCAGATGAGGCTGAAGAAGTTGATGGCTCTTACATCAAATAGAAAGTTGTAAAAGAAGACTTTATTAAAGATAGTCTTCAGTAGCATCACCAGTCCTGGCAAATCAAAGCTGATGACCATCAGTTGATGAGGTAAAGATACAGCAGCCCTGTCCCAAGATTGACCCATTGCCTTTCCTGAGACCAACATTATGTCCGGGAGGATGTTATTCCAAATATGTTATCTCAGAAGGTCATGGGTTCCAGTGGTGTAGCTTCAATCATCTATTTCAAACCTACAGCTAACTCTAAACCTTTTCATAGACTGTATTAGATAGGATTATAACTAATTTCATTTTATCTATTTATACAGTCTCCTATCAACTCTGGTATTTTGTTGACAAAATAGCAAAATTAAAATTCTGGAGGGGCTTTGGGAAAACATTCACAGTAGTACATTATTGGAAAATCTCTGAATTAACCTGGAAAACAATTTGAAACTATGTTCAGAATTTACTAAACTGTACACTGCCTTCAGATCCAGATATACTACTACTTGGCTAACACCACCAAAGATAAGAAAGAAAAATGTAAAGAACCTCTATGTACAAAGTACTAACAGCAACTTTTTTTAAAGTAGCAAAAATACGAAACTAAAGATGTGTGCTCTTATTGGTAATTGGATAAACAAACGAGGGTACCTGAGTACAATGGAATATTACTTTTACAAAACATTATATTTTACCCCAATTATATACAAGCACATTTTTAGCATTCATTTAAAAAAAATTCAGTTCCAAATTTATTTCCTCCAATTCTCCCCTCCACCTCTTTCCTCTCTGAAATGGTAAGCAATTTTATATAGGTTATACATGTGTAATCATGCAAAGTATATTTCCGTATTAGTTATATTGTGAAAGAAGACTCAGACCCAAAGAGGAAAAAAAAAAACGTGGAAAAATAAAGAAGGTGAAAAGTAGTATGCTTCAATCTGCATTCGAATTTTATCAGTTCATTCCCTGGAGGTGTGTAACATTTTTCATTACAAGTCCTTTGGAGCTTGGATCCTTTTATTGCTGAAAATAACTAAGTCCTTCATCATTTATTATTGTACAATATTGTTGTTACTGTATACCAGGTTCTCCTGGTTCTGCTCACTTCACTTTGCATAAGCTTATATGAGTCTTTCCAGGTTTTTCTGAAATCAGTCTGTTCATCATTTCTTATAGTACAATAGCACTCCATTAATATCATATACCACAATTTGTTAAGTCATTAATGGAATATTATAGTACCATAGGAAAGGATAAAATAGACAGTTTCAGAGAAAATCAGGAGGACCTCTATGAGCTAATAAAGGGTAAGAACTAGGAGAAAGATATATATAGATATAGATACACACATATAAAGATATGTATATATGTATATAAACACACACACATAGACATGTATACATTGATCTACCTGTCTAGCTATCATCTATCTATCTACCTATCCAGAAACAAATGTTAGAGAAAAATAATTTTGGAACACTTTAGAATTCTGCTCAATTAAACAATAAATCATGAGGCTAAGGTATTGAAGATGAAACATGTTTCCTATCTCCTTATCTAGAGAGGTAAAGAACTTAAAATGGAGAGGAAAGGAAAGGCAGAGAGAGAGACAGAGACAGAGAGAGACAGAGACACAGAGAGAAACAGACAGAAAGAGACACAGAGATAGAGATTTTCAGGCATAGATAATATGAAGATTTGTTTTATCGTGCAGCATGCTTATGATGAGGGTTTTCTTTGTATTTTTTACTATTGTTCATAGTGTGAGGGACCCTATGGATATAATGCTAATAAAAATGTAATATAATAATATGTAAATGAATTTAATAACTACATTGATTTTAAGACAAAACCTGGCACTTTGCTCATCTATTCTCACTGTGGAGGCTATGCTACTTCTCTTGTTATCTTCTCCATGTAACCAAGCCCTCTGAGTTTCAGAGGTGTCATGGGTGTTTCTTGGTCACCCCACACCGCCTTTTCAAGTGGCTAATCTGAATTACTATATGGCAAGGACAGAAATGACTCAAGTGCACATAAATATAAATTATAAATTCAAACCATGAATCAAAACATATATTTTCCCATCTGAAGTATTTATTTAGCATTCTTTCTCCACATCTGGGTACACTGGTTTACACGAAGTCAGGTAGTCCTTGTGTCAGAGGCTTCCTCTTGATGTTGAATCATTCAGGATAGCAGGTATTAATCATGCAACCCTGCAGCCTCACAACCTGATGACAATGCAATTGAGAAATAATTGATAAAAATGCAGTGAAACATAGATAACATTACTATGTGGTTTTCTAAATCAATAAGGATCTCCCAGAGATCCTTATGTACACTTTGGGGACCCTCCCCCCATTTCTCTTTCAGTTTGATACCATTGATATCACAGCATCATCTAAACTTCTCCTGAAGCTTTTGCATAACAGGACCAGGTATTCTTTGGAGGCTTCTTCTTTCTCATTGCCCTCACCTAGTCTAGTATTTTACTTTCTTCATCCATCCTAGAATGTAGTTACAAACTCCTCTTAGAAACACATAGTTTTAAAAGCAAACACAGATTTATTCATAGGTTAAGGAAAACAAAGGGAATTCATATCAGAACTCACAGAAAATAATAAATCCCACCAATAAGTAATCCTGCCCTAGAAATGTGAATAGTTTCAATTTCTTATACCGTGTTTCCCCGATAATAAGACCTATCCCGAAAATAAGCCCTCCCCTTACTGTGTAAGATTCCTCTAAAATAAGCCCTCCCCCAAAAATAAGCCCTATTGAGATTGCTACTGTAGTGAAGGTGATCCCCTGCACTACACGCTACATTACGGTACCCTCTGTATGCACCGTCCCCCCCCCCGCCCCCGTGAAACGCACGCAGAGCTCCGAGCTTCATCCAATCAGAGCTGCAGCAGTGATAGCGTCATCCTGTTCTTCCCCAGTGATTTGCTTATTGAATAAAGGTACATTTTTTTGTTCACATTTACCTGTTTATTAAAATTGCTGTCAATGTTCATTAAAATAAGCCCTCCCCTGAAAATAAGCCCTCTGCTGTTTTTCTGTCCAAAAAAATAATAAGACAGTGTCTTGTTATCGGGGAAACACGGTAGTACTGACCTAAGTGGGGCTCAAGGAGGGGATTCCTGAGATTGCTCCTCCATTTCTGTACTTCCTTCCATAGATGTACAGCTCAAATATGTTATTCTCCTACAATTTTCCTCAACTCTCAGAAGATTCCTATTCACTGTTACCTGAGATAGTCTTATCTAGGGATGTCTGTAGCTCTCCATGGCTCCCAGTTGGTGGAACTATATATTATCTTCTGCCAAGAAGGTCCTATCAGGTTATTCTACCTGTGGTCCTACTTAATTCCTTAGCAGACATCTATATTTTCCTTACTCTGGGAGCTAACTTTCTATCACATTCTAATCTGGTGTGTGGAAAACATTCTAGAGTCTGTAGAATATGTCTGCAGCATAAAATTCAGGTTCAAACCAGGTTCCTATAATTTTCTGCAGTCTTCCCTTGACTTGCATTTCCTGGGTCCCTAGAATTTACCCAAAAGCTATACAAAGGATCTCAAGGAACCAACTTCCCCTTGTATTTGCCAAATGAGGCCTTCTCTCCAAGTCCATATTGGGTCAGGGTAATTTATTAGAGATGACTTCATGTTAGCCATTTCCAGGCAGATATCCCTACAGCACCTTACAATTAACATGTCCAAAAATAAAATTTATAAATCCTTTCTCAGGAAGTTCTCCAAACTCCCTTATTTCTATTGATGGTGCCACCATCAACCCAGTCAGCCAGTCATCTTTGACTTTTCCTTTACCTGAACCTTTCAGGTCTTCTCTCTTCTGCCTCCACAATACCTCTCAGATCAGTCAGCTCCTCTCTGTTCATATGGCTACTCACTTAGGTAAAGCTCAAAACACTTTTCACCTGGAATATTGTAGTAGCCTCCTAATTAATTTCCCTGCATCAAATTTTCCACCCTTGTAATCAGTCCTCCACAAAGCTGTCAAAATAAGGCACAGGTATGACTCACCGGCCCCCAAACAGTCACTGGCTCCCTATTACTAAGAGAATTAAGTACAAACTATTTTGCTGCTAACTGCTAGAAAGCCTAACATTTAAGGTTCTCTACAATCTCCCTCCAAGTTACCCTCCCAGTCTTTTTTCCAAATTACTCTACTTCATATACTCCATGCTTCAGCCAAGCTAAACTACTAGCTCTCCCCCATATTCTATTTTCCATCCTCCCTTCTGCAGAGGCTCTCTCCCTATGCTTGAAGTCTATTCCTTTCTCCTCTTTCATTTCCATTATTTTCCTCTTCAAGACTAGTCAAAGTTCTTCCTCTTCCACAAAGCCTTCCTCATTTTCTTCTCCCCTAGTTATTGTCTCATTTTCATAAAATATTCCCAGAACATTGAGTCTAGCCCTCTCCTTTGTTCCATCTACTCCCTCTCTGAGAACACTTTTCTATATTATTGCCACATCTCTCCAGTAGAATATCAACTTCTTGAAGCCAGGGACTGTTTCAGATTTTTCTTTGTGGCCCAGAGCCTAGCACTAATGCCTTGCATTCAGCAGCTGTTTAACAAATGTTTATTGCATTTAATTAAAGGCTCATTTTTGAAAATTAAATGATCATGATAATAAACTATGAGCATCATTGGTGGAGTCCACATTCCATTTACTGCCATGTTAGATTAAGTTGAAATATCTGTCATCAGATTCATTATAGTGTAGGTACAGTAGCCTTTAACCTCACTGGATTTCTAGCGGATAATTAATTTCCCTGTAAAGTGCTCAAAACAAAAGGACATTAACATCCAGTAGAATTTAGTAATAGTGGACTGGATCATGCTAGAGATTTATAGCAAAGAGCAAACTCCCCATTAATGTACTCATAGCAAAAAAAAAAAAAAGTCTTTTAACAGCAGGCACGTTTTGTAGCTACATAGCTTTTCCTGCGGCTTTGTTAAACACAGGAATCTTAAATGGACTTATTGACTTGCTCCCATCTACTTCAAGTGTACCTCTCCTTTAAATAGCTGGTATTAGGGACTTGCTGTATTCCATTGTTAGCAACACTTACAGAAATCAGCAATAGAACAGTGGGAGTAAGATCACAGAGGGGCATAAAGGCTGGCATGCTAAAATATTAAAGTCCAACTGTGAAAAGCTTTCCATGATATTTTTTCACATACAAATGTATTTTAAACACTTTTTTGTATTATTATAATGAGGTACGGAAGATTCTTAAGAAGACTTCTTAACAAAAAGAAAAGAAAAAAACAACATGGCTTCAAGGTTATTAGCTTTTGACATTCAGCTCTTAAGTGGATGATTGTATTTATCAAGAGGAGATGCTCACTTGACCACTTAACACATTGGCTTCAGCCAGGGGAAACAAGGCAGGTGAAGTGTTTTTATTTAGAAGGTAACAGATATTACTATTGTGCCTCCCTTTCCCTGGCTCAGCTGGTTAACTCAATCTTTATTTCCAGAAACCGAAACGCACTTCTCTTCTCTGTTCTTGGAAAATTAAAAGCTTCTACCTTACAGAAGTGAAGGATACATTATCCACTCTCTCTAAATTGGACCCATTTGGGGCTATTTGCATCCTGGAGAAACCTACAGCTGAGTGCTGTGCGCAGAGGTGTAATGACTGGTTGTCACAACACACTGGAGGTGGCCCCATAACAAAATGATCCCCTGTCAATCCGCTCGCAGGAAATGCATTGGCAACCTGTAATTCGGCCCCAGTATTAACATCCTGCCTGGGTTTTGTTAAATGGCACTTTCTAGGAAGTAGATCTGGGAAACTTGTGTTTAATAATGTTTTAAGAGGAATATTTGATGGAAGTTTTAGAAAGCATCACATGGGGTTAACAGCGATTTGTCATTTGTTTCTAATTAAAGGACCTAATCTCTTATCACTGAGGCAGTCTAATTTTTTATACTAAAGGCACAGATGTGAATGGAAACATATTAATGAGATGTCATACTACATAGTCATTTTGTGTTTTGTTTAACTTAAACATAGCAGAAAATGTGCATCTAAGTAGACACATGTAATGACATCCTGATAGAATTATAATTTCCTACATTTACATAATCTTCAGTAAAATTCACACTAGATGCACCTTGAATTGCTAATTTTGTTTTTCCAAATCCATGGTATTATTTTTTTTTTTCAAAAGTCTGACCAAGAACTGTATGGGAGAAGATGGGGATTGTATTTGGCATGTTTTCTGCAATAAATCTTTTAAAATTGCATTTAAACCTTAAATGGTTGGAGATTTGAAAGTAAATGTATAAATGAAAAAGCTTTTATTAAGTGCTGACTATGTGCCCAGAACCGTGCTGAGTCCTGGAGGGGTACAACCACAAAAGGAAGGCAGTTCTTCCCCTCAAAACTTATACTTTCTTAGAGGTAGGAGGAAAAAACATATGGGGAGAAGAGGCTAAGGAAGGTTATTTTGGTATGAGAAGTTGAGTCATAGGGAGATTTCAAGGCCTGATAGTATTGTTTGGATTACTGTTGCCAGATGAAGAGGTTTGGGGGAGAATAGGAGTCTATGCATAAATATGGCTGGCATGCATCATAGTATGTTTGGGAACACTTAGATATGGTGAATTCTCACCAATCAAGCATAAAATGCCTCCAAGACATTGTAGGATTAGAGGAAGAGGGAGCCTGGCACAAATATGTTGGCTAATGAGGAATTCTGCCTAGATTAGGGATTTGCAGAGCATAGGTGCAAGTGTTCTATTTTTGAAGGCAGCTAGGTAGCTCAGTGGATAGAGTGCTGGATATGGAGTCGGGAAGACCTGGGTGCAAATATGACCTCAGTTATTTACTAGCTGTCTGACAGTAGGCAGGTCACTTAACCTCTGTTTGCCTAGAAGGAAGTGGGAAACTATTCCAATATCTTTGCCAAGAAAACCCCAAGGACAATATGATCCGCAGGGTCACACATAACTGAACAACAGCAATGCTATCTTTTCTCAATGCGTCCTGTCAGAATCAGACCTTGTGATCTCTAAGACTGTTGTGTGTATGGAGTGTGGTGTCTGTTTTCCATAATCAAGATCACTCATGTAGTGGGTCGGCCAGGTGGCTCAGCGAGTAAGAGCACCGGCTCCAGTGTCAGGATGACCTGGGCATCAAATCCGGACTCAGATACTTAGCACCACACCCAGAAATAACTGGCCATGTAACCTTGAGCAAGTTACTTAACCTCTATTGCATTAAAAAAAAAAAAAGATCACTCATATACCAATTTTCTTGAGCTGTCAACGTCCAAGTGCCATTCCAGCAAATGAGCAATATGGGTAAAATTAGTCTGACTTAACTACCTGTTAATAAGTACCATACATCTTAAGGGAAGAAGAGAGCTGGTATGACTTAGTAGCTAAAAGACCAGTATTGGAGCTAGGAATATATGGAAAAGTAAGTAATCATGATAATAATTATGAGCTAAAAATCAACCTCTGTTTTGGAGTTGCTGACTTGCAGTAAAATCTACTTATTTGAGGGATGTGTTGAAGGGCATTAATGAGAACTTCCTTCCCACTGTGTCTACATAATAATTTGCTCTTCAGGGCCTCTAGAGAATGTATGTACTCATAAAACAAACACTTCAGTCCCACATTAAAAGCATTTTTAACAAAGTGTGTGTGTGTGCAAATAGTACATACATACACACATAAGAAGTATATGTACATATATGCACATATAACATTTTAAAATGTCAAGTAAAAAAATGATTTCTAGGTAATGATTTACAAGTACTATGTATTTAAATACTAAAATATTTATGAAAGCTCATGAGTATTCCTAGGTCTATCTCCATAATGCTCAATGTAGTCCATCTTTCAAAGACCATTCATAATATTTATAACTATAGTTTAACCTGAAAGTGCCAGGGGATATCAGACAAAGACAAGCCTAGCACAAAATGTAGACTATGAGTAAGTCTAGATTTCTCCAGTCCCACCCAATCCTAGGAACATTTACCATATACCTACTACATGCAAGGTACTGTGTGCCAGGGAGTCCAAAGACAAAATGAAGTATGGCTGCTGCTCTCAAGGAGCTTATATTTTGCTAGGATTTTCCCTTAAGAGTCAAGAGCCCAAAAGGCCCTTTTCCTTCTTTGGTTACAAATCACAAGAGGATGTGGGGAGGGATTCAGGGAAGGATTAATGAATAGATTTCAATTTGGGATAGCATTCAGAGCAGCCTAATCCAACTCCCTCATTTCCGAGTTGAAGAAAACAAAGGCCAAAAGAGGTTTCTTTTTACTTACTCAAGGTCACACAGGTAAGGAATTGGCAGTCAGGATTTGAATCCAAGTCTTTTACCTACATTATAGCCAACTCTGGGAAGCAAGGTGACACAGCATATACAGCACCAGGCCTGGAGTCAGGAAGACTCTTCTTCCTGAGTTCAAATCTGGCCTCAGATGCTTACCAGCTGTGTGACCCTGGGCAAGTCACTTAACCCTGTTTGCCTCTTCTTCAGTGGTAAAATGAGTTGGAGAAGAAAATGGCAAACCAGTATCTGCCAAAAAAGCCCCAAATGGTGTCACAAAGAGTCTGATATGACTGAAACATGACCTAGCAATAATAACAACCATGCTGCTTCACTGTGGAATGCCTGATTAACACACACACACACACGAGAATAGACTGACAAACCAAATTGGTGGGGAATATGAGCTAAAGTTACAACATGAAGTCAAGGACCTGAAGGAATCTAGATAGTTGCAACAAGGCAGACAGGAAATTCTAGATTTAGCAAAAAAAAATTGAACAAGCTTTATGTACAGAGTGCTATGCTAAACAAGTTATAAAACTTAAATAAGATGATATTCCTGACCTCAAAGAGCATAGAGTCTAGACAGGGATGACTCAAATACAAACAACTGTAACACACAATATCACTTAACCTCTTCCTGCCTCAGTTTTCTTAACTGTAAAATTGGGATAATAATAGCACCTACCTCTCAGGGCAATTGTGAAAATCAAATGAGATGATATTTGTAAAGTGCTTATCATGCTGTCTGGCATACAGTAGGTGCTAATTAAGTGTCTATTTCTTTCCCTTGGAAAAGTTGCTTCCAAATAGGAAAAAAAAATAGAAGAAGCATTTAAATTATTTTGGGGGGGGGTGGGTAGGTGGCACAGTGAATAGAGCACTGACCCTGGAGTCAGAAGGACCTGAATTCAAATCCAGCCTCAGATACTTAACAATTACTAGCAGTGTGACCTTGGTCAAGTCACTTAACCCCAATTGCCCAGACTGCTCCACTCCAAAAAATAAAAAAGGCAAAAAAATTTATTTTTTTTCAATTAACTTTAAACTGAAGAAGAATTTAAAGGCAAGGAGCTCACAGGAAGACTTCTAAGACACAGGGCAAAATATCAACAAATGCATAGAGACTGCAAAGCAGGCACCTGAGAAGAAAGGCTCAGTTTGGTCAGTGTTAAGATTGATGAGTGATAGTTGATGAGTTAATAAGGTAGAATGACACCAGATGGAAAGGCTTTGAATGCCAAATTAAGATGCTGGAGTTTTACTTGGTAGGCAATAGTGATCCCCTGAAGATTTTTGAGCATATTCAAAAGATTTTAAAGTAAAAAACTGATAATCTTCATATTCAAATTGCTACATATACTTAGCCTAATACTCAAATAACATGTGTGTAATTTCACAGATTTAAACTATGAGATAAAATTTTGTCCTTGTTATGTTTTGGCAGCTAGATGGCCCAGTGAATAGACCCACTGGGCCTGGAGTCAGGAAGACCTGAATTCAAATTTTGACTGAGAAGCTCACTAGCTGTGTGACCCTAGACAAGTCACTTACCCTCTTTTTTGCATTAATCTACTAGAGAAGGAAATGGCAAACTAGCCCAGTATCTCTGCCAAGAAAACCACAAATATGGGATCACAAAGAGTCAGACATGACTGAAGGTCTAAATAGCAACAAAATGATGCTTTTGTTTTTGTTCTTTACATTTTCATTTCTCAACTTAGGTCCACATTTAGACTCCTGATTCTCAACAGGAAGAAGAATTTTCTCTCTCTTATTAATTTACTTCGTTTGCTATTTAGTTGGCTTGTAGCTGGTGCCTGTAACACACAGAATTCTCATGGGGGGGGGGAAGGTGCTGCTGAAAATCATGACGTTTGTTGGAACAGCAAATGCTGTTTTTGTAAAAAAACAGATTCCCTTGATGTTTTAAACAAGTTCTGGCAAAAAGAAAGAAAAACCAAACAACAATGAAAACAAAAAAGCAGATATTCCTGTACATACTGGTGGGAGTTTAAGGAAGATACCCCATTAAAGAGAGAACATCGGCTATGTGGATTGTTCATTTTGGGTAGAGATGAATTTTATACCAGCAAAGTTGAAATTATCCTCATCATGCACTGTCCTAGGCATTATGTAACTTATACAACATGAATAACATATGGTTTCTGTTATTTGAAAGTTAATTTAAGCAAAATGAAACACATTTTTGTACCAAATCTTTTTTTGGGGGGGAAGGGGAAGGCAAAGCAATCGGGGTTAAGTGATTTGCCCAAGATCACACAGCTAGTGTGTCAAGTGTCTGAGGCTGGATTTGAATTCAGGTCTTCCTGACTCCAGGGCCAGTGCTTTATTCACTGCGCCACTTAGCTGCCCCTTTATACCAAATCTCAATAGTAAATGGAAGGAAGGAGAAATCTCTCGTCTTCAGGTGTGGACGACCCACTGGTGAAGAGCTATCTAAAATTACAAACATAACGCAGACCACACGTAGCTCACCACACTTCTGGGTTTAACCTGAACCACATTAAAATGTAGCCCCTGTCTGACTGTTGGTATGTCAAGAGAAAAAGAAATCTCTAAACACACATGATTTCCTAAGTCAATGTGTGGCTCACAGAGATCCTTACATATGGTATAGTTTCCTTCATTTCTCTACTGAGCTTGACACTACTGGACTAGATAACCTTCCTAGTTGGGCATTCCACTGACTTGTGCCTGTATTGTTCTCTGAGGAGAAGATGGCCTGCTGGGAGAGCTACGACAGCAATCCCAGGCCTGGTGTTAGGAAGACCTCACACCCTTACTAGCTGACTAATCCTGGGAAAATCACTTCAATGCCTTTTACCCTAGTTTCCTCATCTGTAAAATGGGAATAGTAACAGGACATAACTCCCAGGGTCATTGTCGGATGATGGCATTATGTCTGTAGAGCTCTTCACAAACATTCAATTTCTGTATAAATGCTGCCTATCATTATCATCATCATTGTCATCATTCCCTGATATTTAAGTTTTTCACTAAAATATGTCCCTTTTGATTTTGCTGGTGACTTGGCTCTCAGGCCCTACTCAATCCATCACAGTTTATGAGCCCCAAACATTAATGAGAGTGCTTCATGTACCCTCCTCTGATTGGTCTCTTATTCTGAACAAACTGTGCTTCTAGCACTGCCTGGATTATGGTATGTTTCACCCCAGATCTCAATGTCTGGTTCTCCTCCTGTTGATCTTGACATAAAGTCCTTATTTCTTGCTTGCTTGGTGGCTGCAGTTCTAATGGACCTAAAAACAATTAATTCCACCATAATACCCCAGTAGGAAGAACTTACACCCTTTTTATGACATAAAAACTCCATTTGTCTACCTGACACCCTTTGATAAGCTCTATTTATGTCAGGCTTTGAAATATTAATATCTGGGCGGCTAGGTGGCGCAGTGAGTAAAGCACTGGCCCTGGAGTCAGGAGGACCCGAGTTCGGTTCCGGCCTGAGATACTTAACACCCACACAAAAAAACTAGGCATGTAACCTTGGGCAAGTTACTTAACCTCAATTTCCCTCCAAAAGGAAAAAAAAAGAAATATTAATATCCAAGTTCTCTTCTTTAACAGATCTAATATTCACAGGTACTTTTCCTGCAAATGTTTTTAGGATAGTGTTAGTTATCCTATAGGTCTTCAAGCATTAACACATTTAAAGAATCGGTGAATACAGTTGACACTTCTGTTCCTCTTCAAGTCACAAGCCTCCTCAGTATAGCTGAAGGAACATATAAGACCTTGCCCCAACATCAGTCACATCAGGCTAGAGACAGACATTATATAAAACCCTCAGCTTTGGGAAGATGGAATTAAATACTATTGTAATTCTTGCAGTGAGGGGAGAAGTGGCTACCTGTAATAGTGAATTGGGTACTGAGAATGAATGATTAAAAGCACTACCCCGGGAGTAGAGGAAGGGAAATGTCTCTTTTAAGAGTGGGAGAAGAACTGATGTCAGGTCAGGAGCAAGGGTGTCTTAGAACATCGACACCAATGGATCTGAGACAGAAGTAGGAAAAAAAAGAGGATAAAGTAGAGACGTCAAGCAAAAAAGAAGTACTATACATGAGATCAGAAGATATAAGAGCATAAATACTGACAAAATGACTTTCTAATGCAATCTGGTCCGCAAAGTTTTGATGGCAGTGACATATGTTCCCTCTCTCTACCTTTTTCTAATAATGCAGGTTTTTTCTAATAATTTCTAATAATAATAACAGGTCCAGGCCTGTCATGTCACTTGTGACTCAGTCATGCTACAAAGACTATGAGCTTGCATAGTGTCCCATGAATTGTTTTAGGGATAGTGCATCCCCTTGTCAAATGCTTTTGTGGATATCAATTCAGCACAACTGGGAAAAGAACAATCTGCTTTTCAATGTCAACGTACATTGAACATACTCTATAGTGTCTACATACGTTAGAAACACTCCAATATCATGCAATGTGTCTAATATTGTCCTTGTTCACCATAAAGTCAAAACTTTTCAGAGATCCACAGAGCACAAGATTCAGATGATTAATATTCTTTATATCTTCCAAATGCAAAACTTACGCTTGCCAAAAAGACTATTTTATGGAGAACTCACACAGTGCAAGTGTTCACATGGGGGTCGGAAGAAGTGATACAAGGACACTCTCTAGGTCTCTCTCAAGAACTTTGGAATTGACTGTGTGACATGGGGAGACACTGTAACAGGACTGCTCGGCATGGCGTGCCACATAAGAGAAGGTGCTGTGTTCTCTGAGCAAAGCAGAATTTAAACAGCTCAAAGGAAATGCAGGATGTGCAAATTTAGAGAATCCACCCCAAATGTTCACACGGACTATTTGTGACTGTCCTTTGGTAGAGCATTCCGAACTTGTATTGGTCTGATCAGCCACAATCAGACACATGGAAAATTGACTTTAGCATAGTGTTGTTATTTTGATCCTCTTCAAGAACAAAGGACAGGGGCGCCTAGGTGGCTCAGTTAATAGAGCACTGGCCCAGGCGTCAGGAGGACCTGAGTTCAAATCTGGCCTCAGACCTTAACACAAAAACTAGCCATGTGACCTTGAGCAAGTCACTTAACCCCAACTGCCCTCTAAAAAAAAAAAGCAAAAAAAAGAACGAAGGATAACAACTAACCAACATCTTTTCTTGCTATGTCCAGCCCCCAAAATGACTTTTATTAAATTCATAATATATATATATATATATATATATATATTTTTAAATGCATTTGACCCTAGTTCAGGTTTTAAGTTCATAAACTACATCAATGTAAGTAGGGCCTGAGAACCAAATCACTGGTAAAACCAAAGGGAAAGTATTTTAGTGAAGAGCTTAATTATAATGCTACATGATGGTAACACAGACTGAAACTATTCTGAGAGTTGTAGCCTTCTAATTCTCTTTTTTTTAATTGACTGTTTGATGATATTGAGAGTTTGTCAGGCTTCTCCTTGGACTAAGGCTGGTCCTGAGACTATTGACAAATCACCTGCTATTAGGCATATACTTAAAGACTATTCATCTTAGCAAAACATGTGAAAACATATGCTCTGGTAGTATGTTCTTGAGAACCATTGTGGCTTATATGTCACAATGAGATATCAGAGGAAAACTTTTTTGAAGGATGTTTATAGTCAATGGTTGGGTAACTAATACAAAAACCAGTCGGCTTGATAGTAGCAACATACCACGTATTTCAAAAGATAAAATTAATTTGATAGACTATGATACCATTGGGACTTCTCCACATTTACATGTCTCTATGTTGTTAGCTTATGGCAAAAGAGATTAAGTCAAATATTTATTCTGCCCTTTCTTACAAATTTGCTGATAAATTTTTTCATGCTCATTGGTTCTCTGTTCCAGAGATGTGTGTTGCCCATTTATGCAATTTATGTTAACATGAAATTGGGTTATTAGTTATTTTAACTAAATTAATAAAAATTTTAAAAAATTATCAGTTTTAATTTCTAAGACAATAAATATCGACAGATGGAATCCACATTCATAAAAGTTCTTTGTATCTCTCAATAAAGGGTTCTTAAACCAACACATTTGAGAGCTACTGGCTCAAAACAAAAAGCCAACATGGCATATATTCTTTTTTAAGAAAATTATTTATTTACTTTTAGTTTACAACATTCAGTTCCACAGTCCCCTGAGTTGCAAATTTTCTCCCCCCCCCCCCCAACATGGTGACATACAATCCAATATAGGTTCTGTAAAAATCTTCACACTAAACATTAGTCAAGTTGTAAAGAATTATAAGCAATGGAATGAACAACAAGAAAGAAGGAACAAAACAAAACACAAAAGAGAGAGAGAAAGTAGTTTGCTTCTATCTGCATTCTTACTCTGTAGTGCTTTCTCTGGATGTGGAGAGTCCTCTCCATCATGAGTCCTTTGGAGCTGTCTTATAACCTTGAATTGCTGAGAGGAGCCTGGTCTACATGGCATATATTCTTAATGAATCTTTGGATATGCTACTTTACCTCAACTTCTAAGCACTTCTCTTCCTACCCTGCTTTGTGGAAGGGGTTAAAAAAAAGGAGAGATTTTGGCATGGCCATATGCACTGGTACCGTACCTTGGTAAATATCATTAAACCAAGATATATTGGGAGAAAACCTCACTGACTTCATTTAATCAGGAAAATCTAGCAGAGGTTTAACAGAACAGCTCTTCATCAGAAACAGTCCCACATACTAAGTTATATATGATATTGACAGATTCAGAACAAAGGGTGGAGGGAGAGAGTATGCTTATCTTTTAATGATGCTGCCAGATTACTGTTCAGACTGGGATTCTCAGTAAGTTCTGCCATGGGGCCAGGGTGAGATGGGGGAGGTGGGGGTAGGGGGGAAGCTGATCTAACATCAAGATCTGCCTTCATGTTCCACCTTCCTTCCTTCCTTCCTTCCTTCCTTCCTTCCTTCCTTCCTTCCTTCCTTCCTTCCTTCCTTCCTTCCTTCCTTCCTTTCTTCAACAAAACAAACTTACCTGAAATATTCTATGATACTTTGGGTAAATCACTTAATCTTCTCAAATGCAAAGTGAATAGGGCTAGACTAGATGGCCTCCGAGTCATTTCCAATTTTAAATCTATGATATTGACATTTATCAAATTAAATGGTAACACAATGTATCAGTAGAAAGTAATTAGCTTCTGACATAAAATACTAGCCAAATGATTTCTTTGTTCTCCATGAATATGTGAACTATATGAATTCATGGTATACAAATAAGGAAATTAGGAAAATTTACTTTTATTTCATACTTGAAAGTGAATCAGAATGCTTTTCTTAAATTATCACAACAATGAACTAATAAAAGAACATGTCTTGCCCCAGCTATAAATCAAACACTTTTGGCTACAATTTTTTGTTCATATGGTGAAGCTCATCTAGTTTCAAGGTCTCAACTCAATGGTCATTTCTGTGTATTTATATGCTGCATCACCAGTCCTTACATGCAGTATATGTAGCTTCCTGTTTTTTACTATCTGCAAGAATATAGTGGGGTTAAAAACAAATACACACATGTTTTATTGATACTTTCTGGGCATTTGCCCTCTTTTAAAAAATTACTGACACTTAGAAAACACCATTCTTACCCTCCACCTTTCCAGAAACAAGTCTTGCAACAAACACAGTAGCACGTAAGCAAAACAAACTAATACACATTAGATCTGATAAATATAACAATCTGCAGTTATTATATACCAGTTCTATACTGAGGTGAGAAAAATGTGTTTTATTTGAATGTAAGCCCCTTTTGAATAGGGATTGTTTAATTCATTGTATTTGTACCCTCACTGTTCAGTACGTAATAGTTCCTTAATAAATACTTGGTGATTGATTGATCATCAGTCCTCTAGAATCAAAACTGGGCAATAGTTTTGAAAATCATGCCCTTTCTATCTTCATCTCATTAGGATAATAATTCAGGTACAAAGATTTAGGTCTGGCAGAGACATTAGAGGTTATCTTATTCACTCCCCATTTTACTAGATGAGGAAGCCAAGGTACAGAATGGTTAACTGATTTAGGTCAAATAATTGCGTCAATGTCACATCTGTGGTAAATGGTAGCCAGGATTTGAATATCCTCTGTGTCCAAATCTCACATTCTTCTTCTATATTTTTGTAGTGATACAGAGAATACTGTGTATATATTTACCTTGTCCTGGCCAATAAAATATTCCCCTATCACTTCCTGACCACTTCTTAAACTTACAGCCTTGGATGCTCCAGAATTGCCTGGTGTTCAAGGTCTTTTGAGGAAAAAGAGACCAAGATGATGAGAGGAAGGAGGAGAGAGGAAGGGAGTAAAGAAGGAAGTAAAGAAAGAAGGAAAGAAGGGAGGGAGGAAGGAAGGAAATAAGTAGAAAAAGGGAGGGAAAAAGAAACAAAAAAAGGAAGGAAAAAAACAGGAGGGAGGGAGGGAAGGAAGAAAAAGAAGGAAGGAGGGAAGGAAGGAAAAAAGGAAGGAATGAAGGAAAGGAAGGAAGGAAGAGGAAAGAAGGAGGTAGAAAGGAAGGAAAGGAGAGAAGTAGGAAGAAATAAAATGTTTAAGAAAATAAAGATAGAAAATCATTCCTTTTTGAGGTTCCCTTTGTACTTGTATCATGTTGCAAACTGAAAAAAAAAGATTATTATATATTCACCAGTTTTATAGTGGAATTTACAAAATGGCAGATATAAAGAGAAGGGGGAAAGATATAGTGACTGCAAACTGCACAGTATGGCTTTCTGCAGTGCCAATACCTCTGTAAAGAAAATCTTGAGGAAAAAAGAATGATGAGGTCTAATGTAAGCAGTAGCAGAGCAGACCCCTAGGGAAGGTCTATATGGATAACATCATAATAACTGCAGGGTGTACATCAGAGGTTACATGTCTCTTAGCTACATTTGAGAAATCAATTAGGTAGACCACGGTGAAGTTTAAACTGTTAAAACCCAGATTTTATGATATTTTTGAAATATAAAAACATCAGGAAGCTTAAAATTGGGCATTCAAAGCAAATTACTATCAGGGTTTCTGAGGAGAAAATCTCAGGATCATAGATTTTAAAGTTGAAAGGGCCTTAGAGATCATCTAGTACAGTACTCTACGTTTTATAGGTACATAAATTGATGTCTAGCGAGGCCTATATGACTTGGCCAAGTTTTGCAAAGGTAGGGCGTAAATGCTACTTAGGATATGAATCCCAGGTTCTTGCATTCTTTCCACCATGCCTAGAAATTTAGAATGGGAATGAGATTATACAGTTCATTCTGTCTAACACCCACATTTGACCATTGGCTAAATTAAGCCTCAACAAGGTGAGGTGACTTGTCCATGATCACAGACCAATAGATTGTCAGATAAAACATTTCTACCATACCGTCTTCCTGAGGTCCAAAAATAATGAGGAGGAGGAGGAGGAGGAGGAGGAGGAGGAGGAGGAGGAGGAGAAGGAGAAGAGGAAGGAGAAGAAGAAGAAGATGAAGAAGGAGAAAATTGATATTTAATTGAAACTCACAACAGCATTCTTTGATGATTGATTAACTTACATAGGTTTCAGGAGTTTAGGAGTAAAATTAATTGAACTATGAGAATATAGGGGATTTCTAAAGAGGAACTAAGTACCTGTTTGCTGAAATCTCTGTGGTCAATGGCCTTGTTTCATGGTTGAATACAGCAATTTTGTACAAATCTCCCCACCCCACTCCTACTCCATGAAATAATTGAGGAACTTACAACAGATGTAAGTATCTGGAACATCCATGAAGGATGATACACTTAAAATGTCCCCATTGTTTTCTTTTACTTTCCAAGCCCTCTCTGTCTCATATTTTAGATGTACTGGGTTGTACTGTTTTGGTTTGCTTTTATTTTCAAAAACAATGGCTTTTAAATGTTTTTAAAGGAAAAATGAAAAAAAAATCTGAGAATCTCTGGTTTGAAAGTATATTAAATTATCTTTGTGTGCAAAACGAGTGAAGTTGGCAACATTAAATAATTCCTTTAAAAAGGAATCATTTTGGTAGGAGGAATTATTATGCCCTGGCCTTATTCAAGGCCAATGCCCTTTAACCTTCAAAATATTCATTTTAAAAAATTTCACTCCCTTCTGTTTCTCACTGGTACTCTTAAAAAACAAACAAACTGGGGCGGCTAGGTGGCACAGTGAGTAAATTGCTGGCCCTGGAGTCAGGAGGACCTGAGTTCGGTTCTGACCTCAGACATTTAACACCCACACAAAAAAATTAACCATGTAACCTTGGGCAAATTACTTAACCCCAATTGCCCTCCAAAAGGCAAAAAACAAAACAAAACAGAACAGAACAAAACCCAATAAAATGGAACCAATCAAATAGCAGTTGTTACTGTTTGAGACATTAGAAATAAGACTAAAATTAGGCAAAAAAAAAATAATGAGAACCTTTCATCAACTATCAAGGTACTAGATAACTATGGTGGTACTATCTCATTCTTAACTGATTAGATTATAGGGCTTCATTCTCCTGTTTCTCAGTCACTAGAGTTAGAAGGGACCCTAGTGGTCATCTAGCTCAATCCTTCAAAGAGGGAACTCAGCCCTAATTTATTCAACTGCCACATGTTTCCTTCCCCACCTGCCACCAATAAAGAATGAAATCCCAAAGCAAGTTAAACATGGATTCTAATAATGTGTTTTATTTTAAAGTTGAACTAAAAGACCTAAACTTTGAACCTGATTTTCCTATTCTATAAGTGAATGTCACTCTAAAAATATATTGATGGGTAAGCATTTAGACATAGAATAGAAATTCATTTAGAAGATAAGTCTCTGTTTTCTAAAAAAAGGTCCTCCTCTGGATCTTTCATTGCCAACCTCCTTTGCTCATGTACTATATTACTAAATTTGAAAAAAATATTGTTTATACATATTTTCTAGAACATGTCAACCTATCAACACTGATTCAGCAAACACTATGTGCTTGGCATTGCAGGGTCAATATAAAGGAAATTTGTAGCATGAAAGAAGCCAGGAGGTTATTTCACCCAATCACCTCATTTCACAAATAACGAAACTAATGCTCAGAGAGAAGTGACCTACTCCAATTCATACCATTCTTAAGTGGAGAGGCCAGGATGCTAACTTCCAAAAACCAGGAAACTTTATAATGCACCACAGTGCCTGCCTCACGTAGCAGTATACTCTTGCCCCCATCAAATTTCCAAAATACTAAGATGTTCCTATTCGGATATGTCTTAAGGCCAAGGTTTTTATTATTATGATTAAATTAGGGTGGGAAAAGAGAAGAGAGAATCTGTATTAAGAAAAATCTGCCAAGGGGCCTTTGACTGGGAGCTGTTTGAGTAAGCCCACCCTCCCTCCCTTTTTGGTGGGAGGCCCACAATCCATATTTCTTTATCCAGAAGTTGGTTTCTATGATAAGAGTCTAGGTTTCCTGATGGCAACATTAAATAACTTCTGAATCGAAATTATTCAAGTCCTGGATCTGAGCCAGTGGTGGAAGTCTAATTGCCACAACCACAAAAACCACAAAAAATAGAGTTCTGACAGAAATGAAGAGTCTTGGGTGTGGAGTGTCAGCTTAGGGTGTTTATCACTAGCTTCTTCCCTGGACAGGGGCTATTAGAAACTAAAAATGTCAGCAGCTCGGGGTCAGGAACAATAAATGCATAATGAGTAATATCAAAAAGTAAATGTCTGAAGCACCTTGGAAACCTTAAACAAATGACTCAACCCTCACACCAGTTACTTGGGTCCAGAGCTACCCATTATATTGTGGCAGACAGCCTATCAAAATGAAGGATTTAAAAATAAATGAGGATAATTTATGTCAATACTTCATTTGCCTTTTTTACAGCACTGTCATTTATCTGTTTGATCTAACACACTTTAATTCAGGGTATTTCTCCATCACCGTCACTGAAAGAAACAGATATTAATTGATGTATATTGGTGCAAGCAGAAATACAATGGGGCAGTTCTAATTAGAATGGAAGTATGGTCTGATCTCAGGGCACAAGAAGTTGAATAAGTCCTCCTTTCTTTCTCACACCACCTTCTAAAGATGAAAATGATTTTCTGTGGTTTGAAACTACTACCACAATTAAAATAATAATAATAACAATTATTATTATTGTATTGTATAATTGTATTGAATTATATTTGTATTATATTAAATATGTAATAAAATATATAAAGTATTATATAATGTGTCATAATATATAATATAATAAAGTGCTATATAATTAGACATTTTAATATATGACATATGTCCCATTATACAGCGCTTTATATACATTATTGCATACTTAATAAAATTCATTGTTGTTCAATTGTTTCAGTCATGTCATGTTCGACTTTTTGTGACCTCGTTTTGGTTTTTTTTGGCAAAGATGCTGGAGTGGCTTCCCTTTTCCTTTTCTAGCTCATTTTAGAGCTGAGGAAATTGAGGTAAACAGGGTTAGGTGACTTGCCCAGAGTCACACAGCTAGTAAGGGTCTGAGGCCAGATTTGGACTTAGACAGTTGAGTCTTTTTGACTCCAGGTGACCTAGCACTCTAACCACTGTGCAACCTAGCTACCTCAATACAATACATACATAATATAATATATACATAATAACTTTAATATCATTATTATATCTATTATAGAACTTTACAAATATACGTTACATACAAAGTAATTATTTTTCTATTTAATTTTTATGTTTTACACTTTTATTATATCACTTGATGCTCTCACAGTCCTGAGTAGTTCCTGTGATCATCGCCACTTTACAGAGAAGAAAAGTGAGGTTCAGGTAAAAGACTTATCCAGGGTTACAACCTAGCTTTCTCCAGTGTCCACTCCAGACTTTCTCTATCATGCCCCTGTGTTAGGTTTTTCATTCTATCACTACCACCTTGCATCTTCTTTTGTTTTCTTTCCCCATTATAATGGAAAACATTCTAATCAACATTTATTAAGTGTCTAAAATGTGCCAAGCACTGTGATAAGCCTTAGAGATACTGTTAATAAGAAAGAAAGATAGTCCCTGTCCTAAAGGTCCTTAGACTCTAAAGAGGGGGACAACACACAAAAACAGGCAGGAAAGCAGAGCTGCAGAGGGCCATCAGGAGCTAACAACATAGGGGCTTCTTGTTCCAAGGAGTTGAAACCATGCAAGGCAGCAGAGGCAGAGTGGAGTCCAGTATCCCGCCCTCTATAAAGTAAGCCAAAGGGGAGGAGTTTGTTACTCCCTCCAATAAGAAGGCAGAAGAGCCTGAGGAAGCATCAGTCATGTAGGATTGTCATCTCCAGCATTGTCAATGGTATAAGTTCTCAGAGGGCAGGTCTTTCTTTCTGCTTATTCTTATATTCCTAGATCTTTAATGGAATATGTCATCCTTTATCCACTATATCAAATATATAGTGCCATTGCAAGCAGTCAGTCCTGGGCTATAGTAAAACCATATAACAACATTTCTTTAAGCAGTTTTTGACAATCTATGACTCCACTGTTCTAGAACACAGCAAGTGAAGAAATCTCTTTACTAGTACAGATCTGCACCTTCCCAATACCTGGGTCTTTTAAGAGTTATTGGCAGCACTGAATGATGAAGTGATTTACAAAGGGTCACATGGCCAATATGTGTCTAAGATAAGATATGTCTTCCTGTGAAAAACCTGGGCTCAAGTTTCTGTCTTTAGTATGTATCAATTGGGTAACTATGGGCAAATCAGTAAACCAGTTAGTGCCCTGCCCTCTAAACTATAAGTTATAGAAGAGCAGAGCTGTTGACATGCATGGGTAGAGGGGATGTCTAGGTTATCAATCACAGGCGTGCCCTCTATCTCACAAAATGAAGGAGGAGAAATTCATCTTTCTAATAATTTCACTTTCCTCCCTTTCATACACTCTACTAACCATTTAAAGGGGCATACTTGCTATTTTCTGTATTTGCAAATAACATTTTATCTCCCTCTCTCCATTCTCCCAACGCCACTCCCCAGCCCCTGAACCATACCTTTGCCCAGGCAAAATCTCCATGTCTGGAATGCTATCTTAACACCCCCTTTTCTTGGAATCCCTAGCTTCCTTCAAGGTCCAGATCACAAGCCTCCTCCTACATAAAACTTTTCCTGATCTCCCTTCATTGTTTTCTTTGTTCTTCCCTACAACCACAAATAACTTTGTATTTGGTTTTTATTTACCTATGTACAGGTTATTTCCCTGCACTAGATGGTAAGTTCTATGAGGATAAAAAGTGCTTCATTTGTGTCTTCCTTGGAATTTAGCAAAGAGCCAGACACAGAGGCCTTAATTAATTTTTATTGAACTGAACTAAGTAAGCTGACATATAATTAGAGCCTTGAAGAACAGATCTTAAAGATGAAGCTGAAAACAAGGGTAAGGGGTTTTACTTTAAGGGTGGCATGTTCTTTTCCCTATTATCATATTTCAGGTCAATAAAGAGAGATTATTAGATGTTCTTGGTACTGAGGAAGAGGGTGGAGAGTGGGAGGATTTAACAATAAGTCACTTTCTCAATCTTTCATCTTCAATAAATTTGAGGTGTTCAAGGGATACTTCTTACTTTTATTAAGTATTAAATGATAATTTTTGTATTCTGTTCCAGTTATTTTCTGTGTGCCCACAATAACCTTTCTAGATACCAAATAAAAACAATTAAATTCATCAAAACTGATTGAACAAAGTGACCACAATTGAGAATATATGAACCATTCTATACTGTCTGCTGAGAGGAGAGAAATGGGTTTCAGTGTCTGTTTCTCCAAACTAACATCGGTCATTGCATTTGAGTTGAAAGTTCTTTTAAAATGTAATTATATTAACATTACTATAGTTATTGTGTATATTTTTTTCCCTAATTCTGCTCTTTATTTTGTACTATTTTCTCTAAGTCTTCTCAGTCTTAGTGATCATGACTCAAAAATTGACTCTTGAACTTGAAGGTGAACCTATGATAATAGGAGATGTAGAAGGAATTGACATGACTTCTGCCTCTAAGGTCCAGCTCTTATGGGGTGACGGGACCTAGACCCCTGAAAGGGAAAGACCATGTCTTTGAAAGCAACCCATTGCCAGAACTCACCTATGCTGAAATGAGCAGCCCAGATCATGTACCTCTTGCCTGAGACATCTGGCCTATTCCAGCCACTGGAGATCTTTACTTTCCCAGTGATTCTTGACCCTTTCAGTTAAGGTGGGAAGGTTTATTTTAATGGCAATAGGAATAGGTGAGATTCCTAGTGAATCTGCAACTTGATTGGGGTGAGATTGATACTTAATTTACAAAAAAGAACAGTGAAAAGATCTGAATGGGATTAAGGAGTTGTAAATAGCCTGGGGACCAGGAGGACGTTCAAAGGAATTAAGTGGTCTGGGGTGGATAAACTAAGCTCTGCACCTTACGGTTCTCACTTTCTCCCAAACTATCCCCTACTCCCCACAGGTAAATTCTCAGCAAATGAAAAGCTCTTCTACTATGATATCCCCAACCAAGATTTGCAATTTCCCAACCTAGAAAACCTTTCCACTTCTTCATTCTGGAACTTGTCCGTCTTAGACAAATGTTAGCAGAGAATAATAGATACTTTAATTACACTTCAATCATCCTATACCCAAATCAGATGGAGGATTCTTATTTATGGAGAAAATGGCCTTTATTAGGGAATTCTTAGTCCACTGTTGTCATTTCACTTCTCCAGAAGTCAAGGATGTGTGGCCATAGGGGAAAAAATGGACTGGCCACCTTCCAAAACGAAGGAATAATAAGAAAAACAGAACAAAACAAACAAACAAAAACTAAGACAGGTTCCTGGCAAATTAGGTATAATTATTATGGCGAACTTATAGGACACTGCAAAATAATGATGAGGATGATGATAAAGTATTTTAAAAATGTTATCTTTGCAAAAGTTCTTTGCAAAGTACTTTAAAAATATTATGTTATTTTAATCTCTCACTAACCCTTACAAGTTAGATGCTATTATTATCTCCATTTTATAGATAAGGAAACTGAAGAACAGAGGTTAAGTAGTTTGCCCCAGGCTAATAGCTAGTAAGTATCAGAGGCTAGATTTGAATTCAGGTCTTCCTGGCTCCAGGCCTAGGGCTCTAGCCATAGAATTGTTTTAAAAGTTTCACAGGGTGGAGATCTGATATTGAATCCTGGATTTTACTTCTCCTCCCTAGAATAGCATACGAAAAATAGGTTGTGGAGTTCAGTTTTTATGGATATTCTTTCTTTTAAGGGAGCACAAAACACCTATACTTCTATCAAGTCTTCTACTCAGTGGTAGACATACTCAGGTATCATTAAGTCCATCATAAAGGGAAAGCTGATTTTAATTGCTGCAGATCAAATTGATACATTAGATACATTAATTTTCATTAGAGGACAAGTTTTATGTAAATGTCATTGTGAAAGAGCATTTCTCCTTAGATAGAGCTCAGGGGTGAGAATCAGGAGTTCTCAGAATCAAAGCCCACCTCTGCCCCTCACTAGCTATTACCCTTAGTACTCTGACATTTCTATGGGCTATAGTTTCCAGCCTGGAGAAAAATCACACATTTTGCATTAAAGGATGAGCAACAGTTGGCACACCAGTAATATTAATTATTCTGTTTACATCATGAAAAAAATGCTAAGACTTTAAAGAAAATTACTCGATCTTATCTTTTTAAGAACAATCATCCAGTTAGTGTGAAGTCATATTTTAGCTAACCATTGCAAGTTTTTGTTTAATTTCATGTTGTACAGGGTATCCCAAAGTGTTAGTGCTGTTTAAGCTTAAAATGGCACTGAGACTTTTGGAACACCCTGTATTATTTTCTTTCTGTCATTAAAGATGAGAAGGAAGAAATGCCTTTTGCTGTTCTTGTTTATTTGTTTTTATTTTTCATTATTCTATTTTAACCTGAAATATCTCAGTTTAGCCCATCTCAGAATTATCTTTCCAAGGAAGAAAATTCTATGCTTCTAATCTACATTTCAATCACTTTCCCGTCAGTAAGCTATCCACATAGCATTTTTCAAGTTTCTCTTCTCTCCCATCCTCCTCTCTTAAAAATTAAAAAATGACTAGTAACTGGAAAAGGGCACAGATATACAGGAAATGTAATTTGGCAATAAATGTTGTTTTGAAGTACATTGCATGGTTTGTGGATAAATATTTCTTTAATGCATGTAATTACTGGATCAGCAGAATAAATGTGGTCATGTCCTTGTAATTAATACATTGTCAAAAGTTCATTTAAGTATAATAATTTTACTGAGAAAATGCTGTCTGTGTGGTTCTTGTGATAATTTGTTAAATTAAGTGCAATAAATATAAAATTACTGTTAGGGATATATTTATTTTTAAGTTCTTCTTTGCCAGGGTGTCAAACAAGGCTTTTAAGTCACCTCACCTCCCCCTCTCCCCATCAAATTAAAAATGCTCAATAAAGTGGAGAGGAATGCTACAGATCATGGCAGATTTCCTTTTAGAAATTTCCCCAAAAGTTCCATTTTTAAGTATTACAATTTAGTGTGCTATGGATTCCATTGGCAAATATTTAGCTAGGAATTATCTGAACTGGCATTCGTTCCAGTGGCCAATGTCGAACACATAGTGAAGCATGGCCATTTCCCTGCATGCTGAGCTGAATGTTTATTCCTGGCTTACATGTCATATAGTTTTTAACCCACCACAGAAGAATGCCAGGCTCTGCTAAGTGAGACAGCCCCAGGCACTCACAAAAGACATGACAAATTAAAGGTGGTCCCTTTTAATGTTTGAGCTGAAAGGCTTTAGGGAATTGTAGCTTATGTATTGTGACATTTACCTGTGGTGGCCCTGTAGACAAAAGTTCTACAAAGAGCACAGAGGGGAAAAAAGGGAATGGAATACATAATCTAGTAAGCATTGCTTAAAATTCTTTGATTGCTAAAATACACGTGAAGAATATGCCTCTGCAAAGTCTTGTAGGATGGTTAAAATCTTACTGTCCTAAGATTTAGACCTGGAAAAGAGCTTCACTCCTCATTTTGTATGGGAAAAAAATTGAGGTGCAGAGAGGTAAATTAACTTGCTCCCAGTTACACATAAATGACTCTGTGTGTGTGTGTGTGTGTATACATGCTTAGAAAACAGAAATTTGTGGGGAAAGAAGTGAGGCAGATGTGAGTCAATATCCCACTTGTCAGGGCATTATAATAGCACATACTAGTTGGGTCTGGGTGGGGAAAAAATTCAAAGGGAAAAATCATAGCCCCTGACAAAGAAAATGTTCTCTCTTAATCCTAGAATGGGTTACCAAGTAGGTTGTTGAGTTCAGTTTTCTGGACGCTCTTTCCTTTAAGGAGCATAGAATACCTGCACCTCTATCATGCCTTCCACCAGGTCTGTTTTTCTATCATGTCTATTCAAATACTGGAAGGAAAAATAAGGACATCTCTTATAATGAGTAACCAATGAGATAGCAGATTTCCTTTCTGGAAGAAGGAAAACACTTAGGAGTTTTCTATTACAAAATAGTTGAAAACTAGCAAAGATGAAGTCAGATAGTACCGAATAAATTCATAAATGCTGAAGCATAGCAAAATGAAAACAAACATTCCAACTCACAATGTGGTCGGTCCCACAGAATAAATTGGAGGAACTGGGTTCAGGTCCCATTGCCAAGGCTCATTACCTATAGGACCTTGGGAAAGTCATCTAATTTCTTTGGGCCTTAGTTACCTTATCTGTAAAATGAAGGGAATGGTGGGGCGGCTAGATGGCGCAATGAGTAAAGTGCTGGCCCCGGAGTCAGGAGGACCTGAGTTCGGTTCTGGCCTCAGAAACTTAACACCCACACACAAAAACCTAGCCTTGTAACCTTAGGCAAGTTACTTAACCCCAATTGCCCTCCAAAAGGCAAAAAAATAAAAATAAAGGGGATGGGGTAGCTGGCCTTTGATGTCCCTTCCAGCTTTAGATCTATGAAGTTAAATAGGGAAGTCTTTCTGAAAGAACTTGGTGTCAAGTCACAGCACCTGGACATAACAGTAATGCTTCCCTTTATATATAAAGATGGAATTACTAGGCCAGCAGCAGCAGAGCAGTAACTTGTCCTAAAGAAAGATGGTGGGCTGGGAGGGTGGAGGCAGTACAGAAGATCATAATTAGGGCATCAGTCTACCACCCATCCTGGAGCTTCCCAGAAGCTGCACTGGTATTTCCCTCTCCACTGACCTAGTGTGGTAGAGAAGCAAAGAATTATTGTAGTTTTCTACATATGAGTCTTTTTGATCTTTTTGGGGTATTGGTTTAGTAGTAGTATTGCTGGGTCAAAGGGTATGCATAGTTTAGTACCTTTTGGGGTTGAGTTCCAAATTGCTTTCCAGAATGGCCATACCAAGTCATGGTTGTAGACATACCAAGTAGTGTCTTTCCCATAAAAAATTAAGTCCCTGATAAGCAGGACATTTTTAGGAGCTTAAAGAACAAATATTTTCTTTTTCAGATAAGGAAACTGAGACCCAGAAAAGTTAAGTGAGTTGCCCAAGGTTACAGAGGTCATAAACAGCAATTTTTGCACTCAGGTCTACTGACTCCAAATCATGTTCTTTTGACTCTAACATACTCTGCCTCCCTTAGCGATTACTAGCACATGTGATTCAATTGTGCCTTGGTCACAACTGGATAGATTATTCCATTTTATTTCAGACTATTCTTTTTCAGGAACAGAAAAAAATTTTCAATATTTAATAATCTAGCCCAAAGCAGAAACTAATCTAAGTTTCCATCATCATGTATATTTCCATGTGAAACTCAGGGACACTAGGCTATTTGGTATTACCATTCAAAGGCCTCTGGCATTTAGTTTCTCTTTACTTTTGAAATGCTTGTGGAAGGAAGCAGCTGAGGTACTTAGTCAAAAACCATTGGTGACTACAGGCAGAGAGACCCAATAAAAAGGACTTTCTCCTTAAACAAATAATAATATGACTTATGATACCCTCTTTCTAAATGCCAGTGTTCCAAAATATAGTCCTGGGACTTAAAACCAAATTCATTCAGCTCCTGTTAACATGGAGCCCAGAATCATAAACAGAACCCAATTGTGCTTCACCACATGAGCTAAAAAATCAGCCTTCAGCTCTAATGATTATTTAGCACTTAGTCCTGCCTTAGGAGAAATCAAACGTTACCTGACCCTGAAAACTGCTCAGGAGATCAGTAGGGTATCCTGCAATTAGTTTTGAAGATACATTGACAAACATCATTTAAACACTGGATTTAGATGCTAAAAACATCTGAAGGATAGAGAAAGCAATCATTCAGACTGGAGGAAAAGTGGCAAAAATAGTAACCCATGGTATAAAATTTCAATTCAATTCATATTTATTAAGCACCTACTGTAGTCAGGGCAGTGATCCAAGAGATGTGAGAGGAATAAGCATTTATTAAGAACATAGTGTGTGCCAGGAACTGTGTTAAGCACTTTTACAAATATTTGATCTTCAAATCAACCTTGTAAAGTAGATGCTGTAATTATTCCCATGTTATAGTTGAGAACAAACAAGGTTATATGGCTTGCATGATGTCATCAAGTTATTAAGTGCCTGAGACAAGATTTGAACTCAGTTCTTCCTGACCCCAGGCTCAGCATTCTGTTCACTGCAAGTCCTAGCTAGCTATGTAGGAGTATGGAGAAAGATTAAGAGTGGTCCTTGTATTCCAAGAGACTAATCTAGGAGAAGTAATAAACTATGAACATAGACTGGTTTTTAACAAATTAGTTAATAACTTTGGGTGTCAAACAAACTGGCAACATGAAATATTAAAAGGCCTATGCCACACATTAGTCATATAATAGCTAAGAATAGCTAGCATTTATATAATGCTTTAAGGTTTACAAAGCATTAGAAGACTTTTCTCATTTGATCATCCAAATGACTTTATGAGGTGGGTGCTTTTGTTATACTGGTTTTATAGATGTGGAAATTGAGGATGAGAAAGATTACATGACATGCCCACTGGGTCAGTTTCTAAAACAGGATTTGAACTCAGGTCTTCTTGCCTTGCAAGCTCAGCAATCTTGTTGACCGTGCCTCCTCGCTTCCCCCATTGTGGCAATGTGTTCAACTGAACAGTTCTGGACTTTGAGCCAGGTTGACCCTGCCTCTCACACAGTCTTACCTTGTGTATAGTCACTTAACCTCTGTGTAGGTCAAACAACTACTACAAGTTATCTATTACTGTGTTTCCCCAATAATAAGACACTGTCTTATTAATTTTTTTGGACAGAAAAACACCAGAGGGCTTATTTTCAGGGGAGGGCTTATTTTAATGAACATTGACAGCAATTTTAATAAACAGGTAAATGTGAACAAAAAAATGTACCTTTATTCAATAAGCAAATCACTGGGGAAGAACAGGATGACGCGCTCACTACTGCAGCTCTGATTGGATGCAGCTCGGAGTGTGGTGTGCGTTTCACCGGGGGGGGGGGCGGTGCATACAGAGGGTACTGTAATGTAGCGTGTAGCGCAGGGGATCACCTTCACTACAGTAGCAATCTCAATAGGGCTTATTTTGGGGGGAGGGCTTATTTTAGAGGAATCTTACACAGTAAGAGGAGGGCTTATATTCGGGATAGGTCTTATTATCGGGGAAACACAGTAATACCTAGCCTAGTTGCAATATGGTGTGGGCGAAGGGAGTTTCCCACATTGACAAAATCACAGATCCTTCTGTCATGGAGTATACCATATATAACATTATTCTGAAAAGGTAACCTTTGGCTATTCATACTTCAATAGCGCCATGGATTTGTGATCTTATCAAGGTAGGTATTTCTCGCCACCGATGCAGGTCAGAACCCATTCTTGCTTTCTCATCCTGTGAACTTTTGTTCATGTTCTCCTATGGATCTGCCATAGAGATGCTATCTCAATTATTAAGGTCTTTCTCTAGGCCTTTTAACATTTTCTGGGTACCAGTGCTACACTCAAAAATGTCCGTCTGTTAGTCCTTGCTCCTGATCACATGACATAACAACTTGGAGCTGAGGGAGTGGAAGATCAGGCTTGGAGTTCAAATCTAGCCTCAGAGACTTACTAGCTGTGTGACCCTGGGCAAGTCACTTAATTTCTGTTTGCATCATTTTTTCCCAACAATAATATGGGAATAATCATAGCACCAAGCTCTAGAGTTGCTGTGGAGATCTAATGAGATACTATTTGTAAAATGCACTTAACAGAGTGCTTGGCACATAGTAGTGCTATATAAGGGCTTATTCCTTCTCCTTTCCGTTCCAAGTATATTTACCATTATTTGAAATAGTTTTCAATTGATCTACACAAACAACAGTCTTTTGAGTTGCCCTCTACTCTATGTCTCAAGAGGCAGCAGCGTTCCAAGATTTGCAACCATCACTAAGAGAACACTTGCTAAAATGATGCATTTGGGGAGGTAGTTGGTACATTTAAAAACACAGGGTCTGTCTAAGTCATAGAGAGCAAAAAAGGGACATAAGAAAACAGTAACTGGCCAGGCTCCCCAGCAAAATTAATCCTCTATTATACTATATATATCACAGGAAGAGAGGATCTTTCTTGATGCCTCGCAGACTTCCTCCAAAGTGTGAAACAATACCAGGAGAACAGAAGCAAATGCTTAGATCAGCCTCACATCCATCATTTCAGTTGGTACATAATTTTCCTCAAACTGGCCAGTTTTCTTAGCCCACTGTATCATCCTGAGATATTAAGTTTTTTTCAATCAACTGTTCCTACCTCTTATAGAGTTGGACTATAGATTTCTGTCATGTTATTTAATGATCTAGCTCAATCTATACAATGACTTTGCATTTATGGGACAGATAATTATAGATGGATTGCATGTCATTAATCTGTTTTATCATTCAAGAGAGAAAATGGTATTTTGATGAAGATTCCATCTCTGCCTTTTGCTGTCTGGTAGCACCACAGTAGATATGAAAGATCCATTAGAGCTACAGAAGCAGGATGGCAGGCATCTAAAATGTTTATAATTCTATGAATAATTTTCAATGAAGTGGGAAAAATGGTTTGTTCCAGCTTATAAATTCAAATATCTGTCTATAAAATGCATAGATCATGATTCATAATATGATGAAAAAATTATGACTCAGAAAAACACTTCTATCTTATAAGAATATTAGAGCCTCATTTCTGACTCTTGATAAGCGCTCCCCCCCCAAAAAAATGTTGTTCAGTTGTGTCGAACACTTTGTCACTCCATTTGGGGTTTTCTTGGCAAAGATATTGGGGTGATTTGCCATTTCCTTCCCCATCTCATTTTACAGATGAGAAACTGAGGCAAACAGTGTTTACTGACCTGCTACTGTTTAAGGTCAGATTTGAACTCTATCCACTGAGCCACCCTGTTGCCCCCCAAAATATAAGCTGTAATTTCTATGGAAAAAATATGGGAACAACTGGAGAGCTTTGTTGGCATGGCTGTCACATTAAGTTCTAACTCTCTAAGATATAAGTTATTATCCAGTTTGGTTGCTTGGGCATAGATAATATGCCAGAGTAGTTGTTACATAAGTAACAAATAGCATATCATTTGAATGAAAGCTATATGGTCTCCAAATTCTAATATCCTGATTGAACACTTTGCTTACTTCACTATTTGAATTTAACTGTTCTCCAAAAGTTCCTTCCCCTCTATCAAAACATAATTTATATTTTCTTAGGGTAAAAGATTCAGAAGTTTTGAGGTTATCTAGTCCAACTCCTTCAATTTAGGAACTGGTGACCTTCCAAAACTGAGCAGCAAGCTCTGAAGTCAGAGGACTTCTATTCAAATACTAATTCTGCCTGTATGACCTGAGGGGAATCACATAAATTCTCTGATCATCAGTTTTCTTACCTGGAAAATGAAGAGATTGGTTGAGATGATCTCTAAATCCTCATAGATCACAGTGAAATTAGTAAAGTGACTTTCCCAAGTATACACAGATAGTGATGGACCTGAGATTGGAACCCCTGACTTCTGACTCGAAAGCCAGAATTTTTTCTCTTGCCTCTTAACTGAAAAGGAACAGGGACTATAAAGGTAGCTCATTGTGTATCTTTTAAAGTCATAATGCTATCATCTTACATAATAAGTATCTTTGCTCCTTAAAAAGTCTATTCAGAATCTAGATTGTTTTATTTTAACTGGAGGTTCAGGGGGTGAAATTGTTGAAATAACCTCTAAAGCAAATTATTTTTATGGCAGAGATGCAGAAACTAGCATGAGAGATGGACTTCTCTTGTCTAGGAGATAGATATTTTTGATGGTCTACCAGATGTTCCAGAAATATACTTCCTGTTCATATGACTTTGATATTTTCCCACTCATGTCCTCTAGGGCAGAAATGTTTCTGCATGAACATTTGTCAATCAGAAAAAATGCATTTCTTGGTAATAATAACTAGAAGGCAAAGCATTCATGTTGTTAAAAAAAATGGTAGCTTCTAATAGAAGGAAATTATGGTGAAAATCCAGAGAGAGACTTAATGCTGTCAGGGTCTCTCAGCACTGATGTCATAGGGTAGTATACTTGGAAGAGAACTGGATTTAAAATCAGAAAATCTAGTTTTAAATTTCAGTATATCCTTGGGCAAGACAAAAGCTCTGTGGGCCTCAGTTCTTCTGTAAAATGAGACGCAAATTTCTGAGCAGACTTCTGAGGTCTTGTCTATCTGTAAATGTATGGTCCTAATAATAGTTAATTCCTCTGTTTGGGTATGCCCTCTACCAGATGCCTTCAAACCACTTTATCCTGTATGATTCTTGACTATGATTTTCCTTCAAATACTCTTAACAGGTTTATGTAGCAAGGTGGTACAAAGAATTAAGCTCTAGGTCTGAAGTCAGGAAGACTTAATTTAAATGTGATTCAGGCACGTAGTAGCTATGTAACCATGGATAGACACTTACCCTCTGTGTGCCTCAGTTTCCTCAACTGTGAAATGGTGATTGATAAAAATAGTACCTATTCCCAAGGAAGTTGTAAGGATTGAATGAGATATTTACAGAGAACTTAGCAAAGTGTCTGACACATCATAGATACTTAAAAAAAATGCTTGCTTCCTTCCTTTCTTTCTGCCCAAATTGCTCAAGGACCTAGTCTTGTTCTTTTATATCTAAGAGATACCTATGTACCACATGAATTGTATATTTCATGTCTCTCATTCTCTTTGCATAACTACTTGACATTTTCTGGTTATACAATATATTTTTGATATTATTTATCCTGATTTTTTGTGCAAATAAATTCAAATGAACAAGATGTAGGTACCTACAGTGTTTGGTTTCAAAAATAAGTAGCAAAAAACATAAGCAACTACTAACTTGTATTCATGCTTTCACATTTCTATTAAATCATATACACTATATGCACATATGTATGGAATTCTTTGGGAAAAAAATGCAAAAGGAATAATCCTATTATCGCTACAATGTATAAAGTACAGTGAGGATTAAAAATTTTAATAAATAAATATAGAAAAAAAATTCCCTCAAGAAAATATATTCTATAGAGGGATGCAGCAAATAAACAGATAAGTTAACATAAGATAATTTTAGGATGGGAGACAGCATGCTAATGACTAAGAGAATAAAAAAATGAAATGTTTCCCATAGAAAAGGGCATGAGAACTGTGATGTTTAAAAAAGGTTTGAGAAATATTGTTTCTGTGTAGTTTAATCATTTTATTACTAAGGCCAGCATGTTGCTAAAAAAAGATGGTCATTTGGCTGTCTTCTCTCAGATCAAATACAATTGTGGCAGCCAACTAACAGTTAATATACCCTTCCAAAAGGGCCAATGTCACTCCAGCGTGTCATCCCAGGACAGAGAAAACATATCTATACTAGACTTTATTAGTTATGCCAGACCACTTCCAACCTTGGCTATCTAGACAAAAGGATCTGTCTCAACCCAGGGTTGAGTAGAACACAATGAGCTCCGCAGCTTACATTAAATTGCTTTGTAAGGTTGGGTGGGGTCTGACCAGGATCAAGGAGAGTCAATGTGATCTCATTATCAGTAATGTCCTTCTGAAGAAAAAATGAACTTTTAAAAGGAGGAATTTAGAAGAGCCTCAATCTCCCCAAGATATTGGTTATTAATAATCATTTTTCACAGAACTGAGTCTTGAAGGAAGTTAGGGATTCTAACTGGATAGTGAGGTGCATTTGTTTTTGTTTTTATAAGAAGAATCCTCCTTAAAAAAAAAATTTAAGAATATATGCATTAGTCAGTGTAAACTATCAGATATCCAATCAATACAAAGAATAAATTTAGCTTTGATGCCAGAAAAAGTTCTTAACAATGAGAGCTTTAAAAAGTGCAGTGGCCTGCTAAGGTAAAAGGTCTCCCCTCATTGGTGGTCTTCAGGGACTGGACAACCAATCATTTGTCATAGGGATTACTTTCAAGTATGGTTGAACAAGATGCTTCCAACTCTCTAATTCTGTAATTTTATTACTCTATTAAATAATAACCCCTTTCCTTTAATGATTTCCCATTGGGGGAAAAAGTATCCTTGATTCAGAAATTCAAATGGCTGAAGACAATGTAAAGAGATCTTTAGAGTAGCCTGTTCACTATGGGTCTTTCCATAATTTGGGGGGTTATTTGTAAATTCATCTTCAGGTTGTGTCATTCTACCATTTTTAGCCACATAATCACTGATATTATTTAGAGAATATTAAAGAAATAGGCTTTTTTAGTGGCTGCCAGTTCAAGATCACTAATACTATATAATTTCTAAAATGAAATCCAGACTAATTCTCTCATACTATTAAGTTGCAAGCGAAACTCATTATTTGTCTGTGGTGTTTATACAAAACACAAATTCTGATGGACTAATTTAACAGGTAACCTATCAAGATGTTTGTCATAACTTAGGAACCATGCATTTTTGCTCCACTTTGATTTTCAAGTATGAATTGTTAGACTGATCTCTTTCTCATTACTGTGAATTTTTCAGTGGTAGCTTTTTTGGTATTAGTCCATAATCACAGAATGACAGAATGTCAGAATAGGAAAGGTTCATAAAGGCCACCTACTCCCACCAATCCTTGGGAAACTCCTCTAAAAATAAGTTATCCATCTTTTACAGAGAGAAGTAGCTATTCCTGAAGTAGCCCATTCCATTTTTTTTAAACAAAACAAAAGAAAAAACAAAACAAGGTAGGCCTTATAGCTTTATGTCTTTTAATCAACAATATGATGATAGAGTTGTACTTCATTGTAGAAAATAGTTCACAATAATATGCATATTCCTTTTATATGTTTTCACAAAGAATTTCATACATACTTGCATAGAATATTCTCACTGATTTTATAGAAATGCAAAAGCATGTATACAAGTGCTTTGTATTGTATGTATATACACAATATTCTTTCTTGTGACTTTTTTTTTAATTAAAGCAAACAAATGCCAAATGGAACAGATCTGCCATCATTTTTACAAGGGAGTCACCTTTTCTATAGGGAACAATAGTAGAACATCAACTTTTGGAGCCTACTCCTTCTGTATACAATGTGCTTTGAGAATAACTGTAAATGGCAATTAAGAAGATAAAATGTGGAAGACTAGACTGATCTGACCAAGTATACAAAAAAGAAATTTATACTAGGGGGACACAAGGCACCTAGAAATCAGTCTTCAAGATATCTCAGAGAGGACAAGATTTCCACAATAAAGGTGAATATTCACAGTTGGTGTCCAGAAATTGATGTTAGGCGCCAAATGTTATTCCTTTCTACAGTTAGAATGACTTCCAAAAAAATGACTTTGAACATTTTCCACTCATTCAATTAAAGGGAAAGTGATTGTTTTCATATTAAAAACAATCTTTCAATGATAATTTGCTTATCCTGGGGAGTTTGCTCTATCCAGACAAGTTTCCTAGCTAGATCAAGTCAAAATGGCCCATTTCAGTAATCTGAATATTTCAGATGAAAATAATTCACGTTTTTGCTTGAACTGTGAACTTGAACAACTGTGCTGTCTTCAATTCTTTACCTCATTTTAATAGCATAGCTACTCATCCCTCTCCCAATATTCTCCTTGCCCCTGCTACAACACAAATATTTCAACCACTCTACATTTTTACCTGAAAAATTTTCCCCTTAGATTATTCTGTGCATACAATTTGTGTCACCTACACTTTATGTATTTTAGGGCAATTGTAAATTACTTAATAAACTGAGACCAATGAAATGTAGCTATGCACCCTAACTATAAGAAATTCAACTCATGCTATTCTCATTTGGGAATATTCCATAAAAAAAAAGAGAAAAGAAAAGAAAGGAAAGGAAAGGTGTTTTGACATTCTAACATATAGTATTTACCTGTTACAAGATAGTGATAACCATGAAAAATGTAGTGGTTTTAGTAAGGCATGGTATGGACACAAAGAGTAATAAATGTGGGTGATAGAACTAAGGTACATTTTAGGGATGGATGATGATATTTTGTAGCAAGAACATTTTAGGGGGGAAATTTCTGTGAGCAAAAACCAAGTAATATGGTAAAGTAGTCAATGGAGAATTGTGGGCTCCTTTGGTGAATGCAAATCATTCAGGACCTAACATCACAGTTTTGGAATTAGTTCAGAGCTTCCACAATTCCTTTTGGATTTATGCTTTATGATTTTGATTTTCTAAACCCCAAGAAGAGAAGGGCTAATTTTTTTATCTCTCTTTGGCTCATTTCCACCCTCCCTTTCTCTCTCAAACAGCACCTTATAGAATACTATATACTGGTAGAAGTTTAAATTATTTGAAAGTTACTTACACAGAAAATTACCCATTTGTCAGAGGGAGATAATTTTCTTTTTTAGGCCTCTGATGTTTCATCTTTACCTACTGTAGTCTTTGTCTATGTTCAGCCACTTTTTTGGTTATTTGGGCAAAAAGCATTTATTTTCTACTGTGTTCCAGGCACTGTGCTGTAAAGGATGAAAAGAGAGGCCAAAAAATAAACCTTGCTCTCAAAGAGACCCCATTCTAAGTCTCAAGGAGACAATGCGCAAATAACTATGTACAAACAAGATTATATATATTATATATGTATACACATATGTATGTATGTATATATGTGTATTATAAACATACATATATATGTATATATATGTATACACATTTATGACAAATTAAAGATAATCAAAATAGGAAGGCAGCAGGATTAAGATGGACCAGGAAAGGTTTCTTGTAAAAGCAGGAATTTTAACTTGGATTTGAAGGAAGCTAGGGAAGACAGAAGGGCAAAAGTTAAGAGGGTAATAATTCCAGGTTTGTGAGAAAGCTAGAACAAATGTCCAGAGTTAAGGGATGGTATGTCTTGTATAAGAGATCCTTGTCATTAGATTGCAGAGCATTTGAAGGGAAGTAAGATGTCAAGACTGGAATGGTAGAAAATATAGGTTATCAAGGGCTCTGAAGGCCAAACAAATTTATACTCCATACTGGAGATAATAAGTGGCCACTAGGGTGCATTGAAGGGGGCATGGGAAATGACATGATTAGATCTGCACTCTAGAAAGATCCATGTAACAGCTGCATGGAGGATGAATTGGAGTAAGGGGAAACTTGAGGCAGGGAGACCAACCAGAAGGCTATTGTACTCAGAATTTTCACTTCTATGAGTTAGAGGTGAAAGATGTAGCCTTTGGACAAGATAGTTCTTTTTGTATTTTCCAGTAAGAGCATTTGAGTTTTTCCGTAAAAAGACAGTGCAAACAATTATCTCTGCTTGCAAATGCTTCTCCCTCTCCCTGCAACAAGCAGGAATGGGGCCTTAAGTGAAAATAGGGCAAAATACTTTGCAGGATCTGCAAACTTGTGTCCCAGTAAAAGCATCAAACACCAGGACATATGAATGTGTAAGAATGAATGATAAGAATTGAGCACTAAATCAATTTTATCTTCACTGTTCTAGCATAATAAAGAGTTGTTGGTACTAAACCAATTGTTATGCAACTTAATGAACTAATTAGGAAAATCAGCACAATAATAGTATTGGTACTAACTGATCTGAATATAAAAAAGTAGCATTAGAAATTTAACACCAAACTTTGCACTAGAAAGACTACATACTTTGAGAACATTCATTCTTTACCAAAAAATCAATTTCAGAAGTCTCATTACTTAATGTATATGATCGAAAAAAATCCATTCTTCCTTTTATTTGTAATACAGATATATCACACCATTATACTAATCTGTGATAACCCTTCTCCATACATCTCATGGAGCATATGTAAGGTCTAGCAGCTTGTTCTATTTTATAACTTTACTGACTTTGCACAAAGCTGGCTAGTCCCTGCTCCTCCATCATTTTTCCTATTCAGTTACCTCTATTGGTGAATGAATGGCTGACATCCAGGGACAGAAAATATCACCTTTTTTTTTTTTTTTCTCAAAGACCACACTTGGCCTGGCAACAGTAGAATTCCTGCATGGATGAATCACAGCCATATCAAAATACATACCAGAACTAATTCATAATAGTAGAGGGAAATGTTCTGAGTACCACATAGAATATCTTATGGTGTATGATCAAATGAGATAACAGATACAGAACCTCTTGGAAACTCTAAAGCACTATACAAATAAGTACAAGGCAGTATAATTATCATCATATTAACATAGGATTTGCCAAAGATGAAATCATCAATGCTACAAGATAAATATAGTCTGTCACTCCTATTTAGATGACCATTTTTTTCAGTTGTGAATTTTTAATATTAATACTTTTTTTCCCCCAAATTGATGGCCGGGTGATTGTTTGGTAGTTACATAATTAGATATCTTTGTGATGAAATATTTATACATGTAATTCATGTTATCTCTTAAAAGAGAAAACTATAGTGGTCTAACTATACATGAGAAAAATGGGTGTCAAAAGGAAATTTATTATATATTCAAAGTGCTGCTTTCTGTGATAAAATACAATTTGTATGATTGTGAAGTAGCACTGTTTATTTTTCCAGTCAAAAAGTCACTGTCAGAAGCATGTTTGGAGAGGGGAAAAATGGCCTTAAAACAAATGTATCACATAGAATATCTAAGTTGTTTTAAAAAAAAAAAACTGGAGCAGCATGTTAAAAATGAACATTTCCAATACAATTTGTCACCCATGCATAAATCTTGCTGACATTTTCAGTCACTTTAATAGCCTGCCCATTTTATAAATCAGTATGAACTTGCACAGTTGCAAAAAGTGTGTATTTTGAACATCTCATTTGCATACTTTACCAAAAGCCAATGAGGCAGTAGGAGCGGCACTGGTGATCATAATAAGTGTTTGGGAAAAAGGCAGAAAGATCACTAATGGTTTTGCCTTTAGGGATTTCTGTACTCCATAGGGGACGAAAATGAGAAATATTTTTCAAACAGCAGGGGTAAAGGTTTTAAAACTAGAAACACATGGAGTGATAAAGATGTTAGTGCCACAGGGCGCATAGCAGGAAAAATTTACAATGTAAAAACTGTAATTTCAGCATTAAGAAGTAATAATCGTGTTTCATCATTGTTATTAAAGCATGACCCTTAAAGTCACATAAATTAGATATAAGTTTCAAGAGAAGTTTATTAATCTTCAGTGGAAAATATTAGGAAAGTTTATTATCAGATAAGATTTTCAGTGAGAGAAACATTCTTTAGATATTTTTTCCCCCAAGGAAGTCTGTATCATTTTGAGAGGGTAAATAAAACTTTTCGTCATTCCTAGTCAATGCTTATACTTAATGCCCATAGACAATGTTTGTCCTCTTGAATTAGTAGTTACTGAAGATAATGGAAACCAGGGGAGAAGATCGACCAGTTGGACACCATTCCAGGAGGGTCCAATAGAGAAAACCTGACACTTGAATAGTTTTGAATTCAGGGTGTTACTTGGGTCATATTTACAAGAAGCCAGAACTACTAACATGATTACTAATCCATTTCAGGTCTGTTGGACTACTGTAAAAAGTATATTTTAAAATTATTTTCATCAGAAGCTTTATGGCAAAATTAACTAAAGATTTCTAGTTTGGGCAGGGGCAGAGGTCCATAATTAACCATGGACTTCAAAGAACCATTTAAGCAAAAATGGCCATGCATTTGACACTGGATATGCTGAATTGTTTCTGTGAATCTAGCTCAGGAGAATTCTTTTTCCATTAAGAATCTCCTCAGGGGGTGGCTAGGTGGTACAGTGAATAGAGCACCAGAGTCAGGAGGACCTGAGTTCAAAGTTGGCCTCAGACACTTAACGCAAAACTAGTCATGTGACCTTGGGCAAGTCACTTAACCCTAATTGACCTACCTTCCCCTCTCCAAAAAGCAAAAAAAAAAAAATCTCCTCAAATGTCATGTTTAGAAGTTATGAACCAACCTAAACTTTGGTTTATTAAATTATTTTTGACAGAATTCAACATTGACAAGGTAAAGGAGGAAAACATTTGAGTCGGGAGAAAAAAAAACCAACACTAGATTTTCCTCAAAATTGCTCCATTTTGAAATGTAATGAAATAATGTGACAGGTTGCCAAATGAAAACTTATAGAAAACATTTGGTGATAACACTAAAAGTCAAATAAGGCTAGTTAGAATTAGGGAAAAATCTCTAATAGATAATACCTTTTTAAAGAAAATAAAGTTTTTTTACTTTCCACCCCAAATAGCAGCATGAATGATTGGTTACAAGTGTGTCTAAGTAGCTATCCTTTATGATAAGCTTCAAGGAACACATGTTGGTTAAATATATTTCCTTCTTACAATGCTTAATATGGTGATTGATTGATTGGTATCCCCACAGATGGGGAAAACATGGCTGCGGCCACTGACTTATAGACAGTCATACCCCAAATGCTAAGATGGTTTAGTATTATTTCATAGATATGGATATTCCTTCCAATGATGCAGATGGAAACCTTCCCAGACTTCTTCATCCTATATAACTTTTGTCCATGTTTTTCAATGACTTTGCCATTCATTTGCTTACCACATGCGCGCGCGCACACACACACACACACACACATTTTTTGTAAAAAACTGTGAAAAAAAATGTTACTATTAGGAACATTAGATAGATAGATAGACAGACAGATAGAAATATAGACATAGAAAGAGATGGAAAAATACATAGAGATATACAGATAGAGATAGATAGAGATATACATACAAACACACATATATACACACACATATATATATATATAACAGACACATACATATATTTAAATATTGTGTTACAAGAATAGCTAGCATTTATATAATACTTTAAGATTTGTAAAACATTGTACAAATATTATTTTATCCTCACAACAATCCAGGGAGGTAGGTGCTATAATTATCTTCATTTTACAAATAAAGAAACTGAGGCTAAAAGGGATAAAGTAACTCTACACCTGGAACAGGATTAGAATGTAGGGTTGACTGACCTCATGTTCAACTGTCTAGTCACTGCTCTAACTCCCTCATATTCAAAACATGTTTGAAATCATCTAAAAGGGTTTTCAGGTCACTTCAAAATTTGTTCTATCAATACCAAATGGAATTTGCATGGATAAATAACACCAGTCTGTTAATTAGCAAAGCACCCTGGTAGAAACAGAAGAAAGGAAATAGTCTTCAGCAGGTATGAAACTGAGCTGCTCCTCTAACTTCAAGGTAGTGAGATGACCTTAGTCAATATCTATACCAGTAGGGAGAAGCTGGTTAGCACTTGGTTTCCTCACCTTTTAGCAGTATTCCTAATAACAAGGCATTTATTTTGCATCTTGGAGTTGCTAATCTGTGAATACACTTTATCTTCCCAGTACAGCGTAAACCCCATAAAGGCAATGATTTCTTACCTTTTTTATTTCTTTATATCTCTAGGCCTGGCAGATAGTTGCTTCATTGGTTGTCAGCCTACATTCTTGAAGAGGACCAAAAGGACATCACTATGTTGGAGTCAAGGTACAATTTGACTGTGGCTGAGCAGAGCAACATAAGCTCAGGACGCTCTATAATAGGTAAAAGCACAAATAGTCCATATGAACATTTGGAGTGAAGATGCCTCTAAGTTTGAACATCTCATATTTCTTTTGAGCGGCTGTGATTCTTCTTTGCTCATAGAGCTGATATATAATCATTGATGCTCATATATCAAGATGGGAAGTCCTTTTATGCAAGAGGATATATATGTGTGTGTATGTATATGTGTGTATCATATTTCTGTTTATGATAGACACATATGTACACATATATATCGGGCGAACAACTTATTCAAAAGTACATAAAGACAGGACAACTCACACTCTTTTTTTTTTATTTTTTAAAGCAATTGGGGTTAAGTAACTTGCTCAAGGTTACACGGCCAGTTATTTCTGAGTGTGGTGTTGAGTATCTGAGCCCAGATTTGATCCAGGTCATCCTGACACTGGAGCCAGTGCTCTTACTCTCTGAGCCACCTGGCCGCCCCTAAGCAATTGGGGTTAAGTAACTTGCTCAAGGTTACACGGCCAGGCGTTTCTGGGTGGGTGCTAAGTGTCTAAGCCCGGGATTCGATCTCCAGGTCTTCTCAACACTGGAGCCGGTGCTCTTACTCGCTGTGCTACCTGGCCACCCCCAACTAACACTCTTAATGATGGTATCCCTCCGAAACAAACTCTCTGTGTCTGACGGTTTTACTACAGCTCACTCCTAGACATTTTGATGTTATAGGCTGTTCTAGTGATATGCAGGCTGCTATGCTAACTGGTTGATCACTGTGTGTTTCATAACAATACTCCTCACCGAGCCTACTTTTTGAAGATACTATTCTTTCTTTTTGCCACCATCTACTGTTTGTTTTTTTTTTCCCTGAATTGTAACTGTGCAGCCTCTTCCCTGCATGGAGGTTGTGTTTCAGCACTTTTAGAAAAAGCCTTCAACATTTCAGCTGTTTCTTGTGAGTTCAGGTCCATAACTTTCCTAGGCACCCTTATGAATTCAGCAGAAACCTTCAGGCTTGGATTAAGCAGGTTCTCTGAATGCCTCCTCCTTTCTTCAGTAGTTGCTTCCTGATCCCAGTGTATTTAAACTGGAGTGAGCCAATTCCTTTTGATTTCTATCCTGTCCCATTGAGGTCAGTGAAAATCATCTCAAGAGCAGCACAATTAGAAACTGAAAGTGCCTTAACACAAGTCAGTAACTTCCTGTCCTGCATTCCTGGCTACAACCAGATCTCTTCTCTATCTACACAACTATATATGATTCTAATAGGTTTAGGCTGAGATACTTACACTGTGTTTGTTGCTGATGAGTAAGCCACATAAGTTCATGGAAGAATCAGGACTAAAATCCTATCTGCTACCTTATAAATTTAATGCAGTTCAATAATGACAAAGGGCAATAAGAAGAGTTCTCAAGTTTAAAAGGGTGATGTGGAGTCAGTTGCTTCAAAGTTTCTGTGGAGGCTAATGGGAGCACTAATGGCAGAAGCAGTTCCCTATCTTATGGCCATTAAAAGAAGTTTGAAGGGCAGGGCCACCTAGTACACAGCCAGGCGTAAAATTCCCATGAACCTCTGCAGTCTTTGCACTCTGCAGAGTTTTAAAAAAATGTTTACAATCTTTACGTGGATCCCCCAACTGGGGCCTTCCCTCAAAAAACTAAAATTACCTCATTTATTTTGCATATATACTTATAAATTTGCATATATTGTTGTCTCTCTTGGTAGAATATAAGTTTTTTGGGGGTAGAATTGGTTCATTTATATCTTTATATCCCCAGTGGCTATCACCGTATCTGGTACATTGTAATAATTTAATATGTACTTGTTGTTTGGTCAATTAATTAATCCCTTGTCTACCTCTTCCCACTGAACTCTTACAATCTGAATTCCAAATCTTGACCCTTTCCAAATGACCTTTCAAATCTTGTTTTGAGTCTCTGGTTTGGACCCTGCTTCTATCACCAGTGGCTCCTTATTACCTCTATGATAAAAAATAAAATCCTCTGGCATTTAAAGTGTTTCATAATCTGACCCCTTCCAACCTTTCTAATCTTCTTACATTTGGACTTTGGACTCCTTGCTGTCCCTCACACAAAATATTTTGTTGCTAGACTCTGAGTTTTCACTGGCTGCTGTCATGCCTGGAAATCTTTTTCTCTTGTTCTCTGACTCCTGGCTTCTTTCAAGTCCGAGATAAAACCTCACTTTTGATTGAAGCCATTCCTGATGCCCCTTAATGCTAGGGCCTTCCTCTGTAATTATCTCCCATTTATCCTGTAGATGTATATATAAACATATATATGCATATATTATTATGGTATGTATCTTGTTTGCACATAGTTGTTTGCATGTTATCTCTACCATATGAGCTCCTTTGACAACAGAGACTTCCTTATTTTCATTTTATGGTGGTGGTGGAGATGGAAGGAGCTCTTTGTATCCTTAATATTTAGCACAGTGCCTTGCCTTCCACAGGACTTGACTTGACTTCTATCTTTGATATCACCTTTTGACCCTAGTCATTTTCTGCTAATTGAGCAACCTCAGACTTCTGGTATTGAAAAACTGCCTGTATTTCCTCAGCAGCAAAACTTCATTCTCTATCCCATGTCAGGGCAGAGTTTCAGCTGGTCCATAGACACTATTCAGCTGTAACTTCTCCTGACTCTAATTTGGATTCTGCCTAGGTAATAGATTCTAAGGGAAGATAGACCACAGGGTTTCTGGGTTCTAATTGAGAGATGTATAGCAATATAGTCTATTTTAGAGGATCAAAGAATTTGTAGAATTCCATCAGAAAAATTGAGGCTCTTATGACAGAAATATTTTCATTCCATTACGTTACTTAGAGTTGAAGTTATATTTATTAACTTTCAACCGACTGTATATTAAGAAACCATAGCATCTTCTAATGGATATTAAGAGAACCAAAATAACATGCATTGACTTTAATGATTCAGGAAAATAACAGTAAGGACTCTAAGATTTCTAATTACCAACTTTTAAGTGACTTTGCAAATTTGAGAAAAGAATTCCAAGCTAGAAGCATTTTGTCAGATAAATAAATCTATCTAACTCCTATAACAAAACAGTGCAAAGATGACACAGATTTTAAAAAGCTTAAGATTTGAATCATAGCAAGCTCAGCTGGGTTATAGAGTTAAGACTATTGGTTCTAATTCTGTCTCTGCGACTTAGTGTATTTTGTTATTTCAGATATGTCCTTATAACAAGCTTCAATTGAAAAAAATTACACATACATACACACATACAAACACACACACATATATGTATATATATATATATATATGCAGTTTGCAAATCTTAAATCATTATCTAAATGTTAGCTATTATTATCATTAACATTGTTATACTATATAGAAATACTAACCCTAGATTTGCGGCCAGAATAATGACTACATATGAGCACTCTAAGGTTTATAAGGAAATAGTATTAGAAAGTCATAAGTATCATCTCTATTTGACAGAGGGGAAAAAACTGAGGCTTTGAAAGAGTAAGGGGCTTATCAACAACCATATGGCTAATAAATTTCTGAGATCTGGGTCCCTGTGAATTTGTGCCTATGTCTCCTGATTTCAAAACTATGCTCTATAACCGTATAAAACTTTTGAACTATGCCATCTTTGGTAGATCCTGAGATCTCAGCTTCATTGAGATGTCTTTGTACTTATCCCTCCTGTTCTATGAAGTAGGTACAAGAATTCTAATTTTGTGCAAAGAACTTTAAAAATATGACCAAAAAATACTTCTGCAAACTTTATGAAAAGCTGCTTCTAGGCTCACTATGCTTAGAAAAATTCAGTAAAACATCAGTGTCATCCCCTAAACACTACATAATGGGTGCCACAATACATTCAAAAAATCCCTCACAATGTGCTTACTACTGGCTCATTTTCAATCATTGTCACTGATCTACAAAGGACAACTTAATAACTCTGATCTCAACTCTGTGATTACATGCACTCAGATGCTAATTGGACATAATTGAGTATGTTCTTTTGTTTGGCTCTCCCTATTCAGCTCATGTACAGTATGTGGAGGTTATATTTAGTAGTGATTATCAACTTTAGAATCAGCCTAACAGGTGCACCTATCAGAATCATCTAAGTCACCTTTTACGCTATTGACTAACATAGTTAGCAGGCAGGCAGCTGCCTCAGGAATAAGAGGATTTGGTAGTTCCCTTACTTTAGGACATTGCTGAAGGCTGCAATGTTTCTATAGCACATCTGTTTGGGTCTTATAATGCATATAATCATCCTAGAATAATCTTATAATTTTGTTCATATGTGTATGTAGTAACTATAATCAGAAGACCATCTCACTCTTAAATCTAAGATGCTAAAACTTCTTCCAGGTTCCTTTAATTTTAAATATCCACTGACCTTGGAATCATACTTTGAAACAGTTATCTTGTGATTTATTTATTCTGAAAAATTCCTAAACAACTTAATATGTTGCTAAAGTAACAAATAAGAGAAAGAAGTTAAACAAGTATTTAAGGTGGGTAGGGTGTACTCAAAAGGAACAGGAGTATTTACTCTGGTTGTGTCATTGCTTTGCTAAGGTTCCTTCAATGCTCTTTTTAACCTCCTAGATTTCAAACTTCCCAGGTTGACAATTATGACAACAGTCTGATGACACCTTTTCTTTCTAATCTTATCTTGTATTAATTCTTTCAATGTACTCTTTCATCCAGCCAAACTCAACAATTCAACATCTACCTTACAAATAATTTCCCATTTCTAAACCTTTGTTGATGCTCTTGCCTATACTAAGAATACATGTCCCCAGTTCTCTCATCCTCCAGACTGAGTTGTACATCCTCCACCCAGCTATCAAAGTGTGCTCCTAAAGTACAAGTCTGACAAAGCCTTTCCTCAATAAACTTCACTAATGCCATATTACCTTAAGGATTAGATCCTCTGTTTGGTATTCAAAACCCTTCAAAAACCAATAAATAGTCTCCCCTCCCCTCCACCTTTCCAGTTTTCTTACCCATGAGGGCCCTCTCCACTGGTCCTGATCTATACCTTTTCACTGGATCCAGATGGCTTCAGAGAAGAAAGTGAGGCTGGTGACTTTGAACAGCCCTCCATCATTTCAGTTTAATTCAGTTCTATATCATGATATCACCTCCCTGACATCATGGTCCTCTTCAACAATAAAAGAAAAATAGCAACCTCTGTGAGCAGTAGGAGCTGTACCATTGGCGACCCAAGTAGAACTGGTCATTTAGGGAACATAACTCTTTCTTTTTCCTCCTTTCCTTCCTTCCTTCCTTCCTTCCTTCCTTCCTTCCTTCCTTCCTTCCTTCCTTCCTTCCTTCCTTCCTTCCTTCCTTCCTTCCTTCCTTCCTTCCCTCCCTTCTTTCTTTCTCTTTCCCTTCCCTCTGTCCACATAGAGTATCATACCCTTATCTAGTGGTGCTCTGCAAGACTACTTGGGGTTTATCCTCTAGATTTTTTTTCCTTAAGGACCAAGCCTTAAATTCAAATCTTTCTGGCTCTCATTGATTGGCCAACAATAGGTTTTAGGAAAATCCCCACTTGGTCTTTGTTTGAGCCCTGATTGGCTCAGAGTGAATATAAATAGCAATTGTTTTTATTTTGGCCAGAAACCCTAAGGGTCTTCCCCTTCCATATATATTTGGACTAGGTAAAAGAGGACATTCTCTGCCTCATTTCTTTACCTAGCCATAATCACTGAAAACCTCAGTCAAACTGAGACCTGTTAAACACCTTAACTTAAGAAGGCCAGGTCCCCCACTTCATTCAGGGCCATTTCCAGTCTTCTTGATCTATATCTTGCCACTGGCTCCAGATGTCAATAGAGGAGAAAGTGAGGCTGGTGACTTTGCACAGTCCTCCCTCACATAAATCCAATTCATTTGCATGTCCTGGCACCACCTCCCTGATATCATGCTCCTCTTTGAGAATGAAGGACAAACAACAACTTCTTACCCACCCTCTTCTCTCCAGTGACATTGGCCTCCTTACTGTTCCTTGAGCAAGACACTCCTTGTCCTGACTCTTGGCATTTTCACTGGCTGTTCCCCATATCTAGAATGCTATCTGTCCTCATCTTTACCTACTAGTTTCCTTGTATTTCTTCTACTACTACTTAAAATCTGACCTCCCACAGGAAGACTTTCCTGAACCACCTTAACCCTAGTGCCTTTGTGCAGTTAATTATTCCATTTTATCCTGAATATAACTTATTTGTGATTCAGTACAGGCTCTGGGAACCCCCTTGAGCTCTCCTTGAATCTTTGAAGTACAGGATCTGGGAAACCCCCTTGAACTCTAATTAAATGGTCCCATTTGATGAGGCATTTGCATGAGGCCATAAGCCTTACATTGTAGCTGGGCCCAGACCTCTGTTACTAGCCTAGCCCTCCATTGTCCATCTACTTCCCATCCTTGAGCCTATAAAAATATCAATCCACCCCTGAACTGGCCTAGTCCACCATTGTCTGTAGTCTCCAGGTAGCCTCCAGCAACTTCCCACCCTTAATCACTCATTTACCTCATTTACTCCTCCTGAAGACCCTCCCCAGGCTCCTCCCTTAGACCTCCCCAGGCTCCTCCCTTAGACCACCCCTAGCTTCCTCCCTCAACCTTGGTATATAAGACCCCATCACAAACCAGGTGGTGTGAGAGCTCCATAGAATTTTCTATGACTTACTCTGTGTCCAAAACAAGCGAATTTTTAATAAACTCTGCTTGTCTTTGGCTGAGACAAAACTTGAGTCAAATTCATTTGGCAGGACCCGGCATATCTCGAGCACCCCTACCCTTAACTTCTTCAATTTGCAGCATAGTTGTTTGCATATTGTCTCCCTTATGAGAACATGTGCTCTTTGAGGGCAGAGGCATCTTTTGCTATTCTTTTTATTTCTAATGCTTTGTGCCCATGCCTACAATGTAGTAAATGATTAATCAGTATTTATTGCCTGAAATGCAGTTTTCAAGAAAGTGTAAAATTGCATAATTTTAGTGGCTTTGGAATTGTCTACATTCAATCTGTATGACCAACTTTGGGGATACTTGGGCAAGATAAATTTGTGAAGAAGATTCAATCCAGAAAATCTTCAGATTAAGTTGGTCAATATGTTTTCAAACTGCTCCATTGTCTATAACAAAGTTATTTGAGTATAGTTTCCTTGAATAAGATAAGAGTTTTGCTAGGTATATAAAAATGATGTTTTATCTTGGCATGAAAATACTTGATATGAGCTGTGTTAGTATCTACAAAGCAGAAAAGACTTTGAGTATAGACAATGAACTTTATATATATATATATATATATATATATATCTTCAGTGGACTATCTTAGCTGAGGTTAAATATATTTTTCACTCAAATATAGTCATCAAGGAGTCATTTTTTTTCAGATGCAGAAAATAAATTCAATTTAATTCAATAAAAATTAAAGCATACCATGCACAGATAATTTAAAATACACGAAATTGAAAAGCTTTTGTAAGAACAAAATCAATGCAATTACACTAAAATAGAAAGAGTAAAACATAAAAAAAATCAAATTTCTTGGATAAAGGTTTAGTATACCAATTAAACAGACAAATGACATAAATGTGAAGACCAAAAGTTATTCTTAACAGATAAGAGAACAAAGAATATAAACAGACAATTCTCAAAAGAAAAACTTTCAAGAAATGTTTTAACATGTAAGTGGGTGAAAATAGTATTTAAAAAGGAAATGAAATGACAAACACAATGATTTCTGAAAGGACCTAAATGGAAGGACTTAGATGAACTGATGTTCAAAGTGAGTGAAGTGAGCAGAACCATAATGTTCAATAGTAACAGCAATATTGTATGGTGAAGAATTGTTTTTGACTTAGCTGTTCTCGGCAATATAATGATTCAAAACAATTCCAAAGGTTTAATGATGAAACATGCTGTCTGCCTCTAGAGAAAGAATTGATATTGTCTGAATATAGACTGAAGCATACTATTTTAAAACTTTCTTTTTTAATTTTTTTTTGTACAAAATGACTAATATGGAAATGTTTTACATGACTGTACATGTATAATTTATGCCAGATTGCTTACTGCCTCAGGGGAGGGAAGAGGTGAGGGAAGAAGGGAGGGAGGGTTAGAATTTGGAACTCAAATTTTTTTAAAAATGTTAAAATTGTTTAACATGTAATTGGGGAAATTAAAATATTATTTTAAAAAAAGACTACAAACTTTTAACAGTCATAAGAATGATCTAAATCACTGACAAGGACAGTGAAAATCAAAGCAACTCTGAGGTTTCACTTCACTTCAAGCAAACTTGCAAAGAGGACCCAAAAATGAGAATAGTCATTGTTGGAGGGGTTATGAAAAACAGACACTGTAATGCATTATGGGTGATATGGTGAAGTAGTACAACTGTTATGAAAAACAATTAGGAATTTTCAGAAAGTGAGTAAAATGTCCAAAGATTCCTCTGACCCCCTGTATCGGCAAACACTCCAAGCATCCTCAGGGTGGCTGCCCATACAGGTTCTTGGATCTGCTTTGATAAAGGAAAGCAACTCAAAATGGGTTAACAAGCTTACTTTAATCAGTCAGACATATATCGTTACCTTGTTCAGGGGAGAAAGGTCAGCACCCCGAACTTCAAAGTATACAGGCAGAATTATCAAGACAAACAGATCTAGTAGACAGATTTCAAACTGTCCAACCATTACATCCATACCCAGTCAACATCTGGGTTTCCACATCTGGGTTTTTCAAAGCCTGGGGGAGGAGGGGGAGGCCTCTGGACAACGGTTTCCCAGAATACAGATCAAATCACAGAACACTTCTCAAAGTGAGCCCCCAAAACAAAGCTACACATCAGGGCATATATAGCCTTCTCCTGGCTCAGAGAATGTAACAACCTTTTGGACCCATTGGCCAATCAAAAAGTATCTACTGAAAAACAAGCCTCCCACCCCAGGCTTCAGGTACACTTTAGCCTAGGGGCAGGGAAGATCTTCCAAATTTGCATTCCCATTACACCCCCATATTAATATCAAATATTTATAGCAGCACTTTTTGTGACAGCGAAGAACTATTAACAAAGTATATGCCCATCAACTGGGGAGTGGCTAAACAAATTGGGATACGTGAATGAAAACAGAGGGCATGGAAAGACTTAAACTGAAAAAAAGTGAAGTAAACAAATCAACTATAATATAAATTAAAAAAAATACAAATTTAAACCAAAAGCAGCAATATTAAAATAATTGACCTTAACCCCAGACAATAAATACATAAAGACACATCCTTCACCTAATTAATTGGGAAAAATCTAAAAAACAAAATGTGGTATATAGATGGAATGAAATGTTACAATAGGAAATGACCAATATGTTGAATACAAAAAGTATGGAAAGATCTACATGAATTGATGCAGAGTGAAATAAGAAGGTTAAAGAAAATAGACATGACTACAATAATGTCAGTGGAAAGAACCATATATGTGAATGCTGGGGTGGAGCCAAGATGGCAGAGTGAAAGCAGGGACTTACCTGAATTCTCCCATAAATTCCTTCAGTTACCTCTAAAAAGTGAATCTGAACAAATTTTAGGGTGACAGAATCCATTAGGAGACAGAATGTGGCAGATTTCCAACCCAGGATAACACAGAAATTCCATGGGTAGGATTTTTTGAGCTGGGCAGGGGGACCACAGAGCATGGAACGTGTGCTGCACCAATACAGACCCTACCTTAGAAGAGCTGGAGTGAGCCTGGGCAAACTGATTCACCCACCAAAGAGGTAGTTTCTAAACCTCTCACCACAAGACAAGGGTGTGTCACAGTTGTTAAGAGACAAGCACAGGACCTGTGGCTTCTGGGAGCCAAGATGCTGGAGTAACTGTAGGTGTTCTCATTCCCTGCCCCCTTCCCCTTGACCTTGAAATTCTAGAGAATATTGCCCTAGGATAAAATCCTGCAACAGTGGAAACAGCTGGAGTCTAGGGAGACCTACAGGAAGGATGTGGCTGGGTGTAAAGCAAAACATGCACAGCTTTCCAGAGGACTGCTGCTGTGAACAGCTTCAAGGTTCTGATTACATAATATAGTAAACTCCCTATTTATTCAGTAATAAACTAAGACAAAACATTGATAGAAACCAAAGTACAGAATTTACTTTACAACAGCAACTTATCACTAAAGTGGCCATGATGAGGTATGGGCTCTGGGAGCCCCCTCCAACTCTCTTTGAGTCCTTGAGGTTCAGGCCCTTGAACTCTGATTAAATCATCTCATTTGATGAGGCATTTGCATGAGGCAAGTCTGTTACTAGACTTCCCACCCTCTGTTACTAGACTTACTAGATTTCCCACCTTATCTATCCACCCTTGAACTGGCCTAGCCCACCATTGTTTGTGGTCTCCAGGTGACTTCTCACCCTTAATCACTCATTGACCTCCTTAACTCCTCCTGAAGACCCTCCCCAAATTCCTCCCCTAGACCACCCCTAGATCCCTCCCACAACCTTCTGTATATAAGACCCTATCCTGTCTTCATGATTGTGATAGAGCCATAGAAGTGAGAGTGCCATAGAATGACCTAGCCCAGACTTATTCTGGGTCTAATGCAAGCGAACTTTTAATAAACTTTACTTTTTTTTGGCTGAGAGAAGACTTGAGTTGAATTCATTTGGCAGGACCCAAAGTGTTGGTATTTTGAGGTCTCCAGAGCAAACCTAACCCTCTTTGTGGGCAACCTCTTCAGCCACATAGTTTTCACCAAAGTGACCACATAATGTTAAGCAATCATCCTTAAGGAGCAAACCTCCTTAAGGGACACAAAGTAAACAAGGTCAAAGTTCTCCATCCCTAGGTCACAGTAAATCATGATCTTCTCAGTCAGCACTAAGTACCCAAGGAGAGGTCTTTTCATCTTGACCCAAGGCTGGCTCTCATCTTCCATGGTTCCTCTTCCATGGTCCCAGCTCTTGCCCAAATTCGTCCAACTGTCAACTGGATTCAAAGACAAACATCTCTCAGCTCCTTGTCCAGCTCCTCATCCAGCTCCTTGTCCAGTTCCTAGTCCAGTTCCCATTCCACACTGAAGTTCACAATGTCAAGTCCATCTCAGTTTCTTTACAGTTCCTGTTTCTGGGAAGACAAAGCTTAACAGAGCCACAATAATATTCATGCACATTGCCAGCGCCATCCTCAATTCACTATCTGCCTGTAAATTCAACAGAGAACCACAAACAAGATCCAAGAAGTCAAGAAAAGTCATCAGTAAGTCCCAGGACCTCTGAAACCCTCCTCCAGGACTTCTATAAACAACCAACCAACCAGAAAATATTCTTTCAGGGCTCCCAGTAAGATCCCAGGGCTTCTGTACAAAGTATCACAAACAAAAATCAACACAGAACAGACAAACACAGAGTGCCAGGATACCACAAGTTTTCTCCTCAACTCTGCCACCACAAGACTTCTCTTCTCAGTTCTTTTTAGTTCTCTCTTTCCCAGCTTGAGCTTCTCCTTATATATGGTTATTAGCATCAGCAACAGGGGTTCACAAGTTGCAGGATTCACAAGTTATGTTTCTTAATAAAGACTTGATATAACCATGGGCAAGGCTTAAAAGAAACTTGAACTGAAACAAAGGGCTACATAATTAAATAGCTGAAACAAGGTATTAACTACTTCTTTGCTTGCCATTACACTGTGGCTGTGTTATTGCTGAATGGGACCAGTGCAGGATGGGATGCATCCCAGAGGGAGATCCTGAACCCCAGGAGGGTAGAGCCAGCAAATACCAACATGGAGCAACAGGTGTGCCTTCACACAGCTAGGAGAATTGGCAGACAACAGCATGGCACTGGCCAACAGTGGCTTAGCCCACCTCAGTTCTAGCCCAGGGTCGGGGAGGTGGAGATGTGAAGTGGCCAGACCACCCTTCCACCACACCTCACTCTCTGAGCTTCTGTGTAACCCCAGGAAAATGCAGAAAGACCTGGCCTCGGCCTCAGCCTGAACCTCAGTCTTGGTATTCATCAGTCAGCTCTAGCGCAGCACCATGTGAGCTGCAGCATCCTATAGCCTTTCTCTGACAGAATCAGAGACCACAGCATACAAAAGCAGTAACCCTTAGCTTCCAACACAAGAAGCGTGGGTCAGAGGCCTCTTGACCCAAAAGCAGAGATTCATGTTAAAAGCCAGAAAATAGTCAATCACAATGGCAAAAAGCCAATTGGAAAAAATAAGGACTGTAGAATCCTATTATGGAGACAAGGAAGAACAAAATTAACATTCAGAAAGGGACAGCATTGACACTATACAAATATCTGAAACCTCAAAAGGGAATATGAACTGGTCTCAATTCCAAAAAGAATTCTTGGAAGAGCTCAAGAAGGATTTCAAATGTCTAATTAGAGAGGTAGAAGAAAAATTGATAAATTATTTTTTAAAATACAATTGGCAAAATAGAAAAAAAATCATTGAAGAGAACAATGCCTTCAAAAGTATAATTGGCCAAAATGGAAAACGAGGTACAAAAACTGAGGAAAACAATTCATTAAAAATTAGAATTAGACAAATTGAAGCTAATGACTCTATGAGGCATCAAGAATCAATCAAACAAAATCTAAAGAATGAAAAAATAGATGAAATTGTAAAATATCTCATTGGAAAAACAAGTGACCTGGAAAATAGATCCAGGAGAGATAATCTAAAAATTATTGGTCTACCAGAAAGCCATTATGAAAAAAGAGCCTGGGCAGCACCTTCCAAGAAATAATCAAGGTAAACTTCCCCGAGGTCCTAGAACCAGAGAGTCATCAAAATAATCCACTTATCTCCTGAAAGAGATCCCAAATTAAAAACTCTGAGCAATATTGTAGTCAAATTCCAGAATTATCATGTCAAGGAGAAAATACTGCAAGCAGCCAGGAAGAAACAATTTAGATACTGTGGAACTACAGTCAGGATTACACTGAATCTTTCAGCTTCTTCATTAAAAGATCAGAGAGAATGGAATATTATATATCATAAGGCAAAGGAGCTTGGACGACAACCAAGGATCACTTACAAAGCAAAACTGGATATAATCTTTCAGGCAAGGAGATGGACATTCAATGAAATAAGGGACTTCCAGAACTTCCTGAAGAAAAGGTCAGAGCTCAATAGAAAATTTGATCTTCAAATACAAGAGACATAAAGAGATAGACAGGGAGAACACACACACACATACATACACACACACACACAATTTGTTATTCAATAAGAGCAAACTGTTTACATCCCTATATGGGAGGATGATACCTGTTAATCTTGAGAATTGTATAATTATTATGTCATTTAAAATAAATATACATAGAAGGTGTGGGTATAAATTAACTGATGTGATATTAAAAAACCTAATTAAGGGGTACAAAGCGATTGTAATGGGAGAAGAGGAAAGGAGGAGGCAAAAAAGGGTAAATTATATCACATGAAGAAGCACAAAAACATATTTTAGAAGAGGGAAAAAAGAGAGGCAGATGAACATTATATGAGCTTTAATCTCATTGGTTTTGGTTCAAGCAGGGAATAACATACTCAGTTAAGTATAGGAATCTAACATGAAGAGACAAAAAAACTTATAGTAGAGGGAAAGAAGGGAGGGAGAAGAGCATTGTTTGAGATTTACTCTCATCTGATTTTCTTCAAGGAGGGAATAACATACTTTGTTAAGTATAGAAATCTAATGTGTGTGCCCTACAGACAGTAGGAAGGGAAAGGGGGAAAAAGGAGAGGAGGGATGGTTAGAAAGGGGGGAAGAAGTAGTAAGAGAAAAATGGTAAAAAAAAAAAAAGGAGTGGGACAGATAGGGAGGGAATATTGAGGGAGGCAGTGGTAAAAAATAAAACTCCTTTGAGGAAGGTAAGGGGAAAGGGAGAAATGAAAGCATAAATGAGGGGATAGGATGGAAAGAAAGACACAGATAACAATCATAAATGTGAATGTGAATGGGATGAACTGTCCCATAAAACAGAGGTGGGTAGCAGAATGGCTTAAAAGCCATAATCCTACAGTATGTTGTTTGAAAGAAACATATTTGAAACAGGAGGATACATACAAGGTAAAGGTAAAAGACTGGAGGAGAACATATTATGCTTCAACTAATTTTATTTAAAGTATGAGTGGCAATCCTTAACTCAGATAAAAGTAAAAGCAAAAAGTGATCTAATTAAAACATATAAGGAAACTCTATCTTGCTAAGAGGCACCACTGACAATGAAGTAATATCATTACTAAACTTATGCACCAACACGTATAGCAGCCAAATTCTTAGAGGAGAAGTTAAGGGAGTTAAAGGAAGAAATAGCTAGCAAAATTATACAAGTAGGGGACCTCAAACTCCCTCTCTCTGAATTTGATAAATTTAACATCAAAATAAACATTAAAAAAGTTAAGGAGGTGTATAGAATTTTAGAGAAGGTGAACATGATAGACCTCTGTAGAAAACTGACTGGGATAAAAAGGAATATGCCTTCCTCTCAGAAGAATGTGGCACATACACAAAAATTGACCATGTACTAGGGCACAAAAGCCTCACAATCCATGGCAAAAAGGCAGAAATATTAAATGCATCTTTTTCAGATGATGATGCAGTAAAAATTATATGTAATAAAGGACCATGGAAAGATAAACTAAAAACTAATTGGAAACTAAATAATCTGATTCTAAAGATTGAGAAGGTCAAACAACAAATCATAGAAACGATAAAGAATTTCATTCAAGAGAATTACAATAATGACACAAAATAAGAAAATGATTTTAGGAGAAGTTTTATAACTCTGAACATTTACATGAATAAAACGGAGAAAAAGGAGATCAATGGATTTGGCATGCAACTGAAAAAGCTAAAAAAAGAACAAATTGAAAATCCTCAATTAAATACCAAAGTAGAAATACTGAAAATCAAAGGAGAGATTAATAAAATTGAAATTAAAACAAAAACTATTGAACTCATAAATAAAACTAAAAGTTGATTTTATGAAAAAAAAACAATAAAATTGATAAACCTTTAGACAATTTTATTTTTTTAAAGAAAATCAAATTACCAGTATAAAAAATAAAAAGGGTGAATTTACCTCCAATGAAAAGGAAATTAAAACAATAATTAGAAATTATTTTGCCCAATTGTTGTAATGGTAATTTGAAGACCCTTTTGTGTTGACAAAGGTAGCAGGAATTTAGCATTTGGTAATTGATCAAGCCTCTGTTGGGGAAACAGAAGGTATGAACTCCTGTCTCTTGTTACTGACATAACAGGAAGGGGTTGGCTGAAACAGAAGCTAATGCTGTGTGTATATAAGGAAAAGTCCCCGAGAAGCACAGTCAGAATTTCTTGGGACCACCATCCCATCAGCTACAGAAGAGAAAATTGAGAACTAAGCCAGAAATTCCTGAGAACTTGTGATGGTGGAGTTTCTTCTGAACAGGAGCCCAGAAGCCCAGGAGCCAGGAGCCAGGAGCCCAGGAGCCAGAAGACCAGGAACCCAGGTGACAGAGGAGTTCAGGAGCCCAGGAGAAGACTGAGGAAGCAGAAGTTTGAGGAAGCATGACCAGGATGGAGAGAATTTGTTTGTTTGTGGCTTGGATGAGTCTTGAATTCCCAGGAACAGAAATTGTGAAGAATTTGAGATGCACTGGACCCTGTGAACTTCAGTGTGGAGCAGGACCTATCCAGAGAGCTGGACAAGGAACAACTGGGAGCTATCTGCCATTGAACCCAGGTGACAGTCTGGTGAATCCAGGTAGAATCTGGGACCATGGAAGGGGATCCAGGGAATTTGAGGATCAGCCTCAACTCAAGATGAAAAGACCTCTTCTTGGGTACTGAGTAATGATGAAATTGTAGTTTAATAGTGACCTAGGGTGTAGGGTTTGTGTATGATACTTAATAATTGGTTGCTGAATAAGTGACTGATTGAGTTAATCAAGTGTGCCCCATGAGTGGAAGACTTTGACTATTGTACTTGGAGATGATTGTTATTGATAAGTGACTGATTGAACTAACTTAGTTGCCCCATGAGTGGAAGACTTTGACTATTGTACTTTAAGATGATTGTTCTTTATTCTAAATAATTGTGCCCACTTTGGTGAAAACTATGTGGCCATTTTTAATGATAAGTTGTTGAGAATACTATATTGTGATTTTCTGTGATAGAATGTAACATTGTGAATGCTGTACCTTTATTTTCTGTGAATGGTTTGCTTTGATTTATTATGGAATAGAGTGTTCATTATACTGTGTAATCAGAGCCTTAAAAGCTGTTCACAGTAGCATTCTTCTGGAAAGCTTCTGTGCATGGCATTACAATTGTATGCCCATAAATTTGACAATCTTAGTCAAATGGATGAATATTTACAAAAATATAACCTGCCCAGATTAACAGAAGAGGAAGCAAAATACTTAAATACCCTCATCTCAGAAAAAAGAAATTAAACAAGCCATCAATGAACTTCCTAGGAAAAAATCTCCAGTGTAATATAGATTTACAAGTAAATTCTATCAAAGATTTAAAGCACAATTAATTCCAATACTTTATAGACTATTTGGGTGAATTGGCAAAGAAGAAGTCCTACCAAATTCTTTTTATGATACAAATATGGGACTGATACCTAAATCAGGAAGAGCCAAAGCAGAGAAAAAAAGTTATAGACCAATTTCCCTAATGAATAGAGATGCAAAAATTTTAAATAAAATATTAGCAAAAAGATTATAGTAACTTATCACAAGAATAATACACTTTGATCAGGTAGGATTTATTACAATATTGCAACACTGGATCCATATTAGGAAAACTATCAACAGAATCAATCATATCCACAAAAAACTAATAGAAATCACATGATTATCTCAATAGATGCAGAAAATGTTTTTGACAAAATACAGCACCTATTCCTATTAAAAACACTAGAAAGCATAGGGATAAATGGAGTCTTCCTTAAAATTATAAGTAGCATCTACCTAAAACCATCAGGAAGCATTATATGCAATGAGAATGAGCTAGAAGCCTTTCCAAAAAGATCAGGGGTGAAACAAGGATGTCCACTATCACCCCTGTTGTTCAATTTGGTACTAGAAATGTTAGGTTTAGCAATAAGAGAAGAAAAAGAAATTAAAGGGATTAGAATAGGCAAAGAAGAACCCAAGTTATCTCTCTTTGCAGATGATATGATGATATACTTAGAGATTCCTAGAGAATCAAGTAAAAAAAACTACTTGAAATAATAATTAACTTTAGCAAAGTTGCAGGATATAAAAAAACCCACATAAACCCTTGACATTCCTATATATTTCTAATAAAGCCCAACAGCAAGAAATAATTCCATTTAAAGTTACTGTAGACAGTACAAAATATTTGGGAGTCTACCTTCCAAAACATGCCAGGAACTACATGAACACAATTACAAAACATTTTTCACACAAACAACATCAGAACTAAATAGTTGGAAAACATCAGTTGCTCATGGTTAGGTCAAGCTAATATGATAAAAATGATGATTTTACATAAATTAATTCACTATATAGTGAATTCTATCAATCAATCTACCAAAAATTATTTTATAGAGATAGAAGAAATAATAACAAAATTCATCTGGAAGAACAAAAGGTCCAGAATGGCAAAGGAAATAATGAAAAGAAATGCTAGGTAAGGTGGCCTAGCCATAACAGCTTTTAAACTGTATTATAAAGCAGCAGTCATCAAAGTTAATTTGTACTGGCTAAGAAATAGAGTGATGGATCAGTGGAATACATTAGGTACACAAGACAAAGTAGTCAATGACTTTACTTAACTACTGTTTGATAAACCCAAAGACTCTAGCTTCCAAAGACTTCTAGCTTAACCCAAAGACTCTAGTTCTAGTGTAAGAACTCACTACAAAAACTTCTGGGAAAATTGGAAAATAGTGTGGCAGAAATTGGGCATAGACAAATATCTTACACTATATACCAAAATAAAGTCAAAATGGATAGATGATTTAGATATAAAGGCTGATACTATAAGTAATTTGGGAAACTAAGGAATATTTACCTCTCAGATTTATGAAGAAGGGAAGAATTTATGACTGAACAAGAGATAGAGAGCATTACAAAATGCAAATTAGAAAATTTCGATTACATTAAATTGAAAAGTTTTTGTAGAAACAAAGCCAATGCATCTAAGATTAGGAGGGAAGCAGAAAACTGGGAAAGAATTTTTTACAACCAGTGTCTCTGATAAGAGCTTCATTTCCTTTCTTTTCTTTTAAGCAATCGGGGTTAAGTAACTTGCTCAAGGTTACACGGCCAGTTATTTCTGGGTGTGGTGCTGAGCCCGGATTTGATCCCTAGGTCATCCCGACACTGGAGCCGGTGCTTTTACTCACTGAGCCACCTGACTGCCCCTAAGCAATTGGGATTAAGTAACTTGCTCAAGGTTACATGGCCAGGTGTTTCTGGGTGGGTGCTAAGTGTCTGAGCCTGGATTCAATCCCCAGATCATCCCGACACTGAAGCCAGTGCTCTTACTCTCTGTGCTACCTGGCCTCCCCAAAAGCTTCATTTCTAAAATATACAGAGAAGTGTGTTAAATTTATAAGAATACTAGTCATTCTCCTATTGACAAATGGTCAAAGGATATAAATAGGCAGTTTTTCAGAGGAAGAAATTAAAGATATCTATAAATATATGAAAAAATGTTCTAAATGACTATTGATTAGAGAAATGCAAATCAAAACAACTCTGAGGTACCACATCTCATTGGTCAAATTGGCTAACATGACAAAACAGGAAAATTATAAGTGCTGGAAAGGATGTGGGGAATTTGGAACACTAATGCATTGTTGATGGAGTTGTGAACTGATCCAACAATTCTGGAAAGCAATTTGGAACTATGCCCAAAGGGCTATTTAAAAAAGTGCTTAACCTTTAACACAGAAATACCACTTCTACATTTGTATCCCAAAGAGATCACATAAGTGGGAAAAGGACTCATATGTACAAAAATATTTATAGCAGCTTTTATGTGGTGGCAAAAAATTTTAAATCAGGGCGATGCTCTTCAATTGGGGAATGGCTAAACAAGTTGTAGTATATGAATGTAATGGAATAGTACTGTGCTATAAGAAATGAGGAGAAGACAGACTTCATAATAACCTGGAGAGAGTTATATAAACTGATGCCAAGTGAGGGGAGCAGAGCCAGGAGAATATTGTACATGATTACATACACATTGTATCTGTGATGACTATCTCTGTTAGACTGGGCCCTTTTCATTAATGTAAGGTTATAAAACAACTCCAAAAGAGTCATGATGGAAAAGGCTATCCACATCCAGAGAAAGAATTATGGAATCTGAATGGAGATTGAAACAAACTATTTGCTCTCTCTCTTTTCTATTTTGTTTTGTTTCTTTTCTTGTTGTTCATGCCACTGGTTATAATTCTTCTTTACAATTTGGTTAACGTTTAATGTGAAGGTATATACAGAACCAGTGTCAGATTGCGTGCTGCCTTTGTGGGGGGGAGGAGAAGAAGGGGGAGAATATTTGGAACTCAAAAACTTGTGGAATTGAATGTTGTAAAAGTACATAAATTTATTTAATCCATTTATTTAAATGAATGCTAAAAAATTTAAGAAAATATACATGCCTACAAAGAAGTGATATCAGAAGACAACCCAACTACATCCTTTTTGCAGTGGTGGGAGGTTTGAAAACATAGTACTTTGCATATATTTTTAGACTTAATATTTTGCTTATTTTTTCCCTTTTTTCTTTATTCATTCCAATTTTGCTTTTTATCCCCTTTTTTGGCTTTAAAATATTTTTATATTGGGGTATAGAGGGGAGGGACCTTAGGGGAAAATTTTATGATCTAAAAAATGAACTGCCATTAAAACCTTAAAAAAAAAAAAGAAAAGAAAAAAGAAAGTACCTATGAGTAAGTCCAAAAGAGTTGTGCCCAGAATTGAAGAAGAGATAGACAAGTAAACTGGTCTATCTCTGGAAATTTCCAAATTATTTTTTATTACCCAAATCTTCTCTCTGAAACTGAAGCCCATCTTTCTAATACTCATATTCTTGTGGTAATGTTATAACGAACAGTACATGCTACAGTATCCAAGGAATTGAAATTAAGGACCATTCAAAAAGTAAGATGGAGGCACACTTCTCATTTCTCATTTGGGAAGTCTCACTACTTTGAGACTTCTCTGACTGACTTCTCCATCATACCCAGGAAGTTTATTGTTCAAATAACCTCATCATCTCAAAAGATCTCGGCTGTCTTGATACCACATTTATCATCACCTCCTTTCTCTGTGAATAGAAGGCAGAGTCATGGACTCCAAAACTTCATTTAAGGAGGGAGCTCAGCTTAGACATTTCTCATCTGACTACACTACTCTGGGACTTCTCTGACTGACTTCATCATACTCTCTGAATCTGGTTCCTTAATCTCTTCTCTTGTCCCAACTGCCCCAATATCCTTGCTTCCATTTTGTGTTTTTTTTTTCTTCCAGAGTGAGATTGTAAACTCTTTGAAGTAAGAACTACTTCTCTCTCTCTCTCTCTCTCTCTTCCTCTCTCTCTCTCTCTCTCTCTCTCTCTCTCTCTCTCTCTC